>NC_090443.1:282896931-283198556 GCF_031143425.1 Pleurodeles waltl
CCCCTCGTTCACCAGAGCAAGGGGGCCCCTAACAGGGTGACCAAAGAGGAGTTCAAAGGGGCTGTAGCCCACTCCTTTCTGGGGTACCTCCCTGTAGGCAAAAAGGAGGCATGGCAAGAGGACATCCCATCTCCTTCTGAGTTTTTCCGAGAGTCCCATGATCATGCCTTTGAGAGTTTTGTTAAATCTCTTAACCAGTCCATTTGTTAGTGGATGATAGGGTGTGGTGAATTTGTAGGTAACACCACACTTCTTCCACATAGCTTTCAAGTATGCAGACATGAAGCTACTACCCCTGTCTGATACTACCTCTTTAGGGAAGCCCGCCCTGGAAAATATTCCCAGGAGGGCTTTTGCCACTGCAGGCGCTGTAGTGGTCCTTAAGGGGATGGCTTCTGGGTATCTTGTGGCATGGTCTACTACCACAAGGATCAACCTATTACCAGAAGTAGTTGGAGGGTCAAGGAAGCCAACAATGTCAACCCCTACCCTTTCAAAGGGCACCCCAACCACTGGCAGGGGGGTTAAGGGAGCCTATGGGGTGCCACCAGTATTGCCACTGGCTTGGCAGGTCACACAGGAGCGACAAAACTCCTTTGTGTCCTCTGACATCTGAGACCAGTGAAAGTGAGGAACAAGTCTGTCCCAGGTTTTACTTTGCCCCAAATGTCCAGCCAAGGGAATATCATGTGCCGGAGTTAGGAGGAATTCCCTATACTGCAAGGGAATGACCAGTCTCCTGATAGCACCAGGTTTAGGGTCCCTTGCCTCAGTATAAAGGAGAATGTTCTCCCAGTAAACTCTGTGTGAGTCACTGATATCCCCATTTTGATGTTTGACAGCTTGCTGTCTTAGACCCTCTAGGGTGGGACAGGTCTGCTGTTCCACACCCAGTTTAACCCTGGCAGGCCCACCTGCACCCAAGAGCTCAGCTGTGTCAGCTTGAAGCTCCTCTGGCGTAGGTTTTGCACAGGGAGTTGACTCCTCCTCATCAAAAGGGGAGTCTTCTGGAGAGGGAGGAATAGTGGACAAGGGTTTGCCCTTTCTGCCCCTAGTTTCTGGGAGCAGTTGGTCCATTGTTCCAGGATCCAAATTTCCCTGTCCTCTTTACTTCTTGGCTATAGCACTGGTAAGAGCAAAGATATGCCTTGGAATGCCCAGCATGGCTGCACAGGCCTCCAACTCCACTTCAGCCCAAACTGAAGTTTCCAAATCATTGCCTAAGAGACACTCTACAGGTAAGTCAGTGGACCAGTAAACCCCCCCCCCACCCCAAGTTGAGATTCACAACAGCCATGGGGTGGATAACAGTGTTGTTATGGGCGTCTGTCACTTGGTACTGATGACCAAGTAGGTGTTCCTAAGGGGCAACCAGTTTCTCCATCACCAAAGTGACACTGGCACCTGTGTCCCTGTAGGTCTCAACCTGAACACAATTTATTAGGGGTAGTTGCTTCTACTTATCCATATTAAGGGGACAAGCATCTAAAGTGGCAAGGTCAATGCCACCATCAGAGACTAAAACAGCCTCAGTGGTCTCCCTAACTAGACCAACCCCACTACCTTACCAAAAGTGAGCCCAGCTACACCCTTTGTTTGGCTATTAGTAGTTTTATTCCCACCACCACTGCTATTACAAGGGGCACTAGTGGAAGCAGTGGGGAGTTCTGGTGGTGGGAGGCTTGTTGTTTCTCTTGGGACAAGTGGGTTAACTTGCCCAATGGCTTTCATGCTTATATAAATAACACCAATGCTTTTTCTGCTGATTGAAGAGGATTTGGACCCACCACCCCCAGAGGATTTTTGTGGGCCTGATGAAGGCCCTGAAGATTATTTATCTCTGTCCCCACCCTTGTCATGAGACTTGCCATCCTTCTTCTTGCTGTCCTTGTCACCCCCTGTATGAGCTTTTCTGCTCACCCTTGTTTTGACCCATTTGTCTGCCTTCTTGCCCAATTCATGGGGAGAGGTCAGATCTGAGTCCACAAGATATTGGTGCAACAAATCAGACACACTATTGCTCAATATATGCTCTCTCAGAATTAAGTTATACAGGCTTTCATAGTCAGTCACCTTACTGCCATGTATCCAACCTTCTAGGGCCTTCACTGAACAGTCTACAAAGTCTATCCAATCCTGTGAAGACTCCTTTCTGGTCTCTCTGAACTTGATTCTATATTGTTCAGTGGTTAAGCCCAGACCATCCAAGAGTGTACCTTTCAGAACATGGTAGTTGTCTGAGTCATCCTCCCTGACAATAAGGAGTCTGACGCTCCCCTTGCCAGTGAAAGACAACCACAGGATAGCAGCCAACTGTGCTTGAGAGACCCTCTGAACTTTACAGGCCCTCTCAAGTGCAGCAAACCACTTATAAATGTCATCCCCATCCTTGTAAGGAGGAACAACATTTTGCAGATTTCTGGAATCAAATGTATGTTCCCTAACACTGGAGTTCCTAAAAGTACTGCTGCTGCCACCATGGGGACTAACTCCAACCCCTGCCTTTCCACTTCAACAGCCAGGGATTCCCTGTCTAAGGCCAACTGTTGCTGCTGTAGCCTCAGTCTGGCCTCCTCCAACCTCAGCTTTCTGAGTTCCCCATCTAGGGACTGGTCCCCAGGGGTGGATGTGTGTGACACATCTAAGACAGAAGTGACATGGGAATTGGCAGAGGCAGATCTTTCCCTAACTTGAGTAACCCTAGTTACCTGGCCTCTAAGTGTGAAGGGAGCCCTATTTGTGTGTGACCTCTTCCCACTACCAGCTACACTAGGAGGTTTGTTGATGGAAAGATTTGTGGAAGGACCCTCCCCAAGATCTTCAGAATGCTCTCCTTGGTCTGACTGGTTGGAATCTTCCTCTACCTCCCCCTCTGACTGTGCCTGACCAGTGGTATGTCCCTGGTCATCCTGCAGGAGGAGATTTAAGAGAAACTCCTTGTTGGGGTTCCTCCCAATCCCTAAACATTTTCCTAAGCAGAGACCCCTCAATCTTTTGAAATTCAAACTTTCATAAGTTGTCTTTACAATTCTGGGGGTAGCCTCTGCACCAGACACAGTGACAGAAAGAGGTTAGGGACAAGAGTGACATATAGCAAACTATTTGGCCTAACTTTTTGAGAGAAGAAAAAACTTTTCAGAAACGTTTGAAAGTTTTGTAAAGTTTTAAAGAACTTTTTAGAAAGTTAAGAATGACTTCTAGGTACAATTATGTATAGCTCTTAGAACTGGAGTACACATTTCTTGTGAAAAGCACTAGTAATAAAGTGATAAAGCAGTTGCAAGTACTTATCCCACCGCTGCACCACCAATGTAGGAGGCTGACCTGGTTTGTAGTAGTTACCTAAGGTACTTACACCTTACACCAGGTCCAGGTATCCCTTATTAGTGAAATGTAGGCAGTGTTCTAGGAGCTTAGGCTGAGGTAGCTGTAGCAGAGCAGCTTAGGCTGAACTAGGAGACACGCAAAGCTTCTGCAATACCAATATAGTTACACAGTACTTATACACAATAAAAGACAATACTCAGTGTTACCAAAAATAAAGACACTTTATTTTAGTGACACAAGGCCAAAAATATCTTAGAGGCAATACTCCCTCTGGAGGTAAGTACTATACATACTATATAAACTAGAGACCAAAATCAAGTAAGTAAATAGTCATAGAATAGTGCAAACAGTAGAAAATACAATAGAATGCAATAGGCCTAGGGGCAACACAAACCATATACTAAGAAAGTGGAATGTGAATCACAAATTCCCGCCAGGCAAGTGTAGTGTTTAGAGGGGCGCTGGGAGTGTAAGAAAACACATAAGGTAAGTAAAGTACCCCACCCCAGAGCCCAGGAAAGTAGGAGTAAAGTACTGCAAGTTTCCTCAGGACACACTTCAGGTCGTGATGAGAGATACTGCAAGAACCAAGCAAGACTGCAATCAACAGATGGTGGATTTCTGGATCTCAAGACCTGTGAAGAGAGGAGACCAAGGCCCTCATTCTGACCTTGGCGGGCGGCGGAGGCCGCCCGCCAAAGTCCCGCCGTCAGGTTACCGTTCCGCGGTCGAAAGACCGCGGAGGTAATTCTGACTTTCCCGCTGGGCTGGCGGGCGGTCTCCTTCAGACCGCCAGCCAGCCCAGCGGGAAAGAGGCTTCCACGATGAAGCCGGCTCGGAATCGAGCCGGCGGAGTGGAAGCTGTGCGACGGGTGCAGTTGCACCCGTCGCGTATTTCACTGTCTGCGCAGCAGACAGTGAAATACATTTAGGGCCCTCTTACGGGGGCCCCTGCAATGCCCATGCCAGTGGCATGGGCACTGCAGGGGCCCCCAGGGGCCCCGCGACCCCCCCTACCGCCATCCGGATCTCGGCGGTCCGACCGCCGGGATCTGGATGGCGGTAGGGGGGGTCAGAATCCCCGCGGCGGTGCAGCAAGCTGCGCCGCCGCGGAGGATTCAATGGGGCCGCGGTACACTGGCGGGACCCCGCCAGTGGTGCCGGTCCGACCGCGGCTTTACCGCCGCGGTCGGAATCCCCATTGAAGCACCGCCGGCTTGTCGGCGGTGCTCCCGCGGTCCTCCGCCCTGGCGGTCAAAGACCGCCAGGGTCAGAATGAGGGCCCAAGTCCATAAGTCACAGAAGATTCCAGCATGGACAGGAGCCCCATCCAACCTAAACAACGGTAAAGATGGCTGCGGGTTCCTGCGTGGTGCACGAGATGTCCCACGTCAAGATGTTGGTTGCATGCTGTTTGTGTCGCTGGATTCGTCCAACAACCCTTTGTTCAAGCGAGGTCGCAGTTTGCGTCAACATGGCGCTGCCTGGACCCAGGAGGCACCTGGGGGCCTTAACTTGGACTGAGGAGGCAGAGGGGGGGCTCCCAACAGTGGAGAGAGCCCACAGATGATGTAAGAAAGTACCATCTTCCTTGGCATGTTACCCCCATTTTTACCTGTATGTCAGTATGTTTTTCCCTGTCTCATCGTGCTGGTCAGGACCCCAGTGCTCATAGTTTATGGCCTAATGTGTGTGTCTGTGTAGTGCTTAACTGTGTCACTGAAGCTCTGTTAATCAGAACCTCAGTGCTTATGCTCTCTCTGCTTTTAAATTTGTCACTGTAGGCTAGTGACTTCATTTACCAATTTCAATTGGTACACTGGACCCCCCTTATAAGTCCCTAGTATATGGAACCTAGGTACCTAGGGCATTGGGGTTCCGGGAGATCCATATGGGCTGCAGCATTTCTTTTGCAAACCATAGGGAGCTCAGATAAACCCTTGCACAGGCCTGCCATTGCAGCCTGCATGAAATAACGCAAAAGTTATTTCACAGCCATTTTCACTGCACTTAAGTAACGTATAAGTCACCTACATGTCTAACCTTCACTTGCTGAAGGTTAGGTGCAAAGGTGCCCCCACATAGTTCAGGGCCATTTCCCCAGACTTTGTGAGTGCGGGAACACCATTACACCCATGCACTACATATAGGTCAATACCTATATGTGGCTTCACAATGGTAACTCCGAATATGGCCATGCAACGTGTCTAATATCATGGAATTGTCCCCCATTCCAAATCTGGTATTGGGGAGCCAATTCCATGCATCCTGGGGGCTCCACCATGGACCCCTAGTACTGCCAAACCAGCTCTCTGTGGGTTGCACTACAGCTGCAGCTGCTGCAACCTCACAGACAGGGTTCTGCCCTCTTGGGGTCTAGGCAGCCCAGTCCCAGGAAGGCAGAACAAAGCATTTCCTCTGAGAGCAGGGTGTTACACCCTCTCCCTTTGGAAATAGGTGTTACAGGCTGAGGAGGGGTAGCACAGATGGTGCCCTCCTTGCATAAGCCAGTCTACACCAGTTCAGGGACCCCTTGTCCCCTGCTCTGGCGAGAAACTGGACAAAGGAAAGGGGAGTAACCACTCCCCTGTCCATCACCACCTTAGGGGTGGTGCCCAGAGCTACTCATGTGTGTCCCAGACTTCAGCCATTTTGCTTTGCAAGGTGTGGGGACACTCTGGAGGCCTCTGAGTGGCCAGTGCCAGCAGGTGACATCACAGACCGCTCCGGATAGGTCCATACCTGATAAGGTAGCCAATCCCCCTCTCAGGGCTATTTAGGGTCTCTCCTGTGGGTTCTCTTCAGATTCTGCTTGCAAGTTTCCTTCTGCAACAACTTCATCATCCTCTGACCTCGGATCAACCGCAGCCTGCTCCAGGAACCGCTGTAACTGCAATGAAATATCCACAAGGGATACTTTTCTTCTGCAACCTCAGCTCCAAGTCAGCAACTGCAACAATTTCCATGGTGTGCATGCTCTGGGGACTCCCTGTCTTCATCCTGCACTAGAAGGACCGAAGAAATCACCTGTGGAGTGACGGAGTCACTCCCCTGCTCCAGCAAGCACCTTCCAAGACGATGACCGGTACCCTTGGACTCCTCTCACAGCTACGAGCGTGCTCCTAAGGACACAGAGGGTGGACATCATCGACATAGACTGTTCTGAGGTCCTGCTGATGCAATTTGGAGGAGGTAAGAGCTTGCTTTCCCAGAGAGCGAAGGTACCCCTGTATACTGCGTCTTCTTCATCTCCTGAGGCCTCTGTGCACTATTTACAAAATTCCTTCGTGCACAGCCTGGCCCAGGTCCCCTAGCACACCATCCGGTGACGCTCAACTCACTGAGTTGTTCTCCGGCGGCGTGGGAACTTCCTTTGTTATGCTGCATCAACCAGGTTTTGCACCTCCTTTGTCCCCCATGTCCTGGGATTCCAGAGGGGGGCTGGCTGGCATCCTGAGGGCTCTCTAAAGTGCTGGCAGCCCCCACTTCCTCCTCACACAGAGTTGAGGCCCCCAGGTCCCTCCTGGGTCCAGCAAGCGCCATTTTGACGCAAAACGCACTTTTGCCATAGCCAAGGCTTGTTGGTGACTTCCAACACAAAATCACATCTGCATCCATCTTCACGTTGTAGGACATCCTTTGCATCATGCAGGAACCCACTGGCAGTTTCCTAGGGTGCATTTCTGCAGTCTTTGACTAACCACGGACTCTTCTTTTGCACCCTCTTCTGGGTTGGCAGGGGCTCCTGTCCTTCCTGGAACTTTTTTCGACTTCTGGAATTGGTCCCCTTCTTTTGTAGGTCTTCAGGTCCAGGAATCCAGCAGTTGTCATTTGCAGACTTGGTTGGTTACTGCATAATCCCAATCACGAGGTGTAGTGTGTCCTAAGGTAACTTGCAATACTTTACTCCTGCTTTTCTGGGCTGGGGTAATTTACTTACCTTTACAGTATTCTTACTCTCCCAGCGATTCTGCACACACTACACTTGTCTAGGGGGAATTTGTGACTCGCATTCCACTTTCTTAGTATATGGTTTGTGTTCCCCCTAGACCTATTTTCTCCCATTCCATTCTATAGCATTTCCTATTGTTTGCATTGTTCTATGACTATTTACGTGTCTAATTTTGGCGTCTAGTGTATATATTGTGTATTATACTTACCTCCAGAAGGAGTATTGTCTCTAAGATATTTTTGGTACTGTGTCACTCAAATAAATACCTTTATTTTTGGTAACACTGAGTATTGTAGGGCAGGTCACTAGAGTGGCCCCTGCTAGAGATAGGTCTGCCTCTGCACACTCTCATGTCACCTCTGTTTCAGAGGCTTCACATAATTCTAACCTTGAGGACCAGTCCTAGATAGGGAACTCAAAAGGCTGAGGTTAGAGGGGGCCAGACTGAGGCTAATGCAGCAACAGTTGGCCTTAGGCAGGGAATCCCTTGCTGTGGAGAAAGAGAGGCAGGGGTTGGGGGTTAGTTCCCCATGGTGGCAGCAGCAGTTTTAGGAATACAAATGTTAGGGAACCTTCATTTGATTCTAGAAATCTGCACAAAGTTGTCCCTCCTTACAAGGATGGTGATGACATCTATAAGTGGTTCGCTGCACTTGAGAGGTCCTGTAAAGTTAAGAGGGTCCCTCATGTACAGTGGGCTGCTATCCCTTTGTTATCCTTTTCTGGCAAGGGGAGAGACAGACTTCTCATTGCAGAGAGGATGCTGCAGATAATTACCAAATTCTTAAATGTGCACTCTTAGATGGTCTGGGCTTAACCACTGAACAGTACAGACTTAGGTTCAGAGAGACCAGAAAGGAGTCATCACAAGACTGGAGAGACTTTGTAGACTGTTCTGTGAAGGCCCTAGAAGGCTAGTTAAATGGCAGTAAGGTGACTGACTATGAAAGCCTGTATAACTTGATCCTGAGAGAGCATATCTTGAATAATTGTGTGTCTGACTTGTTGCATCAATATCTTGTGGACTCAGATCTGACCTCTCCCCAAGAATTGGGAAAGAAGGCAGACAAATGGGTCAGAACAAGAGTGAGCAGAAAAGCTCATACAGGGGGTGACAAGGATGGCAAGAAGAAGGATGGTAAGTCACATGAGAAGGGTGGGGACAAAGATAAAAAATCATCGGAGTATTCATCAGGCACACAAAAGTCCTCTGGGGGTGGTGGGTCCAGATCCTCTTCTCACAAAGATAAGAAACCTTGGTGTTATATGTGTAAAGCCAAAGGCCAATGGGCAACTGACAGTCATTGTCCAAAGAAAAACACCAAACTTCCCACCACCACAACCCCAACTGCAACCACAAGTGTCCCTAGTAATAGCAGGGGTGGTGGGAAGAGCACTAATAATAGCCAAGGGTGTAGCTGCCCTCACCATTGTTAATGTAGTTGGGGGTTGGTCTAGTGAGGGAGATCACTGAGGCTATTTTAGTCTCTGATGGTGCCACTGACCTAGCCACTTTAGTTGCTTGTCCCTTTAATATGGATAAGTACAAGCAGCTTCCCCTGATTAATGGTGTTCAGGTTGAGGCCTACAGGAACACAGGTCCAGTGTCACCATGGTGATGGACAAACTGGTTGCCCCTGAGCAGCGCCTACTTGGTCACCAGTACCAAGTGACACTGACAGACGGCAATAGCAACAGTGTAGGCGTAGGAAAGTACCATCTTGCCTGACATGTTACCCCCATTTTCACTGTATGTATGTTTGTTTTTGCCCTTATGTCACTGGGATCCTGCTAGGCAGGACCCCAGTACTCATAGTGTATGCCCTGTATGTGTTCCCTGTGTGGTGCCTAACTGTAACACTGAGGCTCTGCTAACCAGAACTTCAGTGTTTATGCTTTCTCTGCTTTCTAAAATTGTCACTGCAGGCTAGTGACTAAATTTACCAATTCTCATTGACACACTGGTACACCCATATAATTCCCTTTTATATGGTACTTAGGTACCCAGGGTATTGGGGTTCCAGGAGATCCCTATGGGCTGTAGCATTTCTTTTGCCATCCATAGGGAGCTCAGACAATTCTTACACAGGCCTACCACTGCAGCCTGAGTGAAATAATGTCCACGTTATTTCACAGCCATTTTTCACTGCACATAAGTAACTTATAAGTCACCTATATGTCTAACCCTCACTTGGTGAAGGTTGGGTGCCAAGTTACTTAGTGTGTGGGCACCCTGGCACTAGCCAAGGTGCTCCCACATCGTTCAGGGCAAATTCCCTGAACTTTGCGAGTGCGGGGACACGATTACACACGTGCACTGCACACAGGTCACTACCTATGTGTAGCGTCACAATGGTAACTCCGAACATGGCCATGTAACATGATTAAGATCATGGAATTGTTACCCCAATATCATTCTGGTATTGGGGGAACAATTCTATGAGCCCCGGCCCAGGAAGGCAGAACAAAGGATTTCCTCTGAGAGAAGGTGTTACACCCTCTCCCTTTGGAAATAGGTGTGAAGGGCTGGGGAGGAGGAGCCTCCCCCAGCCTCTGGAAATGCGTTGATGGGCACAGATGGTGTCTATCTCTGCATAAGCCAGTCTAAACCGGTTCAGGGATCCCCCAGCCCTGCTCTGGCGTGAAACTGGACAAAGGAAAGGGGAGTGACGACTTCCCTGACCAGTACCTCCCAGGGGAGGTGCCCAGAGCTCCTCCAGTGTGTCCCAGACCTCTGCCATCTTGGATTCAGAGGTGTTGGGGGCACACTTGACTGCTCTGAGTGGCCAGTGCCAGCAGGTGACGTCAAAGACCCCCTCTGATAGGCTCTTACCTCTCTTGGTAGCCAATCCTCCTTTCTTGGTAGCCAAACCTCCTTTTCTGGCTATTTAGGGTCTCTCCTCTGGGGTATTCTTCAGATAACGAATGCAAGAGCTCACCAGAGTTCCTCTGCATTTCCCTCTTTGACTTCTGCCAAGGATCGACTGCTGACTGCTCCAGGACGCCTGCAAAACCGCAACAAAGTAGCAGGACGACTACCAGCAACATTGTAGCGCCTCATCCTGCCGGCTTTCTCGACTGTTTCCTGGTGGTGCATGCTCTGAGGGCTGTCTGCCTTCACCCTGCACTGGAAGCCAAGAAGAAATCTCCCATGGGTCGACGGAATCTTCCCCCTACTAACGCAGACTCCAAAAGACTGCATCACCGGTCCTCTGGGTCCCCTCTCATCCTGACGAGCATGGTCCCTGGAACACAGGAGCTAGATCCAAGTGACCCCCGCAGTCCAGTGATCCTTCAGTCCAAGTTTGGTGGAGCTAAGTCCTTGACTCCCCATACCAGACAGCAAACCTGTGTACTGTGTGATTTGCAGCTGCACCGGCTTCTGTGCACTTCTCCAAGGATTCCTTTGTGCACAGCCTAGCCTGGGTCCCAAGCACTCCGTCCTGCAGTGCTCAACCCTCTGAGTTGGACTCCGACGTCGTGGGACCCTCCTTTTGTGACTCTGGTTCACAAATCTTCTAAGCCCCTGCTCTGGTACTTCTGCGGGTGCTGCCTGCTTCTGCGGGGGCTCTCTGAGTTGCTGAGCACCCCCCCCCTGTCTCCTTCTCCAAGGGGCGACATCCTGGTCCTTCCTGGTCCCCAGCAGCACCCAAAAACCTCTACTGCGACCCTTGCAGCTAGCAAGGCTTGTTTGCGGTATTTCTACGTGGAAACACTTCTGCAACATCCAGTACGCCGTGGGACATCTTCCATCCAAAGGAGAAGTTCCTAGCCCTTTTTGTTGTTGCAGAATCTTTGGCTTCTTCCTCCCGGAGGCAGCCCTTTTGCACCTTCATCCGGGGTTTCCTGGGCTCCTGCCCCCCCTGGACACTATTGCGACTCTCGGAGTTGGTCCCCTTGCCTTGCAGGTCCTCACGTCCAGGAATCCTTTTTCAGTATTTTGCTGGTGCTTGCAGAATTCCCCTATCACGACTATTGTGTCTTTCTGGGGTAGTAGTGTAACTTTACTCCTACTTTCTAGGGTCTTGGGGTGGGGTATTTTGGACACCCTTACTGTTTTCTCACAGTCCCAGCGACCCTCTAAAATCTCCCATAGGTCTGGGGTCCATTCGTGATTCGCATTCCACTTTTGGAGTATATGGTTTGTGTTGCCCCTAGACCTATGTTTGCCTATTGTATCTTATTGTGATACTACAGTGTTTGCATTACTTTTCTTACTGTTACTTACCTGTTTTGGGTTTGTGTACATATAACTTGTGTATATTACTTGCCTTCTAACTGAGAGTACTCACTGAGATACTTGTGGCATATTGTCATAAAAATAAAGTACCTTTATTTTTAGTAACTCTGAGTATTGTGTTTTCTTATGATATTGTGCTATATGATATGAGTGGTATAGTAGGAGCTTTGCATGTCTCCTAGTTCAGCCTAAGCTGCTTTGCCATAGCTACCTTTTATCAACCTAAGCTGCTAGAAACTCCTCTATTCTACTAATAAGGGATAACTGGACCTGGCACAGGGTGTAATTACCACAAGGTACCCACTATAAGCCAGGTCAGCCTCCCACAGTAAGCCACCCCATGGCTGTTGTGAATCTCATCTGGGGGGGTGGGGGGGGGGGGGGGTTACTGGTCCAAAGAAAGTTGTGGTAGCCACTGATTTACCTGTAGAATGTCTGCTAGGCAATGATTTGGAGACTTCAGCTTGGGGGAAGTGGAGGTTTAGGCCCATGCAGCAATGCTGGGCATTCTAGGGCACATCTTTGCTGTTAGCAGGGCTCAGGCCAAAAAGCAAAGAGGACAGGGAAGCTTGGATCCTGGAACAATGGACCAAGTGCTCCCAAAAACTAGGGATAAGAAGGGCAAACCCTTGTCCACTATCCCTCCCCTCCACAGATGATTCCCCTTTTGAGGAAGAGGAATTCTCTCCCTGTGCAGAACCTACACCAGGGGAGCTGGAAGCTGACACAGCTGAGCTTTTGGGTGCAGGGGGGCCTGCCAGGGAAGAGCTGAGTGTGGCACAGCAAACCTGTCCCACATTGGAGGGCCTCAGACAGCAACCTGTCAAGCAGCAAAATGGTGATGTCACTGACACACACAGAGTGTACTGGGAGAATAATCTCCTTTATCCTGAATCAAGGGACCCTAAACCTGGTGCCACCAGAAGACTGTTCATCCACCTTCAGTATAGGGAATTCCTCCGAACTCTGGCTCATGACATCCCTTTAGCTGGGCATTTAGGCCAGAGCAAATCATGGGACCGACTTGTTCCACATTTTCACCGGCCCCTTATGTCAGAAGACACAAAGGAGTTTTGTCGCTCCTATGTCACCTGCCAAGCCAGTGGTAAGACTGGTGGAACCCCAAAGGCCCCCTTGATCCCACTGCCAGTGGTTGGGGTGCCCTTTGAAAGGGTAGGGGTTGATATTGTTGGGCCCCCTTGACCCTCCAACAGCTTCTGGCAATAGATTCATCCTTGTGGTGGTGGACCAGGCCACACGGTATCCAGAAGCTATCACCTTAAGGACCACTACAGCTCCTGCAGTGGAAAAGGCCCTCCTGGGAATCTTTTCAAGGGTGGGCTTCCCTAAGAAAGTGGTATCAGACAGAGGTAGCAACTTCGTGTCTGCATTCCTAAAAGCAATGTGGAAGGAGTGTGGTGTTACCTACAAGATCACCACCCCTTATCATCCACAAACTAATGGACTGGTTGAGAGGTTTAATAAACCTCTCAAAGGTATGATTATGGGACTCTCTGAAAAACTCAGAAGGAGATGGGATGTCCTATTACCATGCCTCCTTTTCGCCTACAGGGAGGTACCCCAAAAAGGAGTGGGATACAGCCCCTTTGAACTCCTATTTGGTCACCCTGTTAGGCGTGCCCTTGCTATTGTTAAGGGGAGTTGGGGACAACCTTTAAAAGCT
This sequence comes from Pleurodeles waltl, assembly GCF_031143425.1. Taxonomy (NCBI): domain Eukaryota; kingdom Metazoa; phylum Chordata; class Amphibia; order Caudata; family Salamandridae; genus Pleurodeles; species Pleurodeles waltl. The sequence goes on from NC_090443.1 coordinate 282,910,135, forward strand.
CCAAAACAACACATAGTGGACTATGTAGTTGGCCTGAGAAGTAGAATGGCTGAGTACACGAAAAAGGCCAACAAAAACCTTCAGGCCAACCAGGAGCTCCAAAAGCAATGGTTTGACCAGAAGGCTGTCCTGACAGAGTACCACCCATGACAGAAGGTGTGGGTATTGGAGCCTGTGGCCCCAAGAGCACTCCAGGACAAATGGAGTGGACCCCACCTAACTGTAGAGAAAAAAGGTGAGGTCTCCTATTTGGTGGACCTGGGCACTGCCAGAAGCCCCCTTAGGGTGCTTCATGTCAATCGCCTAAAGCCTTACTATAACAGAGCTGACTTAACTCTGCTCATGGCTACAGATGAGGGACAGGAAGAAGAGAGTGACCCTCTCCCTGATCTCTTCTCCATCACTGAAACTGATGGGTTAGTGGAGGGAGTAGTTCTAGCAGACTGCCTTACTGCTGAGCAGAAGGAAGACTGTAAAAATCTCCTTGATCAGTTTTCTGAACTCTTCTCCCTCACACCTGGTACAACTACTTCGTGTGAACATACAATTGACACTGGAGACAGTTATCTGTCAAAAGTAAAATTTACAGGCAACCCGACCGTGTCAGAGATTGCATAAAAGCAGAGGTTCCGAAAATGTTAGATCTTGGGGTTATTGATCATCTGATAGCCTCTGGTCCAGCCCAGTGGTGCTTGTCCACAAACCAAATAGTAAAGAAGGAAAGAGAGAAATGCAGTTTTGTGTGGACTATAGAGGTCTCAATAGAGTAACAAAAACAGATGCTCACCCTATACCCAGGGCAGATGAGCTGATAGATACACTGGCATCTGCCAAGTATCTAAGCACTTTTGACTTGACTGCAAGGTATTGGCAGATCAAGATGTCAGATGATGCTAAAGCAAAAACTGCATTTTCTCCCATAGGAGGGCATTTCTACTTCACAGTGATGCCCTTTGGTTGGAAAAATGCACCTGCCACTTTTCAGAGGCTGGTGAATACAGTCCTACAAGGTTTGGAAGCTTTTAGTGCAGCATATTTAGACGATATTGCTGTCTTTAGCTCCACCTGGGATGAACACCTGGTCCACATCTGGAAAGTTTTGGAGGCCCTGCAAAAGGCAGGCTTAACTATTAAGGCTTCAAAGTGCCAGACAGGGCAGGAGAAAGTGGTTTATCTGGGCCACCTAGTAGTTGGGGAACAGATTGTACCACTTCAGAGGAAGATTCAGACCATTATGGACTGGGCTCCCCCAACAACTCAGACCCAGGTCAGAGCCTTCTTAGGTCTCACTGGGTATTACAGGATGTTCATTAAGAACTATGGCTCCAATGCAGCACCTCTTAATGACCTCACCAGTAAGAAAATGCCTAAAAAGGTATTGTGGACAGCTAGCTGTCAGAAAGCTTTTGAGGAGCTTAAGCAGGCAATGTGCTCTGCACCTGTCTTAAAGAGCCCAAACTACTCCAAAAAATCCATTGTTCAAACAGATGCTTCTGAATTAGGGGTGGGGGCTGTACTATCACAACTGAACTCAGAGGGCAAGGATCAACCTGTTGCTTTCATTAGCAGGAGGTTGACCCCTTTTAGGAAAGTACCATCTTCCTTGGCATGTTATCCCCATTTGTACCAGTATGTCAGTTTGTTTTTGCCCCGACATAGTTCAGGGCCAGTTCCCGGGACTTTGTGAGTGCGGGGACACCATTATACACGTGTACTACATATGGGTCAATACCTATATGTAGCTTCACAATGGTAACTCTGAATATCGCCATGTAAGGTGTCTAAGATCATGGAATTGTCCCCCCATTCCAAATCTGGTATTTGGAATACACAGACAGGCCTCTGTCCTCCTGGGGTCTGAGCAGCCCAGTCTCAGGAAGGCAGAACAAAGCATTTCCTTTGGGAGGAGGGTGTTACACCCTCTCCCTTTGGAAATAGGTGTAACAGGCTGGGGAGGGGTAGCCTCCCACAGCCTCTGGAAATGCTTTGTAGGGCACATATAGTGCCCTCCTTGCATAAACCAGTCTACACAGGTTTAGGCACCCCTTGTCCCTGCTCTGGCACAAATCCGGACAAAAGGAAAGCAGAGTGACCACTCCTCTGTCCATCTACACCCTAGCGGTGGTGCCCAGAGCTCCTCCAGTGTGTCCTAGACTTCAGCCATCTTGCTTTGCACGGTATGGGTGCACTCTGAGTGGCCAGTGTCAGCAGATGACATCAGAGACCCCTCCTGATAGGTTCCTTACCTGATAAAGTAGCCAATCCCCCTCTAAGGGCTATTTAGGGTCTCTCCTGTGGGTTCTCTTTAGATTCTACTTGCAAGTTTCTGCAACTACTACTTCATCCTCTGGCCTCGGATCAACCGCAGCCTGCTCCAGGAACCGCTGTAACAGCAACAAAGTATCCAGAAAGGATACCTTTGTAGTGTGGTCAGTTTTACGTATATTTTGCGCATTAGCTTCAGGCCTTAGGCCTCTGTGCACTTTGCCCTAAATATATTTTATTCATTTGCTAACAGCTTAGAGCGTCTGTGCACTTTACTCTAAATGCTTTCTATTAGGCTTTGTACTGTTATTTTACAGAATAGCCAGTTCTACGGTGTTGTTTTTTATTCATATCACACTGTTTTGCCTACTTCAGCACTGGAGTTCTTCATAACATATTCACTCTGTGCTTTAGTCAAGGATACAGTCTGGTACATTGCCGATAGACGTGGTAGGAGTCTAGACTTGCCATTCCTGCGCAGGAACATTTTGTGATCACGATGACATGTTAGTTATAAAATCACTTCCTTGTCCCAATACATGCAAGAGGGAGATTCCGACCAGGGAACCACAACTAGACGCTGACTGCCTCGTTGCAGATGCTGAACCAGATCACAGGCCTTTGCTCAGGTATGAGTGTGTCCGTCTCCCTAGTGATACAGAAAGGCAAGCTAGAAGCTTAACATGCTGTGCTCTAAATAGAACAAGCAGAGGGAGAGTAGAAACGGTTAGGAATTATGATAGCGTTATTCTTATGTTTTACTCTCCTGGTTACTATATCAATCCTACTATGTTGTATTGTTCTGGTTATTGCGGCTCACGCCTTAATATCTAAAATACAGTCGTTTTATTAAAACATTATATAAAACTTATACTGTCTTTGTCATTTGTATATGAGACCATATTGTGAATGAGAGAGTTGGTTTGGATTTGAGTGACCACGACTTACCTGAGAAGTTCCAAAGATGTCATGCGCTCGGCTGCCCAATCATTTCTTCCCCGTGGGAGAAAAGAGGCACTGCTAGTTAGCCGGAGCAACAACCGGATTTAGGGTGACAGAGTTCCTTACACGTGGGTCAGACTCAGTCCCCCACACCGTTATCGATCCTGCTGCCTAGAAATCCAGTAGTCTCATTTAGGATAATGAGAGCCCACGCGACATGGCGCCGCCAACGTTTGGTGTGGCTCTAATGTTTGGGTCCGACTGACTCTCTCGGTCTCGTATATATTTTGACTCCTCGGTTCCGTATACGGAGACGTCCGTGGGGCTGAGGGTTTCCGCCACCACAGGTTGGGTACATCCTAATACTTTGTGGTTGGTTGTTCAAGCTTGAACTTTGAAAGGAAATACCCCGATATTGGTGTGCCTTCTCTGTCCTAGAGCTATTATTGTTATACTAATGGCGAATCCAGCTGTAGTAAATATACCGCTTAATATGCAATTTCCGCTCATGGGTCATCTGATAGCACATGGACTGACGGTCCAGGGGGGTCCGGTCACTTTTGTGGTGGACGCCCATGCAGCCTATAGATCAAAACTTTTTTATTCTTGGGTCGTATTTCCAGCAGCTGATGGGGGTACAAATACTTTTCACGAATATACTGTTGCGAATGTCCCTGGACAATACAGGGCTTATGCATACTTAGAAATACCTTTATCTTATCAAGAACACCATAATTGGCTTGATGGCGCCCTCCCACATTCAGTAACACCAGTACGGTTAGGTCCGTTGAGTAATGATGGTCCGACCTGGCCTTTATTGGCTACATATACACCATATCCTGGAGTGGCAAATGTGGCAGTGGCTGAGGTGCGTCGTTTATATGTGGAATTAACTGAAATGTACAGACGATTAGTTCAGTTTGTGATGCAGACATTAAATACTAATGCAGCGCGTGCTGCTCCAGCTCATCCACATGCGGTGGTGCCGGGAATAAATCCGGCCACTGTACACTCTGTAATGGGCAAGGTACCGGCTAAACGTGAGGAGACTCCATTTTGGCTGGCGCAAAAAATTAATACGCTGGAAGCAGTATTTCCCCATACGGGACCTCAGGATAAGCATAGAATTTTGACGATGTGTTTGCCGTATGGGATGGTTCCTACGGTGGATCTTTGTAATACTTGGGGCACGGTGTTTGCCGCTCTCTATACTACAGCACACGGTACACCGACTTTGGCTAATTTGCCGGAGGTGCTTAAACAAATTCAGGATGAATATGGGGCTGCCCCTGCCTTGGATTTAGGCATGCAATTGATGGGTAATTTTGACGCGGTTTCTTCTATTATTTTGAGTAATCTCAAGGGGGAGGCTGTAGCACTAGCAGTGCGAATGCGTCTTCGGGACGTTCCGCAGATTAATCAGGAGCGGGAACTTCCGAGAATAATAGCTGAAACATATTCTAGTATTGGTCGTGATAGCCTAGGGGCTCGACCGCAGAAACCACAATTGCAGGGTAAAAATAATAAGGATAATTCTAAGCAACAGCAACCTGAGGGTGCGAAAAAGCGCTGGGATAAGAAACAGCAAACACCTAAGAAAGATGGTGGCCAGTCTCCGCAACCGGAGACCCCACAAAATAAGTATAATCTCAGGAATAGGGATACTTTGAAGACGCCTGATAGATATCAATATATTGATACGCGCCAATCTCGTTCCTTTCAGGACTCCTCGGAGAAAAGAAGTGAGAGAGGTGGGCGGTCAGAGCGGAGGACGGAGTACGTGAAACCGAAACAGGATTCACAACGCTCAGCGGAGGTTTCTATTAAACAAGAAGAGAAACCGCTGCAACAAAAACAGCAGTTTAAAAAGAAGAAAGTGGCAGCAGTCTCAGTTAGACATGCCGCTCAAGAAGAGAGTTCTCTTGACGAACAAGACATGGGCGTTAGCGCTGTTAGACAGCGCGGCAGAGGTCACAATAGTTCGCCGGAGTCTTCTAGAGCATCTGGAGGCGAAAGCAACGGATGACTTCATACAAGTTGAGACGGCGGATATGCGAGTCTCTGATCCTGATCAAGTATATCTTGTGACTCTACGATTAGAAGGGGACATTAACCGCGTTGTACACGCCATCTTTTGGGACCATATGGTGAAATCATATGATGTCCTGTTGGCCGAACAAGATTGGCCACCTGACTTTGTTCGCGACTGTCCAGTTGGGGAGGAGGTTATTGCGCCTTCCTTTTCACCACTTGTTCCGAGAGAACTAGCGGAGTCATATGGTAAATCATGGGCTCTAGCACAAGCCCCCGCCCTATATAGAAATAATGTGGGGTGGGATAAACAATCACCTTATCATGTCATTCCCATTAAAGGAGAACCTCAGCCACAGCCGCAATATCCTATTAAATTTGAAGCAAGGGCATCGGTTCGGAAAATTCTTACACAATTGGAGTACCAAGGTGTGATTGAGCCTTGTGTCTGGCCGATGAATAATCCCTTATTTCCGGTTGCTAAACCGGACCATTCCTATAGGATAGTGGTGGATTACAGACATTTGAATAGTCATACACGCACATATGCAATACAGAATTCACATAGCGCTGCGCTTATGAATAATATAGTGCGTAAAAAATACAAAACAACCTTGGATATCTCGAATGGATTTTTCTGCCAGAATATAGCACCCGAAAGTCGGGACTATACCAGTTTCAGTGCGTTTGGCTCTCAGAAAAAGTTTTGTCGTTTACCTCAGGGGTATAAGAATAGCCCAGGACTGTTTTCGGCTCGTGTGACTGAACTTCTGCACGAGTTGGACCCTGAGGCATTATCATATGTTGATGACATTTATTTGACGGACAATGAGATTCTACAACATCTCAGTCGCGTATCGCGCATTGTTGTGGGTTTTGCTGATATTGGTTATAAGTTTAATTTTAAGAAATCGAAGATTGCCTTCCTCAGTGTTATTTTCCTGGGATATGAGTTATCGAGTGAGGGCAAGAGCCTGGCGCCACATTTTTTGGAGAAATGTGCTTTACTGCAGCCTCCTAATACGGTTCGGAAGCTCCAGTCTTTGTTGGGGTTTCTGAATTTTGGCAGAACTTACATTCCTGATTATGCTACACGTATAAAACCCTTATATGAACTGATTCGCCCGAATTTTTAATTAGATTTTGGACGATTGAGCATACACACATACTGCGAGAGTTGCAGAATGATCTCTTAGCGGTTAAACATTTACACACACGGGACAATAAAACTCATTTGGTCATCAGGGTGATTGCTGGGGCTGTTGGATTTACGTATGTCACCTTTAATGAAGGGGAGACAGTCCCGATAGCATACAAGTCCCACTTGTATTCTGCTGCAGAACAACGTTTTGCACAGACTGAGAAAATTCTCACTGCAGTACAGATGGCTGTGATCAAAGAAAGACCGCTAGCCCAGGGCCAACGCATTATTGTCGTTTCCCCAATTCCGGCCTTGGAGGCTGTTACAAAAGCAAGTGTTCCTAATTCGAAAGCTTTACACCCGCGGTGGATACAATGGGCTACGTCTTTGATGGCCACTGATGTGGATTGCATATTTGACCCTAAGCTGCAGACTCAAGAATTTCTTCAATATGAAATAGAGTACCCGGTTCCTGCTGGCACATTACCTATTGACCAATATGAAGTGGTCATGTATACCGATGGCTCTGCGCAACCGGCGGTTGGGACTAAACAACAGTATTCTGCTGCTTGTGCGGTGGTGAGCGGGACTATGGAGGGGGGAGTTTTCTGCCCCCGACATACTTATACTAAAACCTTGGGAGATTGCACGGCGCAGCTGGCTGAGCTCAAAGCTCTTTTGTTAGCGTTGGAGCATGCAGACCCGGCGATATCGACCTTGCTGGTCTGTGACTCCTACTACTGTGTGCAATCCTTCAATGAATATCTGCACTATTGGAAAATGAATGGGTTCAGAGATTCTAAAGGCAACACCATTAAACATAAATTGTTGTGGGGTAAGGTTGCGGGTCTGAAAGAAACGCTTCCTAAAGTCCATGTTGTACATACACTTGGACACCAGCGCGTTGGAATACACGTTGCTGGGAATACTTTGGCTGATGAGGCTGCAAAGTCGGCAGTGGCTATCGCCACTGTAGCCGCGGTAACTCGTTCGAGTTCAAAACCAGACATAGAGACTTCGGCTGCCATAAAAGCTACGGCTGATGGCACGCCATTTCCTAAAGGATTCCCTTCTAAATATAGTTACTGCTTGAGTGGTGCACTAAATGCTGTTGTTAATATTCCAGGCGTTGGTGTACGTGAGTTACCGAATAAGATTGAGAGACCTCGATTAATTTCTGCAGCACATGAAGGGGTAGAATCTGCGCATGCTGGTGTGGCTGCCACGATTTCGCTTTAACAGGCCCGTTATTGGTGGCCTGGTCTCTATAAGGAGACAAAGCAGTATGTCCTTTGTTGTGACGTCTGTCAACAAATTAAAGCATTGTCGGCTAGACGCCCGCAGCAGACTCCTCTTCTGATATCAAATAGACCATTACAGTGTGTGTACTTGGACCATTGTGGTCCACTGACACCAGATAGTGCATACAAATACATATTGGTTGCTGTAGATTCGTGCTCCAGATTTGTGTGGGTCTGGCCACAGCGCTCGGCTGACGCTCGGACTGTTATTAAAGATTTGCGTATCTTTGTCGATACATCTGCAGTTGCGGCTTTTCATTCGGACCAGGGCCCTGCTTTTGCCTCTAAGGCATTCAGGGACACCATGGCTTCGTTGGGGGTCCAACTCCAATTCTCGTCTCCATTTCATCCCGAGGGAAATTCTGTTGTGGAGCATTTAAATCGTGATTTAAAGCAATCCTTAACAGCCAGGGTTATGGGTACGGGTCGTAGTTGGCTAGCCCACCTGTATGGAGTACAGAGAGCACTTAATAACTTGCCTAGAAGGTCACTGGGGGGTCGTACTTCATATGAGTGCCTGTTCGGAACACAAATGTATGTTCCTGATCTTGATGGTCCTGGTGTGGAGGCGGCAGATACGCCCTTTGACATAAATGATCGTGTCACTGTTTTGCAGGATTTACAACAATTTCGTGAAGATAACTCTTCTGCGAGTGCTGCCTCCTCTGGAATTAAGGATGAGCCAGTAACACCTACTGGTTGGATACCCAGGATTGGGGATCTAGTGCGTGAAAAGGTCGCAGTAAAGAAAGAATTTGGTCCTTCTTATCGAGCACCTGTCCCGGTGTTGGGGGTGAGCGGCACGAGAACTGTGATTTTGCCGCCGCTGCAAGGGGCCAAAGGAAATCGTTTTGTTTCCATTGATAATGTCAAGTTACAACATGTGGCCGATTCTGCACAGCAGACCAAGAGGGACACCCAGTAGTTCCGGCATCCCTCTCACTACTGGGGAAGAAGTCCCGCTGCAGGTGATTAGCACCGACCATGTTTCCTCTCCGAGCTTGGGGAGGGTGGAAGATGATCTTGCGATTGTTCCACAGTCGACGATTGATATCGATTCTTTTTCTCAAGTTGCTGTACGTTCTACTGATGTTTCTGAACATGTGATTTATAGCGTACCTAGGAGAGAACCTCCATCAGCTTCCTTGTTCACTGTTGCACCTTTTGCAAGAATTGCCTCTGGCTGCTTCAACGACGCGGATGCGGCTGTATCCAGCTCTTCGTCTTCGCTGTCTTCAATCCGAGGTCCACGTAAGCTACTAAGTTGGCTTAAACGTACATATTTTGTTGTTCCTTGGAACTATTTGTGGCTTTTTATGGCTGTACTGACTATTTTTTTATGGTTGGGATTTGTGGTTACCTTTTTTCTGGTAATACATGGTCATTTTCTTCCTGATCGATCAGACATTGAGCCCGTGGAGACTGTGTTGAGACCACATTTTTCGTCTCATATGGTTCGAAGAGACATATCCAATGTGAACATTTCTGCGATATCAATTCCGGATGGAATTGTGTGGGATAAAGTAATGTTTGAAATATATGGTCCCACTGAATTGATTCAAATACCGTATGTTCTTAAGTTATCAATGAATGATATTGTTATTCCAGGCATTGTTTCTGATGATTGGGATGTGAAGACAGTAGATGCTATGCTAAAAGATTTGCAATATTATACTGTCTATGACGATGAAGATGCTTACCAATTTAGAGATAATCATGGTGATATGTTTTGCTACACCCATTATGGACACCACTTTATTCACAAAGCGAGTAGCCCTAAGTCCATCTTTAATTATGTACAATGGGAACATTGCTCGACTCCTCCACAAGGGAGTTCGAAAACGTATAATGATAAATTTGCATATTTTTCTGGGCATGATCAGCGAAATGCTAAGTCTTACTATTTTAAGGTGACACCGTATTCTAATAAGCAAATTTTGTTGACCGATACTAAATTACTGTATTCAAATTCGTTTGTATCTAGACTTTCGGTCGAAGGATATGAATACTGGTTGAAGACTGTTGACTTGAAAAGTGTTTGGGGTACAAAAAATTGGCAGATGCAAGGCAGAGATACATTATTTCGAGCATGCATTATCCCTGTGTAAATGATTTTCCTCAATGACACAGTACAACAGACTAGTTGTTTGGGCTTGGCGTCGATTAGAGAATTGACTTTGCCTAGCATTCCTGTCCCTTCTAAATTAAATAACTGGCAGCACTATGTGAATGCTACTTTTAGTGAATTTACGCATTGGGTCCAGAATGGTACGCTTAACGCTTCATCGTTACATCCGGGCGGGTGGTTATTGTGGCCTGTAGACACTAATCAGTGTCATCAACGTTTTGTTACCTCTTCTGGGGGGTTCAGGACTAGTAGGGCAGACCCTCGTTACATTTCACCAGAACATGCAGATATAATAACTACATACAGTGTGGGGAAACTTTGTCAACAATGGTTGAAGTACTCCACGCTGGGTGCAGTTAAGTCTCACCTCAAGTTACTGTCTAATGGTACTGATTTACAAGATTTCTTATCAGGTCCCAAGGTGCCCCGGAGAAAAAGGTTCTTATACGAAGTGTATAATGAGTTTTGGAAACTTTCCCAGCAGGAGGCTGCAGCCCGGTTAAGACAGATTGATCAAGAAAATCTGCTGCAGACTTTGTCTGTTGTTGATAATGGCATGCATACCCTTTCTGACCGTGTTTACACGATTGACAACATTGTCTCTTCTGCTATTGACATTATAAAATCAGACATGTCTTCTTTATATCATGGGCAGAGTCAGACACGATCTATCATGCAGCTGGGTTGGACTATTCAGACCTTGAAGGCGGGTCGCGTTCCATGGCAGCACATTCGTGCCAGGGAGATCTTTATCTCCTTTAATTTAACTCGTCAACAACAATTGATGGCTAAGAAGGAAGCGACGTATGTTATGTTAAATATTGAAAAGTTGGAGAAACTGCCTTTTACGGTGGCTGAGATTCCGTCAGCTGAGTGGTTGATTCATGGGGTTATTAATTTGCCTATCTCCACTCTGCAATTTACTTCTTGTTTGAAGCACATTCCGGTGGGTAGATATGAACTATTGGGTGACAGTTACATACACGAGGTGTGGGAGCTTCCTTTTCAGTACAGATGTGTTCATGGTTTGCGGGAAGTTTTTCTTAGCGGTAGCGAATGCGAAGCTTCTGTTAGCCATTCCATGGTTTGTAAACAGCTGTCCTTGCACGGAGCGTGTAATGCTTCGATTGCTAACTTAGCTTGTTATCTGAAGGGAGTTCCAGTCCCGGTAATTAAAAACACTTTCCAGGTGCTTTCTAACGGCAGTTACATTGTTCTTAACAGCGAACGCTGCTGTGGCATGCGTGCCGGAATAGTTTACGTCGTTGTCGTCAACAAGGCCGTTACGTGCTGCGGGAATGTGTTGTTTCCCCCTACTGAATTTAGGGAGGTAGCGGACATCTGGCCTCATATTGCTATTTCCAAGGTTGATTTCGACAAGTTGAGTCGGCTGAAAGCTTTATTGTTTCAAAAGCATGTGGCCCTTACATCTGCTAGCGAGACCTACGCACTTCAAGTGGCAAGGTCATCGGCGGAGATACAGTCCCTTTTGAATACTAACTTTCCGAGTCACTTCGGTGAACTTGTGGGACGTATATTTAATGCATCCAGCACTGCTGGTATTGCTCATTTTTTCAAAGCCGTTGGTGTTGGTTTCGTTCACACCTTCTCTTCCATATTCGGTTTGATACCTTCGGCTATACACTCTATTTTCGGGAGCATTTTTGGGGGTTTCCCAATTACTTTGGCTTTATTGGCCGGAGTTTTGCTATTGTTGCTATTTTTTCGCAATGGCTGTCCCGCCGCAACGAGATCCTGTATTGCTGCTCCCGTCAGCGCAGCTGTGTCGTGAACGCATGATGCAGTGTTTTGGAGCAACACTCCTGGCTTATTTGGAGTGTGACTGGTCTTTGTCGTTCCGACCGGTTTTGGATTGTGTGCAACCCGTGTTTCGATGCCTTTGGTGCTCGTTTGAACATGCACTGGCTTTCTGTCTCTCACTGCAGCGCTCTCCAGTGGTTGATCTTGATCTGTTGATGTTCCCGATAAGGGCTCATTCCCAGACTTGTGCACTACGGTTGCGTTTGCTTCGTGAAGCGGATTATGAGATTCCCTTCCTGGAGGAAGATGGTTTTGTCTCTTTCCTTGGCACTACACGGGGTGCCGCCCTGAATGGTTTTGGGGCTTTGGAACACACCTGCTCCATGGTACTTTGTGGCGTGGATCTTCCGATATTGACATATCTCGAAGTGGAGGAGCTTCTACGTTCTATTGCTTCTGTCTGACAATTGGATTTTTTTTCTCTCTCTCCCGACTAAATTGACACTATATTGCAATTCGCTCTATCGTCACATGTTTCCTAAATTTATGACTTTGTTGTCTTCTCATCTTGTCGAAATGTTGGGTTTAAATTTAGGTCATGTTTTTTTTTATGTTGTTAGAACCACTTGCTACCGACAAGGGGAGGGTGTAGTGTGGTCAGTTTTACGTATATTTTGCGCATTAGCTTCAGGCCTTAGGCCTCTGTGCACTTTGCCCTAAATATATTTTATTCATTTGCTAACAGCTTAGAGCCTCTGTGCACTTTACTCTAAATGCTTTCTATTAGGCTTCGTACTGTTATTTTACAGAATAGCCAGTTCTACGGTGTTGTTTTTTATTCATATCACACTGTTTTGCCTACTTCAGCACTGGAGTTCTTCATAACATATTCACTCTGTGCTTTAGTCAAGGATACAGTCTGGTACATTGCCGATAGACGTGGTAGGAGTCTAGACTTGCCATTCCTGCGCAGGAACATTTTGTGATCACAATGACATGTTAGTTATAAAATCACTTCCTTGTCCCAATACATGCAAGAGGGAGATTCCGACCAGGGAACCACAACTAGACGCTGACTGCCTCGTTGCAGATGCTGAACCAGATCACAGGCCTTTGCTCAGGTATGAGTGTGTCCGTCTCCCTAGTGATACAGAAAGGCAAGCTAGAAGCTTAACATGCTGTGCTCTAAATAGAACAAGCAGAGGGAGAGTAGAAACGGTTAGGAATTATGATAGCGTTATTCTTATGTTTTACTCTCCTGGTTACTATATCAATCCTACTATGTTGTATTGTTCTGGTTATTGCGGCTCACGCCTTAATATCTAAAATACAGTCGTTTTATTAAAACATTATATAAAACTTATACTGTCTTTGTCATTTGTATATGAGACCATATTGTGAATGAGAGAGTTGGTTTGGATCTGAGTGACCACGACTTACCTGAGAAGTTCCAAAGATGTCATGCGCTCGGCTGCCCAATCATTTCTTCCCCGTGGGAGAAATGAGGCACTGCTAGTTAGCCGGAGCAACAACCGGATTTAGGGTGACAGAGTTCCTTACACGTGGGTCAGACTCAGTCCCCCACACCGTTATCGATCCTGCTGCCTAGAAATCCAGTAGTCTCATTTAGGATAATGAGAGCCCACGCGACACCTTTACTCTGCAAATTCAGCTCCAGCCAGCAACTGCAACTGTTTCCATGGTGTGCACGCTCTGAGGACTCCCTGTCTTCACCCGGCACCAGAAGGACCAAAGAAATCTTCTATGGGGTGACGGAGTCACTCCACTGCTGAAGCAGGCACCTCTTAAGTCAACGACCGGTTCTCTTGGACTCCTCTCCTGGCGATGAGCGTGCTCCTTGGAACACAGAGGGTGGACCCCGTCGACAGAGACTGTCCTGAGGTCCTGCTGTCCCAATTTGGAGGAGGTAAGACCTTGCCTTCCCCGAGAACGACAGTACCCCTGTGCACTCCATCGTCTTCACCTCCTGAGGCCTCTATGCACTATTTACAAAATTCCTTTGTGCACAGCCTGACCGAGGTCCACAGTATTCTATCCTGCGACGCTCAACTCGCTGAGTTGTTCTGTGGCGGCGTGGGACCTTCCTTTGCAGCGCTTCACCAACCGCATTTTGCACCTCCATTGTCCCCGTGTCCTGGGACTCCCGTGGGTGCTATCTGGTGCTCTGAGGGCTCTCTGAAGTGCAGAGAGCCCTCTCTTCCTCGTCACACAGAGTTGAGGCCCCCAGGTCCCTCCTGGGTCCAGATAGCGCCTACTTGACGCACAACATGACTTTGCCGCAACTAAGGTCCGGTTGGAGGAATCCAGAGCCAAAACTCACCTGCATCCAACTTCTCTCTGTGGGACATCCAGTGCATCATGCAGGGACCAGCTGACAACTTCCTTGGGAGCATTTCTGCAGTCTTCGTCCAACCGGAACTCTTCTTTTGCACCCTCTTCTGGGTTGGCAGGGGCTTCTGTCCTTCCTGGAACGTCTTTCGTCTTCTGGACTTGGTCTCCTTCCTTTGCAGGTCTTTGGGTCCAGGAATCCACTAGTTGTTGTTTGCAGACTTGGTTGGTTCTTGCAATAACTCTAATCACGACTTGTAGTGTGTCCTAAGGAAACTTGTAGTACTTTACTCCTGCTTTTCTGGGCTCTGGGGTGGGGTAATTTACTTACCTTTACTGTATTCTTACTCTCCCAGCGATTATGCACACACTACACTTGTCTTGGGGGGGAATTTGTGATTCACATTCCACTTTCTTAGTATATGGTTTGTGTTGCCCCTAGTCCTATTTTGACCCATTGCATTCTATAGCATTTCCTATTGTTTGCAGTATCCTATGTCTAATTACTTACCTTATTTTGGTGTCTAGTGTATATAGTGTATAATACTTACCTCCAGAAGAAGTATTGCCTCTAAGATATTTTTGGTACTGTGTCTCCCAAATAAACTACCTTTATTTTTGTTAACACTGAGTATTGTCTTTACTTGTGTATAAGTAATGTGTAATTATAAATGGTATTGCAGGAGCTTTGCATGTCTCCTAGTTCAGCCTAAGCTGCTCTGCTATAGCTACCTCTATCAGCCTAAGCTACTAGAACACTACTACATTTCACTAATAAGGGATAACTGGACCTAGTATAAGGTGTAAGTACCCATGATACCCACTACAAACCAGACCAGCCTCCTACAATAAACGAAAATGCCTTCGTCTATACCTTTTACCTCTGGGTTCCTGTGAACTCGGGTGCCTTCTTCAGTGCTGTTCACCTCAGGATTCTGAAGTAATTTAATGCTTTCGCCAAGCTTGTACCTCAAGATATGCGATCTGATATTTTGCCTCCGGACTCCAGTCAGAGCTCAGTTGAAGTGCGTGGAGCTTGAGCAGCACGCGCTATTCACGACTTGATTGTGGCAAAGAAACACTAGAACGGTAACCTATGCCGGCACAATCTGACGGCCATCTTGGATGCCTCTTTTGATGCAATACTTGTAATATCACTCAACACAATATTCTCCAATAAGGACGCCGTCCCTGCCATTGTGGATATCTTCTGAATTGCAAATATTTCGCTGTTCTCCCCTTCTTCACAGGAGTCAAAAGATTGCAAATTTGGGGGTCCTTGACAGTACTCCCCCTCAAAAAATGGTTCTCCAGTTTAGGTTTGTCAGGATTATTTTTGTGAAAATGATTTACCTGTCTTGAAGCGTGCACATTATTCCGAGGCTCCCAAGATCTTTCCTCCAGACCACATCCCTTCCAATCAATCAAATAGAACAACTTGCTTTTTCTTATCTTGAAATCCAAAATCTGATGTACTTCATATTCCTCTGCAGAGTTAATCTGAATTGGAATTGGAGGAGTGTTAGAGAATAAACCTGGAGGACTGTTCTTTAACAATGAAACATGAAAGACTGGATATATTTTTTAATGTGACGGTAACTGCAGTTTAACTGCCACTGGATTAATCATTTTGTCCACTTTGAATGGACCAATGAATCGAGGTTGAAATTTACGATTCCCTTTAAGATGTAAAGGTTTTGTGGATAACCAAACTTTGTCACCTCTTGCGAAAATGGGGCTCTCTCTTCTTCTTGTGTCTGCCTGAACTTTATATGACATTTTTGCTTGTGTTATGTTTTTCTTAGCACTCACTAGGGTAGTTTGTAATTTGTTTACTTAGAATTCAACTGCTGGAACTGTGTTGTCTACTTTTCCTAAAATTACATTAGGATGCCTGCCTTGATTTAAATAAAAATGGGCAAACCCGGTGGAGGAATGCACAGCAATATTATAGGCAAATTCAGCTGCCCAAACCAACTCTGACCATTACTCCTTCTGATCAAACAGGTAGAGTCTCAAGTATTGTTCCAATTCATGATTTACTCTCTCAGTTTGCCCATCTGTTTCTGGGTGATAGCTAGTAGAAAAACGGGAATCAATTCCTAACCGCTTAATGAAAGCCCTCCAAAAGTGGGAAATGAATGGGGATCCCGGATCAGATACAAGAATTTTTGGAATCCCATGAGCTCGTACTATATGTTGTGTAAGTAACGGAGCAACTTGTGAAGCTCGGGGAACACTCTTTAAAGGGATGAAAGGTGCCATCGTAGTGAAAGTGTCCACAAAAACCGAAATGGTATTATAACCCTGACTGTTGGGAAGATCTACAACAAGATGGGAAACACCCTGAAGGCCAACTCCGGAACAAGGAAGTCGTGGGCAACGAAAGCGGAACTACTCTTTCCTTAACCACGACTTTGTTGTTTTGTGCCTTAACCACGAGTGTGCTGAACAACGCACATGCGTGGTTAAGGCACAAACAAGGGAGTCGGCTGAGGAGGACGACACGACGAGTCAGGTAAGTGGGGTGGGGATGGGGGGTTGGGGTTTTAGTTTTAGGGCCGGGGTCGGGGTATTTTTAGTTTTCGGGGTGGGGTGGGGTTGGGGTTTTAGTTTTAGGGGCGGGGTGGAGGGGTCGGGGTATTTTTAGTTTTAGGGGCAGGGTGGGGTTGGGGTTTTAGTTTTAGGGGCAGGAGCGGGGGTGGGTGGTTGGGGTTTTAGTTTATAGGGGCAGGGTGGGGGGTCGGGTCAGGTTAGAGGGGCGGTTGGGGTATTTTTGTGTTTAGGGGCGGGGTTGGGGTTTTAGTTTAAGGGGCAGGGGTCGGGTCAGGTAAGAGGGGTGGGGGGGTCGGCGTATTTTTAGTTTTAGGGGCGAGGGTCTTAGTTTTAGGGGCGGGGCGGTGGTCGGGGTATTTTTAGTTTTAGGGGCCGGGTGGGGGGAGCTGGGGTTTTAGTTTTAGAGTTGGGGTATTTTTAGTTTTAGGGTCGGGGTGGGGGGTTGGGGTTTTAGTTTTTGGCGGCAGGGGTGGGGGGTTGGGGTATTTTTAGTTTTAGGGGCGGGGTTGGGGTGGTTTTAGGGGTGGGGGTTGGGGTAGTTTAGATTTTAGGGATGGGGTGGGGGTTCGGGTTGTTTTAGGGGTGGTTTTAGGGGTGGGGGTTGGGGTAGTTTAGGTTTTAGGGATGGGGTGGGGTTGGGGTTGTTTTAGGGGTGGTTTTAGGTTTTAGGGGTGGGAAATT
This sequence comes from Pleurodeles waltl, assembly GCF_031143425.1. NCBI lineage: Eukaryota > Metazoa > Chordata > Amphibia > Caudata > Salamandridae > Pleurodeles > Pleurodeles waltl. The sequence goes on from NC_090443.1 coordinate 282,927,290, forward strand.
TTAGGGGTGGGGTGGGGGGTTTGGGGGGTTTAGGTTTAGGGGCAGGGTGGGGGGCTCGGAGTAGTTTTAGGGGTGGGGGTTGGGGTACTTTAGGTTTCAGGGATGGGGTGGTGGTTGGGGTTGTTTTAGGTTTTGGGGGTAGGGTGGGGGTTGCGGTAATTTTAGAGAGGAGGTGGGGGTTGGGGTAGTTTTAGGGGCAAGGGTGGGGGTTTGGTGTGGTTTTAGGGGGGGTGGGGGGGTTGTGGTAATTTTTAGGGGTGGGGGGCCAGGGGGGATGCATGCTGGAACAATGCATGCCTATCACTAATGCCTTTACCAGGAATGCCTTTACAACGAAAAATTGTTGTTAAGGCATTCGTGGTAAAGGCATTAGTGGTAACAACGAGGTTGTTGTTCCGACCTCGTTGTTCAGGCATGCGTTGTTCCGGCAGGTGTGGTTCCGACATACATTCCAAAAAGATCCATAGTAATAGTGTGCCATGGGTGAGGAGCTGTGGGTAGTGGTCTTAAAAGCCCTTGTGGAGCTAATCTATTGGGTTTTCCTCTTTGACATTTCTCACAAGTTGACACATATTGTCTTATCTGAGTTTTTATTTGTGGCCACCAGAAATTTCTTTGTACCAATGCTTGAGTTTTTTTAAACCCCTTGTGTCTAGCCAATTTATCATTATGGCAAGCTTGAAGAACCTTTTGTTGTAAATCTACAGGTAGTATATACAATGTTCCCTTATGATATGGTAATCCATCCTTAATCACTCTTTCTGGTGCTTCCTTGGACCACTCCAACATCTTTTCTCGTGTAATAGCTTCCTGAATCTTTAGATTCAGGTCAGCATAATAAATGCTGGACACAAACTTTTCCTCCGAATTATCAAACTTTTTTCTGGAATTTCCTTAGGTAAGTTCACATCTATTTGAGACAATGCATCAGCTTTGCCATTGGCTGTTCTGGCCCAAAAGGTAATGACAAAATCAAAGTCTGCAAAATAAAGAGACCAAAGCAATTGTCTGGCTGTTAACGTACGAGCAGATTTTTTAAATTGTAAATTCCGATGATCAGTGTAGACAGTGACCTTATGTCAAGCCCCCACTAAGTGATGTCTTCATTCTCAAAAGGTTTTCTTGACTGCCAAAAGTTCCTTATCAACAATGGAATAATTCACTTCGGGTGGGGTCAATTTATGAGAGAAATAAGCTACTGGATGCAATTGTCCTCTAGTTTTATGGTGCTAAGAAAGAATACCCCCAAATGCTGCATCAGAAGCATCAGCTTCCACATAATAGGGTTCCTCAGGATTGGGGTGTGGAAGGATTGAAGCTGTGGTGAAGGAATCTTTCAGAAATTTGAAAGCATCATCTGCCTCTCTGAACCACTTAAACTTCACTCCTTTCTCTAATAGACGAATGATAGGAGTGACTGTTTGTGAAAAGTTTTAAATGAATCTTCGATAAGGGTTGGCAAATCCCAAAAAGCTTTGGATCTCCTTAACGCTGCGAGGAGGTGGCCAGTCTTGCACTGCTTTGACCTTAGCTGAATCCATACTGACCCCTTCAGGTGGCAAAAGAAATCCAAGAAATTCAACTCGATCCACATGAAATGCACACTTCTCCAATTTTACATAGAGATAAAGTTCTTGCAATCTTGTAAGGATGGATCGAACGTGTAATATATATCCTCCCTGCATACTGTCAGAGCAAATTAAAATATCTTCTATGTACACCACAGCTATTCGGTCAAGATATTCACTTGATATCATTTACAAAATGTTGAAAAGCTGCAGGGGCGTTACATAGCCCATAGGACGTCACTTGCTATTCAAATAATCCATACAGAGTTAAAAAGGCTGTCTTCCATTCATCTCCAGATGCCACTCGCATTAAATGGTATGCACCTCTTAGATCTAATTTGGTGTATATTTTAGCATTTTTTACTTGGTCAAGGAGGACTGACACCAGAGGTAGCAGATACCGATTCTTGATAGTAACCTGATTGATGGCTTGATAGACTATACAAGCCCGAAGACCCCATCTTTCTTTGGAATGAAGAACAGAGGGGAAGAGACTGGAGACTGGGAAGGACGAATAAAGCTGTTGGCCAAATATTGATCTAGGTATTCTTTCAGGTGCAGATTATCTGCTTCAGTTAGTGCATATATTCGACTACATGGCAAAATAGCTCCCGGCTCCAACTCAATCTTACAATCATATGGTCGATGCAGCAGTAATTTCTCAGCCTCTTTCTTGTTGAAGACGGTAGCCAAATCCTCATATTCCTTCGAAATTTCCGCAGTTTCAATAGCACACATCGCAGAATCATGCACTGTCAAACAGGCCACTTGTGATCTCACAGACACCCTCACTTGATCATGAAAACAATATACTTTACAAATGAAGAGTTCATTTTGATTGTTCTCTTGCTCCAATCAATCTGAGGATTATGCTCAGTGAGCCAAGGAAACCCCAGAATCAATTGAAATTGTGGGGCGTCAATTAAGTTAAAAATTATTTGTTCCTGATGTCCTCCAAACCCTTGTAACCAAATCGGTTCAGTTTCATGGGTAATTGGGCCTGAGGACAGATGGTGCCATCTACTGCTCCCACCACTTCCAAAGCAGTTTTCTTGATAAATCTAATTCCCATCTTTCTGGCATATTTAATATCACAAAAGTAGTCTGTCGCTCCAGAATCAATCATGACTGAGATTCCCTGAATTTCCTTATCTTGAAGTTTGGCTGTAACAGATTGTACCAAATGCGATGCAGCCACCTGCAAAGTGTTTGCCACATGCTGATCAGTGAGAGTTGACTTGGTTTCTGCTTTCATCAGGGCAACTCCTCCTACTGATGAAGCTTGCCTTTTCCCGACTGCCCGTGCTTTGGTTTCTTAGAACATTCTTTCACAAAATGCCCGGATGCTCCACAATATAGACACAATTGATTTGCTCTTCGCTTTTCCTTTTCTTCCTTGGACAAAGGTCCTCATATTAAACCAATTTGCATTGGTTCCTCCATTGATGTACCATCTCCTCCTTTTGAATGTTAAATTTTTATTCTGTCAAATCCTGGTGGGAGGGGACGGTAATCTCTTCTCTTCTTTCAGTTAGTCGATGGTCTATTTGCAATACTAAATCAATTAATTCTGAGACTTCAGTAGGCCTATTTGGGATTTGCGCCAATGCATTCTTCAATTCATATTTTAGGCCACGATAAAATATAGCAGACTTCTTTGATTCTGGCCAGTTGGCTTCTACTATGAGTTTATTAAAATGAGACAGGTATGCGATTAAATCTTTGTTTCCGTGCTTTATTTCTAAAAGTTCATTATCCGTAGCTTGAGCTGCAGTTCGCCAGTCAAATATTCTCAGAAACTCTTCTTTGAAGCTTTGAAAATTATATAAAATTGGATCATTCCTAGAAACAATTGGCATGGACCAAGCAGCTGCATCACTAGTCAGATAAAACAATGTAAAAGCCACCTTGCATTGATCTTCAGAAGAAATTATGGGCCTACACAGAAAATGTAATGAGCATTGGGTTAGAAAAATGTGCGCTTTATTTGGATCCCCACCAAAGCACTCAGGCTTTGCCAGGGGAATTATGGGAGATACAGCATGAACCACTTGCGTAGATGTACCTGGAGTTTGTGTGTTTTCTGAAAATGCAGGGTCACTACACTGGGGAACGGCTCCTAACGTATCTATTCTTTGTTTAATTTGCTCTGTCTCTTCTATGGTGTGGTTTAGTTGTTTCTGCAATCCTTCCAAAATAGTAGCTAAAGCCTTTACATCAATTCCCTCGGCCATTCTGCTCAGGAGGTAATCTATTTTCCCAGTAAATGCTTGGGAGACACTTCAATCTGTCAAAGTACCTTCATTTGACTTCCTCAGGAGCAGAAGCCTACTTCACAATTCACAATCCAAGCTGCTTGCAACAATTTGAAATCTCGTTTTGAGCACACCGGAAGGGGAAAGGGGAATGGGGTAAGAGAGGCTGCCTCAGAGGTTCGCTTCTTCTTTTGTCAGTCTGTTAAGCTCTTCTATATTTATTTTGAAGCGTCACTTCAATTACAATCACAATGACTAGGGACACATTGTTTTTTCTTTAACACCTCTGAACATTCCAACACTTAATTAAGCTTTTACTTCTATAAATATTCACTCTTTACCAGTACTTTATGAGGAATTTGCCTCTCTCTTTCTTTCAACTTGTATATATATATATATATATATATATATATATATATTACTATTTATAATAAATAGATTACATGAAGAACTGTTTGATATTCTTTTGAGATAGTCAATTTGATGTTTTCTTATTAAATAGCAATGTTTCTGTAGGCAAATGTTTATAGTTTGTTATTGCCTTATTTCCTGTTATAATAATTTGTGTATATATATATTAATATGGAATATGTCACTTACCCAGTGTACATCTGTTCCTGGCATGTTCTGCTGCAGATTCACATGCTATGCACAGGTCCTGCCATCTAGTGTTAGGCTTGGATTGTTACAAGTTGTTTTTCTTCGAAGAAGTGTTTTCGAGTCACGGGATCGAGTGACTCCTCCTCTTCGGCTGCATTGCGCATGGGCATCGACTCCATCTTATATTGTTTTTCCGCAGAGGGTAAGGTAGGAGTGATAGAGTGTAAAGAAAGAGATGTCCATGCAAATGGAATAGAGATATATATACATATGTACAAATTCAAGTGTAACTTAAATGGCTACAGGCTCCCGGGGAGGAGGGAGGGCGAATGTGAATCTGCAGCGGAACATGCCACGAACAGATGTACACTGGGTAAGTGACATTTTCCGTTCGATGGCATGTTTAGCTGCAGATACACATGCTATGCATAGACTACAAAGCAGTTTTCCTCCCATAAGCGGTGGTCACCCTGTAGAAATAGTGTTCTTAGTACAACCTGTCCTACTGTGGCTTGTTGTGTTGCTAACACATCTACACAGTAATGCTTGGTAAATGTATGGGGTGTTGACCAAGTGGCTGCTTTACAGATTTCTGTCACTGGTATATTTCCTAGAAATGCCATTGTTGCTCCTTTCTTCCTGGTGGAGTGTGCTTTTGGTGTTACTAATAGCTGTCTTTTAGCTTTTAGGTAACAGGTTTGGATGCACTTTACTATCCATCTGGCCAGTCCTTGTTTTGAGATAGGATTACCAGTATGGGGTTTTTGGAATGTGACAAATAACTGTTTAGTTTTTCTAAATGATTTTGTTCTGTCAATTTAATACATTAAAGCTCTTTTAATGTCTAATGTATAGAGCGCTCTTTCTGTTACTGAGTCTGGCTGTGGGAAGAAGACTGGAAGTTCCACTGTTTGATTTATATGAAACTGTGAGATTACTTTAGGTAGGAATTTTGGGTTTGTGCGAAGTACAACTTTATGTTTGTGTACTTGTATAAAGGGTTGTTCAATAGTGAATGCTTGTATTTCACTAACTCTTCGTAATGAAGTGATTGCAATGACGAATGCTACTTTCCTCAGTAGATATTGAATCTGACACGAGTGCAAGGGTTTCAAACAGTGGACCCATGAGCCGTGTAAGTACAATATTGAGATTCCATGAAGGCACTGGTGGTGTTCTTGGAGGTATGATACGTTTTAGCCCTTCCATGAATGCTTTGATGACAGGGACTCTAAATAGAGACTTGTTTTGTGTTTTTTGTAAATAGGCTGAAATAGCTGTGAGATGTATTTTAATGGATGAAAAAGCTAAATTTGCTTTTTGTAGATGAAGTAAGTAACCTACAATGTCTTGTATGGATGCGGAAAGAGGTGTTATGTGTTTGGATTGGCAGTAAAAGACAAACCTTTTCCATTTGTTTGCATAGCACTCCCTGGTAGTGGGTTTTCTTGCTTGTTTAATTACTTCCATACATTCTGGTGGAAGATGTAGATATCCAAACTCTGAGACTTCAGGAGCCAGATTGCTAGATTGAGTATTGCTGGATTTGGGTGCCTGATCAGTTGTTTGTTTTGTGTCAACAGATATGGCCTGTTTGGTAGCTTGATGTGTGGTACTAGTGATAGGTCTAACAATGTTGTGTACCATGGTTGACGTGCCCATGTTGGCGCTATAAGTATGAGTTTGAGTTTGTTTTGATGCAGTTTGTTGACCAGAAATGGAATGAGCGGGAGAGGGGTAAAAGCATAAGCAAATATCCCTGACCAGTTGATCCATAGAGCATTGCCCTTGGATAGAGAGTGTGGGAACCTGGATGCGAAGCTTTGGCATTTTGCCTTCTGGCTGGTAGTGAATAGATCTATGTATGCTGTTCTTCATTGGCGAAAGTACTTGTGAAGTACCTGGGGGTGAAATTCCCACTTGTGTGTTTGCTGATGATCCCTGCTGAGAACATCTGCTAATTGATTGTGAATCCCTTGAATGTGCTGTGCTACAGGGTGAATGTTGTTGTGAATTGCCCAATGCCAAATTTTTTGTGCTAGAAGACAAAGTTGTAATGAGTGGGTTCCTCCCTATTTGTTTAGGTAGTACATTGTAGTCATATTGTCTGTTTTGATGAGAATGTGTTGGTGAACGAGAAGAAGTTGAAAGGCTTTGAGTGCTAGGAATACAGCTAGCAATTATAAGTGGTTTATGTGAAGTTGTTTGGGTTTGTTGTCCCATTGTCCCTGAATGTTGTGATTGTTGAGGTGTGCTCCCCATCCAATCATTGATGCATCTGTTGTAAGTGTGGCTTGAGGCACAGGGCCTTGAAATGGCAGCCCTTTGTTTAAATTTGTGGAATTGCACCACTGAAGCAAGATGTGTGTTTGGAGCTCTATCAACACTAGATCTTGAAGTTGACCATGTGCCTGTGACCATTGTTTTGCAAGGCACTGTTGTAAGGGCCGCATGTTTAGTCTTGCACTGGGGACAATGGCGATGCATGATGCCATCATGCCCAACAGTTTCATGAGAAATTTGACTGTGTACTGTTGGTTTGGCTGGATTTGTGGTAACATATTGTGGAATGATTGTACCCTTTGTGGACTTGGGCTTGCAGGTGCTGTTTGGGTATTTAATGTGGCTCCTAAATACTGTTGAATCTGCGCGGGTTGTAAGTGAGATTTTTGGTAGTTTATTGAGAACCCTTGTGTGTTTAGGGTCTGTATTACATAAAGTGTATGATGTTGACACTGTGTTCGACTGTTGGATTTTATTAGCCAGTCGTCGAGATATGGAAAGACATGGATATGTTGCCTTCTTATGTAGGCTGCGACTACGGCAAGGCATTTTGTAAATACTCTGGGAGCTGTTGTTATCCCGAAAGGTAACACCTTGAACTGGTAATGTTTTCCTTGTATTACAAACCTGAGATATTTTCTGTGCGCTGGATGGATGGGTATGTGAAAATATGCATCTTTGAGATCCAGTGTTGCCATAAAATCTTGTTGTAACAGTGGGACTACATCCTGTAGTGTTACCATGTTAAAGTATTCTGATAGGATGTAAAGATTGAGAGTTCTGAGATCTAGTATTGGTCTCAATGTTCCGTCTTTTTTGGGAATGAGGAAATACAGGGAGTAAACCCCTGTTCCTTTTTGATGATGTGGTACAAGCTTTATGGCTTGTTTGAGTAATAATGATTGTACCTCTCCTTGCAACATTGAACTGTGTTGGGAGGAGGGTTTGTATGGTTTTGGAGGTATATCTGGAGGAATTTGTGCGAATTCTATGCAGTAACCATGTTGGATAATGGATAAGACCCAATTGTCTGTTGTGATTGGTAACCAGTGTGTGTGGAACTTTTGCAGTCTTCCTCCCACAGGGGAAGTGTGTTGAGGGAAGATGTGGAGCAAGTCACTGCTTGGTGTGTGTGGTTTGCTTTGAGGGCTGATATTTTCCCCTAGTTCTGGGAAATTGTCCCCTGTAGGTTCCTTGAAACCCCCCTCTTTGGTACTGCAGCTGGTAAGACGGTTTGGATTGTGAGGTAGATGCCTCAGATGTTTGAGCTCTAAAACCTCCCCTATATTGAGGCTTTCGAAATGAGCCTCTGTACTGTGTTGAGTAAAGCGCTCCCATAGCTTTAGCAGTGTCGGCGTCCTTTTTCATTTTTTCAATGGCTGTATCAACCTGTGTGCCAAACAGATGTTTTTCATTAAATGGCATGTTAAGAACAGCTTGCTGGATTTCAGGTTTAAAGCCTGACGACCGAAGCCATGCGCGTCGTCTAATGGTGACTGCTGTATTGATAGTTCTTGCGGCTGTGTCTGCGGAGTCTAACACTGACCTGATTTGATTATTTGTAATGGCCTGCCCTTCCTCGACTATTTGCTGGGCTCTTTTCTGTTGATCTTTGGGGAGATGCTGGATGATGTCTTTCATCTCGTCCCAGTGGGCCCTATCGTATCTAGCCATTAGTACTTGGGAATTGGCTATTCTCCATTGATTAGCCGCTTGTGATGCTACTCTTTTACCAGCAGCATAACATTTTTTGCTTGCTTTATCTGGTGGCGGTGCGTCACCAGATGACTGGGAGTTAGCCCTTTTCCTTGCTGCGCTGACGACTACGGAATCTGGGGGTAGCTGTTGTGTAATAAAAGCTGGGTGAGAAGGAAGCGGCTTATATTTCTTTTCTACCCTAGGAGTGATTGCTCTTGCCTTAACTGGTTCCTGAAAGATTTGATGTGCATGTTTTAGCATGCCAGGAAGCATGGGTAGACACTGGTACATGGTGTGAGTTGAGGACAACGTATTAAATAGAAAATCATCCTCAAGAGGTTCTGTGTGCATGGCTACGTTATGGTATGACGCTGCCCTAGCTAGAACCTGAGTGTATGAGGTGCTATCCTCTTGGGGTGATGGCTTTCACTGATAGCACTCTGGACTATTGTCAGAAATGAGATCATCATAAAGGTCCCATGGGTCGACATCATCTTGGTGTGACTCTGCAGAGTGCATTGGAGACTGTGCAGTGGGGGTAATAGGTGGAGAGACAGTTAGTTGAGGAGAATAAGGAGGAGGACTGGTGAAGTGAGAACTGAGGAGGTGGAGATTTTTGTCTGGGTTTTGGCACTTTAGCCGGTGGCTGGTCAGTATCCAAATGTCCTTGAAAGGCCAGCTTCCTCTTTGTTTTTAGAGAAGGTGCAGTGAGGATCTTGCCAGTGTCTTTATGAATTTGAATTCTGGTCTGTTTTTCATCAAATTCCTCCATTTGCGTAAGTTCCTCCGCAAATTTATGGCTTTCTTTCAATTGTTTGGAAAGTCCATGCTCCTCTGTATATATGGGTCTTTTCGGCTCCGAAGCCGGTTTCCTCGGGATCGAAAGGCCTGGAGTAGACGTTGGCCTCAGCTCCGAGAGGGATTTTCGAGGCTTCGACTCGATGGGTCGGAGCTTGACTATTTTGGAGCCTGTGCTTCGGCTCGAGTCCAAAGGCTTCGGTGGCGTGGCCTTTCTTGGTGCCGAAGTTGTTGCTTGGTCACCGGCAGTCTTTTTACAGGTGGAGCCATGGCCTTCTGGCAGTGGAGTCCCCGAGGCCATGTGTTTGGGCTTCGACGGGGCAGGCGTACTCACATGCTGGCCCGTCTGTCGTTGTAGGACTCGTGCTCGGAGTCGGACCCCCGAATGGAGACTGTGGTGTGCATCATCTCCTCCACTTCTGCGTCGAGGCGTTAAGTGCTTCTCTACGCCATTTCCAACCTTCGCGCTCTTCGGTCTCGTAGAGTCTTCTTCGAGCAGAAGGATCTGCAAACCTCACAAGTATCCTCTCAGTGGTCTGGAGATAGACACAGGTTACAGACTAGATGTTGGTCTGTATACGAGGCTTCGACAAGGCTTTGGTCGGGCCGACCCCGAAGGGCAAGTAGAGAGCTGCATCCGCTGGTACCGAAGTGTCGATGATAGATGGTACCCGATCGAAAACAATACAGACGAATTTAGAGAGTTTGTAGTACTTTTCCGACTCAAACTACCGGAGCGAAAAGAAACACGTCTGAACCCGATGGCGGAAAGAAAACAATCTAAGATGGAGTCGATGCTCATGCGCAATGGAGCCGAAGAGGAGGAGTCACTCGATCCTGTGACTCGAAAACACTTCTTCGAACAAAAACAACTTGTAACACTCCGAGCCCAACACTAGATGGCAGGACCTTTGCATAGCATGCGTATCTGCAGCTACACATGCCATCGAACATATATATATATATATATATATATAAACATATATATATATATATATGACAACAAAGCGGCTCAGTTGCTTGGTGCGCGCTCCAATTACCGGTGCTCCTGCCGGGGGCAAGCCGTACCCTCAAATCAATATTTTTAGAAAGAAAGACGTTCGGCAAGGCACTCCAACAAGGACGTTATATCAATTATTTATTACACGACTGTGAACAAACGAACAACACGTTTCGACCGACACAGTCTTTTTCGAAAAAGACCGTGTCGGTCGAAACGCGTTGTTCGTTTGCTCACAGTCGTGTAATAAATAATTGATATAAAGTCCTTGTTGGAGTGCCTTGCCGAACGAATTTCTTTCTAAAAAAAAAACAAATATATATATATATATATAATTAATGTTGTTATGTAACTTGTGAAAGCTGGAATTTTCTACAGCCCAGGAAAGTAGGAGTAAAGTACTGCAAGTTTCCTTAGGACAGACTACAAGTCATGATTAGAGTTATTGTAAGAACCAAGCAAGACTGCAAGCAACAAAAGGTGGATTCCTGGACCTAAAAACCTGAGAAGAGAGTAGACCAAGTCCAGAAGTCGCATTAGATTCCAGGAAGGACAGGAGCCCCTGCCAACCTAGAAGATGGTGCAAAAGAGGATTTTCCAGTTGGAAGAAGTCTGCAGAAGACCACTAAAGAAGATGGCTGTGGGTTCCTGCATTATGCAAAGGATGTCATAAAAGTGGGGGTAACCATGCTAGAAAGAGGCTAGTTTCCTCACATAACCCTCCCCCCTCCCCAACTGAAGGACAAAAAGGCTAACCTTGGCCAGTTGAGACTTGATTGTCTAAGTGGTGATAAGTGGAGAGTAGATCTGCAATAGAGTGGTGTAGGAGGCTGGCCTGGTTTGCAGTGGGTACCTTGGGTACCGACACCTTATACCAGGTCCAGTTATCCCTTATTAGTGAAATGTTGTAGTGTTCTAGCAGCTTAGGCTGATAGAGGTAGCTGTAGCAGAGCAGCTTAGGCTGAACTAGGAGACATGCTAAACTCCTGCAATACCACTATAGTTACAGAGTACTTATACACAATAAAGGATAAAACTTACCAAAAAATAAAGGTACTTTATTTTAGTGACACAAGGCCAAAAATATCTTAGAGGTAATACTCCTTCTGGAGGTAAGTATTATACACAATATATCCGCTACACACCAAAATCAGGTAAGTAAATAGTCATAGGATAGTGCAAACAATGGAAAATACCATAGAATGCAATAGGAAGACATAGGCCTAGGGGCAACACAAACCATATACTAAGAAAGTGCAATGCAAATCACGAATTCCCCCCTAGGCAAGTATAGTGTATAGAGGAGTGCTGGGAGTGTAAGAAACAACCAAAGGTAAGTAAAATACCCCATCACAGAGCCCAGGAAAGTAGGAGTCAAGTACTGCAAGTTTCTTTAGGACACACTACAAGTCGTGATTACGTTTATTGCAAGAACAAAGCAAGACTGCAAGCAACAAATGGTGGATTCCTGGACCTGAAGACCTGTGAAGAGAGGGGATCAAGTCCAGAAGTCGCAGAAAATTCCAGGAAAGACAGGAGCCCCTGCCAACCTAGAAGATGGTGCAAAAGAGAATTCTCTGAATAGAAGAAGTCTGCAGAAGAGCACCAAAGAAGATGGCTGCGGGTTCTTGCATGATGCAAAGGATGTCCCACGTGGAGATGATGGATGCAGGCAAGTTGCAGAGCCTGATTCATCCAACAAGCCTTGATTCAAGCAATGTCGCTGTTTGCGTCAAAATGGTGCTGCCTGGACCCAGGAGGGACCTGGGGGCCTCAACTCGAACTGAGAAGGCAGAGGGGGCTCCCAACACTGGAGGGAACCCACAGATGACCAGACAGCACCCACAGAGGTCCCAGGACACCGGGACAAAGAAGGTGCAAATTGCGGTTGTTGCAGCACTACAAAAGAAGGTCCCATGCCGCCGGAGAACAACTCAGCGACTTGAACGTCGCAGGATAGAGTGCTGGGGACCTGTGCCAGGCTGTGCACGAAGGTTTCTTACAAATAGTGCAGAGAGGCCTCAGGAGGTGAAGATGAACCAGTGCACAGGGGTACTGTCGCAAACAGGGAAGGCAAGCTCTAACCTCCTCCAAATTTGGAAAGCAGGACCTTAGGACTGTCTGTGTTGAAGGGGTCCACCACCTCTGTTACAGGGAGCATGCTCGTCACCAGGGGAAGAGTCCCAGAGTACCGGTTGTCCTTGTAGAAGGTGCCAGCGGGTGCAGGGAAGTGACTCAGTCACTCCACAGGAGATTTCTTCGGTCCTTCTGGTGCAGGGTGAAGACTGAGTCCTCAGAGCGTACACACCCTGGAACCTGTTGCAGTTGCTGGCTGAAGTTGAGGGTCACAGTAGCCTTTTGGATACTTTGTTGCAGTTACAGAGGTTCCTGGAGCAGTCTGCGGTTGATCCGACGATCAGAGGATGAAGCAGGATTGCAGAGGATTCCTGGTAGAAAATTGCAAACCAAATCTGAAGAGAAACGCACAGTAGAGACCCTAAATAGCCCTGAGAGGGAGACTGGCTACCTTATCAGGTATGGACCTATCAGGAGGGGTCTCTGACATCACCTGCTGGCACTGGCCACTCAGAGGCTTCCAGAGTGACCCCACACCTTGGAAAGCAAGATGGCTGAAGTCTGGAACACACTGGATGAGCTCTGGGCACCACCCCTGGGGTGGCGATTGACAGGGGAGTGGTCACTCCACTTTCCTTTTTCCAGTTTCACACCATAGCAGGGACTGGGGGTCCCTGAACCGGTGTAGACTGGCTTATGCAAGGAGGGCACCATATGTGCCCTTCAAAGCATTTCCAGAGGCTCTGCGAGGCTACCCCTCCCAAGCCTGTAACACCTATTTCCAAAGGGAGAGGGTGTAACACCCACCTCCCAAAGGAAATGCTTTGTTCTGCCTTCCTGGCACTGAGCTGCTCAGACCCCAGGAAGGCAGAACCCTGTCTGTGAGGTGGCAGGAGGTGTAGCTGCAGTGCAAGCCTCAGAGAGCTGGTTTGGCAGTACTGGGGGTCCATGGTGGAGCCCTCAGGATTCATGGAATTGGCTCCCCAATACCAGATTTGGAATGGGGGGACAATTCCATGATCTTGGACACCATACATGGCCATATTCGGAGTTACCATTGTGAAGCTACATATAAGTATTGACCCATATGTAGTGCACGCGTGTAATGGAGTCCCTGCACTCACGAAGTCCAGGGAATTGGCCTCGTACAGTGTGGGGGCACCTTTGCTAGTGCAAGGGTGCCCTCACGCTTAGTAACTTTGCACCTAGCCTTCACTAAATGAAGGTTAGACATATAAGTGACGTATAAGTTACTTAAGTGCAGTGAAAATGGCTGTAAAATAGTGCGTGCACTATTTCACGCAGGCTGCAGTGGTTTGTCTGAGCTCCTTATGGGTGGCAAAAGAAATGCCGCAGCCCATAAGGATCTCCTGAAACCCCAATGCCCTGGGTACCTAGGTACCATATACGAGGGAATTATAAGGGGGGTACAGTGTGCCAACTGGAATTGGTAAATTAAGTCACTAGCCTAAAGTGACAAATATGGAGTAGAGAGAACATAAGCACTGAGGTTCTGGTTAGCAGAGCCTCAGAGACACAGCTAAGCACTACTGACAACACACACATTAGGCCACAAACTATGAGCACTGGGGTCCTGACCAGCAAGATCCAGTGAGACAGGCAAAAACATACTGAGAAATAGGGTTTTATCTATGAGCACTGGGGTCCTGGCTAGCAGGATCCCAGTGACCCAGTAAAAACACAATGACACATACAAACAGGGCAAATTTTGGGGTAACCATGCTAGAAAGAGGCTACTTTCTCACAAGTAGTTACTCCCTTTATCATCCACTGTATGGCTACTTCCTTGTAGGGATGTAAACCACCCTGTTTGCAGATTTTTACCTAACCAACAGTGTGAGTGCAAATTCTCAGAGTTTCTATTAGTATGTTTTAAAGTTGGGCAGTGGGATTGGTCCACTGTGCCTATGTCAAATGAAGAGAATGCTAAACAGGGATGCTGTCTCAACAAAGCCATAGCTGGGAAAAACATTTGTCCATATGGCTGTAAGAGAGAACAGGGTTGCTGTTTCTGTTGAGTTAGAGCAGGGCAGGGCTGCTGTCCTATAAGCTCCACACTAGGGCAGGGCTGCTGTCCTAAGTGTTTACAGGGAGTGCAGGGCTTCTGCACTACAGTTTCTCTTGGAGGGCTACTTCATAATTACTAAAATTGTGCAATTTCGCACATCTGCTTTAGTGGCTCCACAGAGAGGTACTTTTACCTCTGGGAGTCCAGCTGTGGTAGCTGAGGGCTCCTTTGGTACAGGTTCCACCCCAGGAGAGGTTTCTCCCACCACAGTAATGGTATCCTTAGTGGCAGGGTGGGGGAGGGATACTTTGATACCCTTCTTACCTGTTGGTGGAGAGGAATCCTGAGATTTCAGGCCTTTTTCTCTCCTTTGATTTTTCATTTCACCAGAAACGAGAGGAAGCAATTCCTCAGGGATACTCAGCTTGGATGCATGGGTACTAACCTCTACCCCAGCCCAACCTGAGGCCTCTAGGTCATTTTCAAAGAGACAATCTACAGGTAAGCTAGGTGATACCACCACCTGCTTAGGGCCAGTAACTCCACCCCAACTAAGTTGAACTACAGCTAAGGGGAGAGGCTGAGAGGGGTTATTGACATCAGTAACTTGGTACTTCTGCCCAAAGAGGTATTATGCAGGTGACACCATGTTTTCAGTCACCTGTGTCTCTGTAGGCCTGGGCCTCAACACCATTTATTAAGATTGACTGCCTGTACTTATCCATGTTAAGGGGACAAGCAGCCAAGGTGACAAGCCTAATGCCACCAGGTGTGACAGAAACTGTCTTGGGGCTGTCTACCCCAGTTTCTATTATGGTCCCAAAAGTGAACCCAACTACGCCTTTAGTTTGACTATTGCCAGTAGTCGCACCACTATTACCATAACTGCTAGGGGTCCTAGAGTTTGATGTATTAGTGGTGGTAGGCTCAGGGGCTTTATCTGGACAGGATGTATCCCCTGGCCAATGGCCTGTACCTCTGCACACATAGCACCAAGGCTTTTTAGTGTGCGTAGAGTGAGTAGAAGATGATTTACCCCACCCCCTTGAGGAGTGTTTTGGACCTGAAGAAGGATCTTTGTGCTTACGTTTATCCCCATGCCTTTCCTGAGACTTTTCACCATCTTTGTTTTTGCTGTCCTTGTCACCCCTGTATGAATTTTTCTGCTCACCCTTGTACTGACCCATTTGTCTGCCCTCCTACCCAATTCTTGGGGAGAGGTCAGATCTGAGTCCACAAGATACTGATGTAACAAATCAGACACACAATTGTTCAATATATGCTCTCTCAGAATTAAGTTATATAGGCTTTCATAGTCAGTCACTTTACTGCCATTTAACCAACCCTCTAAGGCCTTGACAGAACAGTCTACAAAGTCTGTCCAATCCTGTGATTACTCCTTTCTGGTCTCTCTGAACTTTATTCTATATTGCTCAGTGGTTGAGCCCAGACCATCCAAGAGTGCACTTTTGAGTATGTGATAGTTGTCTGCATCATCCTCCCTGACAATAAGGAGTCTGTCTCTCCCCTTACCAGTGAAAGACAACCACGGGGTAGAGGCCCACTGTGCTTGAGGGACCCTCTAAACTTTACAGGTTCTCTGAAGTGCAGCAAATCACTTATAGATGTCAGCCCCATCCTTGTAAGGGGGAACAACTTTGTGCAGATTTCTGGAATCAAATGTAGGTTCCTTAACACTGGAGTACCTGAAACTGCTGCTGCCACCATGGGAAACTAACGCCAAACCCTGCCTTTCCCTTTCCACAGCCAGGGATTCCCTGTCTAAGGCCAACTGTTACTGCTGTAGCCTTAGTCTGGCCTCCTCTAACCTCAACTTTCTGCGTTCCTGTAAGGAAATGCCTCCTTGGCATGGTTACCCCCTGACTTTTTGCCTTTGCTGATGCCAAGTTATGATTTGAAAGTGTGCTGAGGCCTGCTAACCAGGCCCCAGCACCAGTGTTCTTTCCCTAAAACTGTACCTTTGTCTCCACAATTGGCACACCCTGGCATCCAGGTAAGTCCCTTGTAACTGGTACCTCTGGTACCAAGGGCCCTGATGCCAGGGAAGGTCTCTAAGGGCTGCAGCATGTCTTATGCCACTCTGGGGACCCCTCACTCAGCACAGACACACTGCTTGCCAGCTTGTGTGTGCTGGTGGGGAGAAAAAGACTAAGTCGACATGGCACTCCCCTCAGGGTGCCATGCCAACCTCACACTGCCTATGGCATCGATAAGTCACCCCTCTAGCAGGCCTTACAGCCCTAAGGCAGGGTGCACTATACCACAGGTGAGGGCATAGGTGCATGAGCACTATGCCCCTACAGTGTCTAAGCAAAACCTTAGACATTGTAAGTGCAGGGTAGCCATAAGAGTATGTGGTCTGGGAGTCTGTCATACACGAACTCCACAGCACCATAATGGCTACACTGAAAACTGGGAAGTTTGGTATCAAACTTCTCAGCACAATAAATGCACACTGATGCCAGTGTACATTTTATTGTGAAATACACCCCAGAGGGCATCTTAGAGATGCCCCCTGAAAACATACCTGACTTCCAGTGTGGGCTGACAAGTTTTGCCAGCCTGCCACACACCAGACATGTTGCTGGCCACATGGGGAGAGTGCCTTGGTCACTCTGTGGCTAGTAACAAAGCCTGTACTGGGTGGAGGTGCTTCTCACTCCCCCCTGCAGGAACTGTAACACCTGGCGGTGAGCCTCAAAGGCTCACCCCCTTTGTTACAGTGCCACAGGGCATCCCAGCTAGTGGAGATTCCCGCCCCCTCCGGCCATGGCCCCACTTTTGGCGGCAAGGCCGGAGGAGATAATGAGAAAAACAAGGAGGAGTCACTGGCCAGTCAGGACAACCCCTAAGGTGTCCTGAGCTGAGGTGACTATGACCTTTAGAAATCCTCCATCTTGCACATGGAGGATTCCCCCAATAGGATTAGGGATGTGCCCCCCTCCCCTCAGGGAGGAGGCACAAAGAGGGTGTAGCCACGCTCAGGGCTACTAGCCATTGGCTACTAACCTCCCAGACCTAAACACACCCCTAAATTGAGTATTTAGGGGCCCCCAGTACCAAGCAAGATAGATTCCTGCAACCTAAGACGAAGAAGGACTGCTGACCTGAAGCCCTGCAGATAAGACGGAGACACCAACTGCTTTGGCCCCAGCCCTACCGGCCTCTCTCCCCACTTCAAGAAAAACAGCGACGCGTCCCCTAGGGTCCAGCGACCTCTGAAGCCTCAGACGACTACCCTGCATCCAAAAGGACCAAGAACTCCCGAGGACAGCGGCCCTGTTCCACAAAGACTGCAACTTTAAAAGTTGCTTCTTTGTTGCAAAGACCACACGTTTCCCACTGGAAGAGTGAGACTTTCCACTCTGCACCCGATGCCCCCGGCTCGGCCTGCGAAGAACCAGCACTACAGGGAGGACTCCCCGGCGCCTACGACCCTGTGAGTAGCCAGAGTTGACACCCCCCCCCTGAACTCCCCCGCGACGCCTGCAGAGGGAATCCAGAGGCTCCCCCTGACCGCGACTGCCTGCTTCTAAGAACCCGACGCCTGGGAACACACTGCACCCGCAGACCCCAGGACCTAACCTCCAGTGCAGGAGCGACCCCCAGGTGGCCCTCTCCCTTGCCAGGTGGTGCCTACCCCTAGGACTCCCCCCCCCTTACCTGCCTGCATCGCTGAAGAGACCCCTGGGTCTCCCATTGAAACCAATTGCAAACCCGACGCCTGTTTGCACTCTGCACCCGGCCGCCCCTGTGCCGCTGAGGGTGTACTTTTTGTGCTGACTTGTGTCCCCCAAGGTGCCCTACAAAACCCCCCTGGTCTGCCCTCCGAAGTCGCGGGTAGTTACCTGCTGGCAGACTGGAACCGGGGCACCCCCTTCTCCATTGAAGCCTATGCGTTTTGGGCACCACTTTGACCTCTGCACCTGACCGGCCCTGAGCTGCTAGTGTGGTAACTTTGGGGTTGCCCTGAACCCCCAATGGTGGGCTACCTTGGACCCAACTTTGAACCCTGTAAGTGTTGTACTTACCTGTGAACTTAACATTCACTTACCTCCCCCAGGATCTGTTGAATTTTGCAGTGTCCAATTTTAAAATAGCTTATTGCCATTTTTGCCAAAACTGTACATGCTATCGTGATGATTCAAAGTTCCTAAGATACCTGAGTGAAATACCTTTCATTTAAAGAATTGTTTGTAAATCTTAAACCTGTGGTTTTTAAAATAAACTAAGAAAAAATATTTTTCTATATAAAATCCTATTGGTCTGGAATTGTCTTTGAGTGTGTGTTCCTCATTTATTGCCTGTGTGTGTACAACAAATGCTTAACACTACCCTCTGATAAGCCTACTGCTCGACCACACTACCACAAAATAGAGCATTAGAATTATCTCTTTTTGCCACTATCTTACCTCTAAGGGGAACCCTTGGACTCTGTGCATGCTATTTCTTACTTTGAAATAGTACATACAGAGCCAACTTCCTACATTGGTGGATCAGCGGTGGGGTACAAGACTTTGCATTTGCTGGACTACTCAGCCAATACCTGATCACACGACTAAATTCCAAAAATTGTCATTAGAAACTGATTTTTGAAATTTGAGCTATTTTTCTAAATCTTTAAAAGTCCTGCTAGGGCCTTGTGTTAGTCCCTGTTAGCATTTCTTTTAGAGTTTAAAAGTTTTGTAAAAGTTTGAATTAAGTCCTAGAGATAGTTTTAGATTCTTAAAAAGTATTCCAACTTTTAGAAACAAAATGTCTACTACAGAAGAGACAGTGATGGAACTCAACCTCACCCCTTACCTGCATCTTAGGATGTCAGAGTTAAGGTCTCTCTGTAAAATCAAAAAGATAAAAACTGGTTCAAACCCTACCAAAGTACAGCTCCAAGAGCTCTTGGCAGAGTTTGCTAAAAACAACCCCTCTGATGATGGCGTCACAGAGGAGGACCCTAGTGACTTGGAGGAACTCCCACCTCCAGTCCTAGATAGGGAGACCAGGGTTTCCCTACCCTGACTCCACATGTGATAGTCAGAGATCTGCTTCTCGCACAGGAGAGTCACGTAACTCTGGAAGCATTGAGGACATCCTCAATGAAGATGACCTCCTGCTAGCCAGGTTGGCCAAAAGATTGGCTTTGGAAAGACAGATCCTAGTCATAGAAAGGGAAAGACAAGAGATGGGTTTAGGTCCCATCAATGGTGGCAGCAATATAATTAGGGTATTAGATTCTCCTGACATGCTAAAAATCCCTAAAGGGATTGTAACTAAATATGAAGATGGTGATGACATCACCAAATGGTTCACAGTTTTTGAGAGGGCTTGTGCAACCAGAAAAGTAAACAAATCTCAATGGGGTGCTCTCCTTTCGGAAATGTTCACTGGAAAGTGTAGGGATAGACTCCTCACACTCTCTGGAAAAGATGCAAAATCCTATGACCTCATGGAGACTACCCTGATTGAGGGCTTTGGATTCTCAACTGAGGAGTACAGGATTAGGTTCAGGGGGGCTCAAAAATCCTCGAGCCAGACCTGGGTTGATTTTGTTGACTTCTCAGTCAAAACACTGGATGGTTGGATTAATGGTAGTGGTGTAAATGATTATGATGGGTGTAAGGAAATGCCTCCTTGGCATGGTTGCCCCCTGACTTTTTGCCTTTGCTGATGCTATGTTTACAATTGAAAGTGTGCTGAGGCCTGCTAACCAGGCCCCAGCACCAGTGTTCTTTCCCTAACCTGTACTTTTGTATCCACAATTGGCAGACCCTGGCATCCAGATAAGTCCCTTGTAACTGGTACTTCTAGTACCAAGGGCCCTGATGCCAAGGAAGGTCTCTAAGGGCTGCAGCATGTCTTATGCCACCCTGGAGACCTCTCACTCAGCACAGACACACTGCTTGCCAGCTTGTGTGTGCTAGTGAGGACAAAACGAGTAAGTCGACATGGCACTCCCCTCAGGGTGCCATGCCAGCCTCTCACTGCCTATGCAGTATAGGTAAGACACCCCTCTAGCAGGCCTTACAGCCCTAAGGCAGGGTGCACTATACCATAGGTGAGGGTACCAGTGCATGAGCATGGTACCCCTACAGTGTCTAAACAAAACCTTAGACATTGTAAGTGCAAGGTAGCCATAAGAGTATATGGTCTGGGAGTTTGTCAAACACGAACTCCACAGCACCATAATGGCTACACTGAAAACTGGGAAGTTTGGTATCAAACTTCTCAGCACAATAAATGCACACTGATGCCAGTGTACATTTTATTGTAAAATACAGCACAGAGGGCACCTTAGAGGTGCCCCCTGAAACTTAACCGACTATCTGTGTAGGCTGACTAGTTTTAGCAGCCTGCCACAAACCGAGACATGTTGCTGGCCCCATGGGGAGAGTGCCTTTGTCACTCTGAGGCCAGTAACAAAGCCTGCACTGGGTGGAGATGCTAACACCTCTCCCAGGCAGGAATTGTCACACCTGGCGGTGAGCCTCAAAGGCTCACCTCCTTTGTGCCAACCCAGCAGGACACTCCAGCTAGTGGAGTTGCCCGCCCCCTCCGGCCAGGCCCCACTTTTGGCGGCAAGGCCGGAGAAAATAATGAGAAAAACAAGGAGGAGTCACTGGCCAGTCAGGACAGCCCCTAAGGTGTCCTGAGCTGAAGTGACTCTCACTTTTAGAAATCCTCCATCTTGCAGATGGAGGATTCCCCCAATAGGGTTAGGATTGTGACCCCCTCCCCTTGGGAGGAGGCACAAAGAGGGTGTACCCACCCTCAGGGCTAGTAGCCATTGGCTACTAACCCCCCAGACCTAAACACGCCCTTAAATTTAGTATTTAAGGGCTACCCTGAACCCTAGAAAATTAGATTCCTGCAACTACAAGAAGAAGGACTGCCCAGCTGAAAACCCCTGCAGCGGAAGACCAGAAGACGACAACTGCCTTGGCTCCAGAAACTCACCGGCCTGTCTCCTGCCTTCCAAAGATCCTGCTCCAGCGACGCCTTCCAAAGGGACCAGCGACCTCGACATCCTCTGAGGACTGCCCCTGCTTCGAAAAGACAAGAAACTCCCGAGGACAGCGGACCTGCTCCAAGAAAAGCTGCAACTTTGTTTCCAGCAACTTTAAAGAACCCTGCAAGCTCCCCGCAAGAAGCGTGAGACTTGCAACACTGCACCCGGCGACCCCGACTCGGCTGGTGGCGATCCAACACCTCAGGAGGGACCCCAGGACTACTCTGACACTGTGAGTACCAAAACCTGTCCCCCCTGAGCCCCCACAGCGCCGCCTGCAGAGGGAATCCCGAGGCTTCCCCTGACCGCGACTCTTTGAACCTAAAGTCCCGACGCCTGGGAGAGACCCTGCACCCGCAGCCCCCAGGACCTGAAGGACCGGACTTTCACTGGAGAAGTGACCCCCAGGAGTCCCTCTCCCTTGCCCAAGTGGAGGTTTCCCCGAGGAATCCCCCCCTTGCCTGCCTGCAGCGCTGAAGAGATCCCGAGATCTCTCATAGACTAACATTGAAAACCCGACGCTTGTTTCTACACTGCACCCGGCCGCCCCCGCGCTGCTGAGGGTGAAATTTCTGTGTGGGCTTGTGCCCCCCCCCGGTGCCCTACAAAACCCCCCTGGTCTGCCCTCCGAAGACGCGGGTACTTACCTGCAAGCAGACCGGAACCGGGGCACCCCCTTCTCTCCATTCTAGCCTATGTGTTTTGGGCACCACTTTGAACTCTGCACCTGACCGGCCCTGAGCTGCTGGTGTGGTGACTTTGGGGTTGCTCTGAACCCCCAACGGTGGGCTACCTTGGACCAAGAACTAAGCCCTGTAAGTGTCTTACTTACCTGGTTAACCTAACAAATACTTACCTCCCCTAGGAACTGTGAAAATTGCACTGTGTCCACTTTTAAAACAGCTATTTGTGAATAACTTGAAAAGTATACATGCAATTTTGATGATTTGAAGTTCCTAAAGTACTTACCTGCAATACCTTTCGAATGAGATATTACATGTAGAATTTGAACCTGTGGTTCTTAAAATAAACTAAGAAAAGATATTTTTCTATAACAAAACCTATTGGCTGGATTTGTCTCTGAGTGTGTGTACCTCATTTATTGTCTATGTGTATGTACAACAAATGCTTAACACTACTCCTTGGATAAGCCTACTGCTCGACCACACTACCACAAAATAGAGCATTAGTATTATCTCTTTTTGCCACTATCTTACCTCTAAGGGGAACCCTTGGACTCTGTGCATGCTATTCCTTACTTTGAAATAGCACATACAGAGCCAACTTCCTACATTGGTGGCAGCGGTGGGATACAAGACTTTGCATTTGCTGGACTACTCAGCCAATACCTGATCACACGACAAATTCCAAAATTGTCATTAGAAATTCATTTTTGCAATTTGAAATTTTTCTAAATTCTTAAAAGTCCTGCTAGGGCCTTGTGTGTTAAGTCCCTGTTTAGCATTGTCTTTTTAGAGTTTAAAAGTTTGTTAAAAGTTTGAAATTAGATTCTAGAAACAGTTTTAGATTCTTTAAAAAGTATTCCAACTCTTAGCAGAATAATGTCTGATACAGAGATGCAGGTGGTGGAACTCGACACCACCCCTTACCTCCATCTTAAGATGAGGGAGCTAAGGTCTCTCTGTAATATCAAAAAAATAACCATTGGCTCCAGACCTACCAAAATTCAGCTCCAGGAGCTGTTGGCAGAGTTTGAAAAAGCCAACCCCTCTGATGATGACCTCACAGAGGAAGAAATTAGTGACTTGGAGGCCAATGTCCCTCCTCCAGTCCTAAATAGGGAGAACAGGACCCCTCAAGTCCTGTCTCCAACTGTGTTAGTCAGAAATAGTGAGTCCCTCACAGGAGGGTCCCACATTTCTGAAATCACTGAGGATGCTCTCAGTGAAGATGACCTCCTGTTAGCCAGGATGGCCAAAAGATTGGCTTTAGAGAGACAGCTCCTAGCCATAGAAAGGGAAAGACAAGAGATGGGCCTAGGACCCATCAATGGTGGCAGCAATATAAATAGGGTCAGAGATTCTCCTGACATGTTAAAAATCCCCAAAGGGATTGTGACAAAATTTGAAGATGGTGATGACATCACCAAATGGTTCACAGCTTTTGAGAGGGCTTGTGTAACCAGAAAAGTGAACAGATCTCACTGGGGTGCTCTCCTTTGGGAAATGTTCACTGGAAAGTGTAGGGATAGACTCCTCACACTCTCTGGACAAGATGCAGAATCTTATGACCTCATGAAGGGTACCCTGATTGAGGGCTTTGGATTCTCCACTGAGGAGTACAGGATTAGGTTCAGGGGGGCTCAAAAATCCTCGAGCCAGACCTGGGTTGACTTTGTTGACTGCTCAGTGAAAACACTAGATGGTTGGATTCAAGGCAGTGGTGTAAGTAATTATGATGGGCTGTACAATTTATTTGTGAAAGAACACCTATTGAGTAATTGTTTCAATGATAAACTGCATCAGCATCTGGTAGACCTAGGACCAATTTCTCCCCAAGAATTGGGAAAGAAGGCGGACCATTGGGTCAAGACAAGGGTGTCCAAGACTTCAACAGGGGGTGACCAAAAGAAAGGGGTCACAAAGACTCCCCAGGGGAAGGGTGATGAGACAACCAAAACTAAAAATAGTAAAGAGTCTTCTACAGGCCCCCAAAAACCTGCACAGGAGGGTGGGCCCAGAGCCTCTTCACAAAACAATGGGTACAAGGGTAAAAACTTTGATCCCAAAAAGGCCTGGTGTCATAGCTGTAAACAGCATGGACACCAAACTGGAGACAAGGCCTGTCCCAAGAAAGGTTCCACTCCAAACTCCCATCCAGGTAACACTGGTATGGCTAGTCTCCAAGTGGGATCAACAGTGTGCCCAGAGCAAATCAGGGTCCACACTGAAGCTACTCTAGTTTCTGAGGGTGGGGTGGATTTAGCCACACTAGCTGTCTGGCCGCCTAACATGCAAAAATACAGACAGCAACTCTTAATTAATGGGACTAGAATAGAGGGCCTGAGGGATACAGGTGCCAGTGTCACCATGGTGACAGAGAAACTGGTTTCCCCTGGCCAATACCTGACTGGAAAAACTTACACAGTCACCAACGCTGACAATCAGAGAAAAGTACATCCCATGGCAATGGTTACTTTAGAATGGGGAGGGGTCAATGGCCTGAAACAGGTGGTGGTCTCCTCAAATATCCCAGTGGACTGTCTGCTTGGAAATGACCTGGAGTCCTCAGCATGGGCTGAGGTAGAACTAAAAACCCATGCAGCAATGCTGGGCATCCCTGAACTGGTGTGTGTGAAAACAAGAGCACAATGCAAGGCACAGGGTGAACAAGTAGAGCTGGAGTCTGGAAGAATGGCCCAGCCTACCAAGAGAACAGGAAAGTCAGTTGGGAAACCAACTGCAACACAGCAAAAGAAAGGGAACCTCTCTTCTCAGGAGAAGTTCTGCCCTCTGAGGGAACTGAGCCTTTGGAGCTGGAGCCTTATCAGGGTGAGCTCTTAGGTCCAGGGGGACCCTCAAGGGAGGAGCTGTGTAAGGGACAAGAAACCTGTCCCTCTCTTGAAGGCCTTAGGCAGCAAGCTGCTGAAGAGTCCAAAGGCAAGAAAAATGGAACACATAGGGTCTATTGGGAAGATGGGCTCCTGTACACTGAGGCCAGAGACCCCAAACCTGGTGCCACTAGGAGAGTGGTAGTGCCTCAGCTGTTCAGGAAGTTCATCCTAACATTGGCCCATGACATTCCCCTTGCTGGACATTTGGGACAAACCAAGACGTGGGAGAGGTTAGTCAACCACTTCTCCTGCCCCACCTGTCAAGCCAGTGGTAAGACAGGTGGGCATCCAAAGGCCCCCCTCATTCCACTTCCAGTGGTGGGGGTTCCCTTTGAAAGAGTGGGTGTGGACATAGTTGGTCCACTAGAACCTCCCACAGCCTCAGGAAATATGTATATCCTGGTAGTAGTGGATCATGCTACCAGGTATCCTGAAGCTATTCCCCTTAGGTCGACTACTGCCCCTGCAGTAGCCAAGGCCCTCATTGGTATCTTTACCAGAGTGGGTTTCCCTAAGGAGGTGGTGTCCGACAGAGGTACCAACTTCATGTCAGCATACCTAAAGCACATGTGGAATGAGTGTGGAGTGACTTATAAATTCACTACACCATACCATCCACAAACTAATGGCTTGGTTGAGAGATTCAACAAGACATTAAAAGGCATGATCATGGGGCTCCCAGAAAAGCTCAAAAGGAGATGGGATGTCCTCTTGCCATGTCTGCTTTTCGCTTACAGAGAGGTGCCACAGAAGGGAGTAGGATTCTCACCCTTTGAACTTCTGTTTGGTCATCCTGTAAGGGGACCACTTGCCCTTGTTAAAGAAGGCTGGGAGAGACCTCTCCATGAGCCTAAACAGGACATAGTGGACTATGTACTTGGCCTTCGCTCTAGAATGGCAGAGTACATGGAAAAGGCAACCAAAAACCTTGAGGCCAGCCAACAGCTCCAGAAGTTTTGGTATGACCAAAAGGCTGCACTGGTTGAGTTCCAACCAGGGCAGAAAGTCTGGGTTCTGGAGCCTGTGGCTCCCAGGGCACTCCAGGACAAATGGAGTGGCCCTTACCCAGTGCTAGAAAGGAAGAGTCAGGTCACCTACCTGGTGGACCTGGGCACAAGCAGGAGCCCCAAGAGGGTGATCCATGTGAACCGCCTTAAACTCTTCCATGACAGGGCTGATGTGAATCTGTTGATGGTAACAGATGAGGATCAGGAGGCAGAGAGTGAACCTCTCCCTGATCTTCTGTCATCAGACCCAAAAGATGGCACAGTAGATGGAGTGATCTACTCAGACACCCTCTCTGGCCAACAGCAAGCTGATTGTAGGAGAGTCCTACAACAGTTTCCTGAACTCTTCTCCTTAACCCCTGGTCAGACACACCTGTGTACCCATGATGTGGACACAGGAGACAGCATGCCTGTCAAAAACAAAATCTTTAGACAGTCTGACCATGTTAAGGAAAGCATCAAGGTGGAAGTCCACAAGATGCTGGAATTGGGAGTAATTGAGCGCTCTGACAGCCCCTGGGCTAGCCCAGTGGTCTTAGTCCCCAAACCTCACACCAAAGATGGAAAGAAAGAGATGAGGTTTTGTGTGGACTACAGAGGGCTCAATTCTGTCACCAAGACAGATGCTCATCCAATTCCAAGAGCTGATGAGCTCATAGATAAATTAGGTGCTGCCAAATTCCTAAGTACCTTTGACTTGACAGCAGGGTACTGGCAAATAAAAATGGCACCTGGAGCAAAAGAGAAAACAGCATTCTCCACACCTGATGGGCATTATCAGTTTACTGTTATGCCCTTTGGTTTAAAGAATGCCCCTGCCACCTTCCAAAGGTTGGTGAATCAAGTCCTTGCTGGCTTGGAGTCCTTTAGCACAGCTTATCTTGATGATATTGCTGTCTTTAGCTCCACCTGGCAGGATCACCTGGTCCACCTGAAGAAGGTTTTGAAGGCTCTGCAATCTGCAGGCCTCTCTATCAAGGCATCCAAATGCCATATAGGGCAGGGAACTGTGGTTTACTTGGGCTACCTTGTAGGTGGAGGCCAAGTTCAGCCACTCCAACCCAAGATCCAGACTATTCTGGACTGGGTAGCTCCAAAAACCCAGACTCAAGTCAGGGCATTCCTTGGCTTGACTGGGTATTACAGGAGGTTTGTGAAGGGATATGGATCCATTGTGACAGCCCTCACTGAACTCACCTCCAAGAAAATGCCCAAGAAAGTGAACTGGACTGTGGAATGCCAACAGGCCTTTGACACCCTGAAACAAGCAATGTGCTCAGCACCAGTTCTAAAAGCTCCAGATTATTCTAAGCAGTTCATTGTGCAGACTGATGCCTCTGAACATGGGATAGGGGCAGTTTTGTCCCAAACAAATGATGATGGCCTTGACCAGCCTGTTGCTTTCATTAGCAGGAGGTTACTCCCCAGGGAGCAGCGTTGGAGTGCCATTGAGAGGGAGGCCTTTGCTGTGGTTTGGTCCCTGAAGAAGCTGAGACCATACCTCTTTGGGACTCACTTCCTAGTTCAAACTGACCACAGACCTCTCAAATGGCTGATGCAAATGAAAGGTGAAAATCCTAAACTGTTGAGGTGGTCCATCTCCCTACAGGGAATGGACTTTATAGTGGAACACAGACCTGGGACTGCCCATGCCAATGCAGATGGCCTTTCCAGGTTCTTCCACTTAGAAAATGAAGACTCTCTTGGGAAAGGTTAGTCTCATCCTCTTTCGTTTGGGGGGGGGTTGTGTAAGGAAATGCCTCCTTGGCATGGTTGCCCCCTGACTTTTTGCCTTTGCTGATGCTATGTTTACAATTGAAAGTGTGCTGAGGCCTGCTAACCAGGCCCCAGCACCAGTGTTCTTTCCCTAACCTGTACTTTTGTATCCACAATTGGCAGACCCTGGCATCCAGATAAGTCCCTTGTAACTGGTACTTCTAGTACCAAGGGCCCTGATGCCAAGGAAGGTCTCTAAGGGCTGCAGCATGTCTTATGCCACCCTGGAGACCTCTCACTCAGCACAGACACACTGCTTGCCAGCTTGTGTGTGCTAGTGAGGACAAAACGAGTAAGTCGACATGGCACTCCCCTCAGGGTGCCATGCCAGCCTCTCACTGCCTATGCAGTATAGGTAAGACACCCCTCTAGCAGGCCTTACAGCCCTAAGGCAGGGTGCACTATACCATAGGTGAGGGTACCAGTGCATGAGCATGGTACCCCTACAGTGTCTAAACAAAACCTTAGACATTGTAAGTGCAAGGTAGCCATAAGAGTATATGGTCTGGGAGTCTGTCAAACACGAACTCCACAGCACCATAATGGCTACACTGAAAACTGGGAAGTTTGGTATCAAACTTCTCAGCACAATAAATGCACACTGATGCCAGTGTACATTTTATTGTAAAATACACCACAGAGGGCACCTTAGAGGTGCCCCCTGAAACTTAATCGACTATCTGTGTAGGCTGACTAGTTTTAGCAGCCTGCCACAAACCGAGACATGTTGCTGGCCCCATGGGGAGAGTGCCTTTGTCACTCTGAGGCCAGTAACAAAGCCTGCACTGGGTGGAGATGCTAACACCTCTCCCAGGCAGGAATTGTCACACCTGGCGGTGAGCCTCAAAGGCTCACCTCCTTTGTGCCAACCCAGCAGGACACTCCAGCTAGTGGAGTTGCCCGCCCCCTCCGGCCAGGCCCCACTTTTGGCGGCAAGGCCGGAGAAAATAATGAGAAAAACAAGGAGGAGTCACTGGCCAGTCAGGACAGCCCCTAAGGTGTCCTGAGCTGAAGTGACTCTCACTTTTAGAAATCCTCCATCTTGCAGATGGAGGATTCCCCCAATAGGGTTAGGATTGTGACCCCTTCCCCTTGGGAGGAGGCACAAAGAGGGTGTACCCACCCTCAGGGCTAGTAGCCATTGGCTACTAACCCCCCAGACCTAAACACGCCCTTAAATTTAGTATTTAAGGGCTACCCTGAACCCTAGAAAATTAGATTCCTGCAACTACAAGAAGAAGGACTGCCCAGCTGAAAACCCCTGCAGCGGAAGACCAGAAGACGACAACTGCCTTGGCTCCAGAAACTCACCGGCCTGTCTCCTGCCTTCCAAAGATCCTGCTCCAGCGACGCCTTCCAAAGGGACCAGCGACCTCGACATCCTCTGAGGACTGCCCCTGCTTCGAAAAGACAAGAAACTCCCGAGGACAGCGGACCTGCTCCAAGAAAAGCTGCAACTTTGTTTCCAGCAACTTTAAAGAACCCTGCAAGCTCCCCGCAAGAAGCGTGAGACTTGCAACACTGCACCCGGCGACCCCGACTCGGCTGGTGGCGATCCAACACCTCAGGAGGGACCCCAGGACTACTCTGACACTGTGAGTACCAAAACCTGTCCCCCCTGAGCCCCCACAGCGCCGCCTGCAGAGGGAATCCCGAGGCTTCCCCTGACCGCGACTCTTTGAACCTAAAGTCCCGACGCCTGGGAGAGACCCTGCACCCGCAGCCCCCAGGACCTGAAGGACCGGACTTTCACTGGAGAAGTGACCCCCAGGAGTCCCTCTCCCTTGCCCAAGTGGAGGTTTCCCCGAGGAATCCCCCCCTTGCCTGCCTGCAGCGCTGAAGAGATCCCGAGATCTCTCATAGACTAACATTGAAAACCCGACGCTTGTTTCTACACTGCACCCGGCCGCCCCCGCGCTGCTGAGGGTGAAATTTCTGTGTGGGCTTGTGCCCCCCCCCGGTGCCCTACAAAACCCCCCTGGTCTGCCCTCCGAAGACGCGGGTACTTACCTGCAAGCAGACCGGAACCGGGGCACCCCCTTCTCTCCATTCTAGCCTATGTGTTTTGGGCACCACTTTGAACTCTGCACCTGACCGGCCCTGAGCTGCTGGTGTGGTGACTTTGGGGTTGCTCTGAACCCCCAACGGTGGGCTACCTTGGACCAAGAACTAAGCCCTGTAAGTGTCTTACTTACCTGGTTAACCTAACAAATACTTACCTCCCCTAGGAACTGTGAAAATTGCACTAAGTGTCCACTTTTAAAACAGCTATTTGTGAATAACTTGAAAAGTATACATGCAATTTTGATGATTTGAAGTTCCTAAAGTACTTACCTGCAATACCTTTCGAATGAGATATTACATGTAGAATTTGAACCTGTGGTTCTTAAAATAAACTAAGAAAAGATATTTTTCTATAACAAAACCTATTGGCTGGATTTGTCTCTGAGTGTGTGTACCTCATTTATTGTCTATGTGTATGTACAACAAATGCTTAACACTACTCCTTGGATAAGCCTACTGCTCGACCACACTACCACAAAATAGAGCATTAGTATTATCTCTTTTTGCCACTATCTTACCTCTAAGGGGAACCCTTGGACTCTGTGCATGCTATTCCTTACTTTGAAATAGCACATACAGAGCCAACTTCCTACAATGGGCTGTACAATCTGTTTATGAAAGAACACCTTTTAAGTAATTGTTTCAATGATAAACTGCATCAGCATCTGGTAGACCTAGGACCAATTTCTCCCCAAGAATTGGGAAAGAAGGCAGACCATTGGGTCAAGACTAGGGTGACCAAGACTTCCACAGGGGGTGACCAAAAGAAAGGGGTCACAAAGACTCCCCAGGGGAAGAGTGTTGAGACATCCAAGGGTAAAAGTAAAGAGTCTTCTACAGGGCCCCAAAAACCTGCTCAGGAAGGAGGGTCCAAAGCCTCTTCACAATCCAATTTTGGGTACAAGGGTAAAAACTTTGATCC
Source organism: Pleurodeles waltl (assembly GCF_031143425.1). Taxonomy (NCBI): domain Eukaryota; kingdom Metazoa; phylum Chordata; class Amphibia; order Caudata; family Salamandridae; genus Pleurodeles; species Pleurodeles waltl. The sequence goes on from NC_090443.1 coordinate 282,957,964, forward strand.
CAAAAAGGCCTGGTGTTGTAGCTGTAATCAGCAGGGACACCAAACTGGATACAAGGCCTGTCCCAAGAAAGGTTCCACTTCAAATTCTACTCCAGTTAGCACTGGAATAGTCAGTTTCCCGGTGGGATCAACAGTGTGCCCAGGGCAAATCAGGGTTCACACTGAAGCTACATTAGTTTAGGAGGGTGGGGTGGACTTAGCCACACTGGCTGCCTGGCCCCCTAATATGCAAAAATACAGGCAGCAACTCTTAATTAATGGGACTAGTGTAGAAGGCCTGAGGGATACAGGTGCCAGTGTCACCATGGTGACGGAGAAACTGGTTTCCCCAGGACAATACCTGACTGGACAAACTTATCCAGTCACCAACGCTGACAATCAGACTAAAGTACATCCCATGGCTATGGTAACTTTAGAATGGGGAGGGGTCAATGGCCTGAAACAGGTAGTAGTCGCCTCAAATATCCCTGTAGACTGTTTGCTAGGAAATGACCTGGAGTCCTCAGCATGGGCTGAGGTAGAACTCAAAACCCATGCAGCCATGCTGGGTATCCCTGAACTGGTGTGTGTCAAGACAAGGGCACAGTGCAAGGCTCAGGGTGAGAAAGTGGTGTTGGAGCCTGGAATAATGGCCCAACCCTCCAAGACAAAAGGAAAGAAGACTGGGGAACCAGCTTCAACACAACAAAAGAAAGGGAACCTCTATTCCCAGGAAGAAGTTCTGCCCTCTGAGGGAACTGAGCCCATGGAGTTGGAACCTTATCAGGTTGAACTCTTAGGCCCTGGGGGACCCACAAGGGAACAGTTGTGTAAGGGGCAAGAAACCTGTCCCTCTCTTGAAGGCCTTAGGCAGCAAGCTGCTGAAGAGACCAAAGGAAAAATCACTGGAACACAGAGTCTATTGGGAAGATGGACTCCTCTACAATGAGGCAATAGATCCCAAACCTGGTGCCACTAGGAGAGTGGTAGTGTCTCAGGAGTTTAGGAATTCATTCTGACCTTCGCTCATGATATTCCACTGGCTGGGCATTTGGGACAAACCAACACTTGGGAGAGGTTAGTCAACCATTTCTATTGGCCCAACATGTCCCAGAAAGTAAAGGAGTTCTGTGTCTCCTGTGCCACCTGTCAAGCCAGTGGTAAGACAGGTGGACACCCAAAGGCCCCTCTCATTCCACTTCCAGTGGTGGGGGTCCACTTTGAAAGAGTGGGTGTGGACATAGTGGGTCCACTTGAACCTCCCACCGCCTCACGGAGCCAGTATATCCTAGTGATAGTGGATCATGCCACTAGGTACCCTGAAGCAATTCCCCTTAGGTCCACTACAGCCCCTGCAGTAGCTAAAGCACTCATTGGTATCTTTACCAGAGTGGGATTTCTTAAGGAGGTGGTGTCTGACAGGGGTACCAACTTCATGCCAGCATACCTGAAACACATGTGGAATGAGTGTGGGGTGACTTACAAATTCACCACACCATACCATCCACAAACCGATGGACTTGTAGAAAGATTTAACAAGACATTGAAAGGCATGATCATGGGGCTCCCTGAAAAGCTCAAAAGGAGATGGGATGTCCTCTTTCCATGTCTGCTTTTCGCCTACGGAGAGGTGCCTCAGAAGGGAGAAGGGTTTTCCCCCTTTGAACTTCTGTTTGGCCATCCTGTAAGGGGACCACTAGCTCTTGTAAAAGAAGGCTGGGAGAGACCTCTTCATGAGCCTAAACAAGATATAGTGGACTATGTACAAGGCCTACGTTCCAGGATGGCAGAGTACATGGAAAAGGCAAGTAAAAACCTTGAGGCCAGCCAACAGCTCCAGAAGATGTGGTATGACCAAAAGGCTGCTATGGTTGAATTTCAGCCAGGGCAGAAAGTCTGGGCTCTGGAGCCTGTGGCTCCCAGGGCACTTCAGGACAGATGGAGTGGCCCTTACCCAGTGCTAGAGAGAAACAGTCAGGTCACCTACCTGGTAGACCTAGGCACTAGCAGGACCCCCAAAAGGGTGATCAATGTGAACCGCCTCAAACTCTTTCAGGGCAGATGTGAATCTGTTGATGGTGACAGATGAGGACCAGGAAGCTGAGAGTGAACCTCTCTCTGATCTCCTCTCCACTGACCCTAAAGATGGCTCAGTAGATGGAGTGATCTATTCAGACACCCTCTCTGGCCAACAGCAGTCTGACTGTAGGAAAGTTTTACAACAGTTTGCTGAGCTCTTTTCCCTAACCCCTGGTCAGACACACCTGTGTACCCATGATGTGGACACAGGAGACAGCATGCCTGTCAAAATCAAAATGTTCAGACAGTTTGACCAAGTTAAAGAAAGCATCAAAGTGGAAGTCCACAAGATGCTGGAATTGGGAGTCATTGAGCACTCTGACAGCCCCTGGACTAGCCCAGTGGTCTTAGTCCCCAAACCTCACACCAAGGATGATAAGAGAGAGATGAGGTTTTGTGTGGACTACAGAGGACTTAATTCTGTCACCAAGACAGATGCCCATCCCATCCAAGGGCAGATGAGTTAATTGACAAACTAGGTGCTGCCAGATACTTAAGTACCTTTGACTTGACAGCAGGGTACTGGCAAATCAAAATGGCACCAGGAGCAAAAGAAAAGACAGCATTATCCACACCTGATGGGCATTATCAGTTTACTGTTATGCCCTTTGGCTTAAAGAATGCCCCTGCCACCTTCCAAAGATTGGTGAATCAAGTCCTTGCTGGCTTGGAGTCCTTTAGTGCAGCTTATCTTGACGATATTGCTGTCTTTAGCTCCAGCTGGCAGGATCACCTGGTCCACCTGAAGAAGGTTTTGAAGGCCCTGCAAGCAGCAGGCCTCTCTATCAAGGCATCCAAATGTCAGATAGGGCAGGGAACTGTGGTTTACTTGGGACACCTTGTAGGTGGAGGCCAAGTTCAGCCACTCCAACCTAAGATCCAGACTATTCTGGACTGGGTAGCTCCAAAAACCCAGACTCAAGTCAGGGCATTGCTTGGCTTGACTGGCTACTACAGGAGGTTTGTGAAGGGATATGGATCATTTGTGACACCCCTCACAGAACTTACCTCCAAGAAAATGCCTAAGAAGGTAAACTGGACTATAGAATGCCAACAGACCTTTGACACCCTGAAACAAGCTATGTGCATAGCACAAGTTCTAAAAGCTCCAGATTACTCCAAGCAGTTCATTGTGCAGACTGATGCCTCTGAACATGGGATAGGGGCAGTTTTGTCCCAAACAAATGATGATGGCCTTGACCAGCCTGTTGCTTTCATTAGCAGGAGGTTACTCCCCAGGGAACAGCGTTGGAGTGCCATTGAGAGGGAGGCCTTTGTTGTGGTTTGGTCCCTGAAGAAGCTGAGACCATACCTCTTTGGTACTCACTTTGTGGTTCAAACTGACCACAGACCTCTCAGATGGCTAATGCAAATGAAAGGTGAAAATCCAAAACTGTTGAGGTGGTCCATCTCCCTACAGGGAATGGAATTTATAGTGGAACACAGACCTGGGACTGCCCATGCCAATGCAGATGGCCTTTCAAGGTTCTTCCACTTAGAAAATGAAGACTCTCTTGGGAAAGGTTAGTCTCATCCTCTTTCGTTGGGGGGGGGGGGTTGTGTAAGGAAATGCCTCCTTGGCATGGTTACCCCCTGACTTTTTGCCTTTGCTGATGCCAAGTTATGATTTGAAAGTGTGCTGAGGCCTGCTAACCAGGCCCCAGCACCAGTGTTCTTTCCGTAAAACTGTACCTTTGTCTCCACAATTGGCACACCCTGGCATCCAGGTACGTCCCTTGTAACTGGTACCTCTGGTACCAAGGGCCCTGATGCCAGGGAAGGTCTCTAAGGGCTGCAGCATGTCTTATGCCACCCTGGGGACCCCTCACTCAGCACAGACACACTGCTTGCCAGCTTGTGTGTGCTGGTGGGGAGAAAAAGACTAAGTCGACATGGCACTCCCCTCAGGGTGCCATGCCAACCTCACACTGCCTATGGCATAGATAAGTCACCCCTCTAGCAGGCCTTACAGCCCTAAGGCAGGGTGCACTATACCACAGGTGATGGCATAGGTGCATGAGCACTATGCCCCTACAGTGTCTAAGCAAAACCTTAGACATTGTAAGTGCAGGGTAGCCATAAGAGTATGTGGTCTGGGAGTCTGTCATACACGAACTCCTCAGCACCATAATGGCTACACTGAAAACTGGGAAGTTTGGTATCAAACTTCTCAGCACAATAAATGCACACTGATGCCAGTGTACATTTTATTGTGAAATACACCCCAGAGGGCATCTTAGAGATGCCCCCTGAAAACATACCTGACTTCCAGTGTGGGCTGACAAGTTTTGCCAGCCTGCCACACACCAGACATGTTGCTGGCCACATGGGGAGAGTGCCTTGGTCACTCTGTGGCTAGTAACAAAGCCTGTACTGGGTGGAGGTGCTTCTCACTCCCCCCTGCAGGAACTGTAACACCTGGAGGTGAGGCTCACCCCCTTTGTTACAGCGCCACAGGGCATCCCAGCTAGTGGAGATGCCCACCCCCTCCGGCCAAACCCCCACTTTTGGCGGCAAGGCCGGAGGAGATAATGAGAAAAACAAGGAGGAGTCACTGGCCAGTCAGGACAACCCCTAAGGTGTCCTGAGCTGAGGTGACTCTGACTTTTAGAAATCCTCCATCTTGCAGATGGAGGATTCCCCCAATAGGATTAGGGATGTGCCCCCTTCCCCTCAGGGAGGAGGCACAAAGAGGGTGTAGCCACCCTCAGGGCTAGTAGCCATTGGCTACTAACCTCCCAGACCTAAACACACCCCTAAATTTAGTATTTAGGGGCCCCCAGAACCAAGCAAGCTAGATTCCTGCAACCTAAGACGAAGGACTGATGACCTGAAGCCCTGCAGAGAAGACGGAGACACCAACTGCTTTGGCCCCAACCCTACCGGCCTCTCTCCCCACTTCAAGGAAAACTGCAACAGCGACGCGTCCCCCAGGGTCCAGCGACCTCTGAAGCCTCAGAGGACTACCCTGCAAATAAAAGGACCAAGAACTCCTGAGGACAGCGGCCCTGTTCCACAAAGACTGCAACTTTGCAACAAAGAAGCAACTTTTAAAGACCACACGTTTCCCGCCGGAAGCGTGAGACTTTCCACTCTGCACCCGACGTCCCCGGCTCGACCTGCAGAGAACCAACACTACAGGGAGGACTCCCCGGCGACTACGACCCTATGAGTTGCCAGAGTTGACCCCCTCCTGAGTCCCCCCAGCGACGCCTGCAGAGGGAATCCAGAGGCTCCCCCTGACCGCGACTGCATGCTTCTAAGAACCCGATGCCTGGGAAACACACTGCACCCGCAGCCCCCAGGACTTGAAGGATCCGACCTCCAGTGCAGGAGCGACCCCCAGGTGGCCCTCTCCCTTGCCCAGGTGGTGGCTACCCCGAGGAGCCCCCCCCTTGCCTGCCTGCTTCACTGAAGAGACCCCTTGGTCTCCCATTGAAACCAAATGCAAACCCGACGCCTGTTTGCACTCTGCACCCGGCTGTCCCTGTGCCGCTGAGGGTGTACTTTTTGTGCTGACTTGTGTCCCCCCCGGTGCCCTACAAAACCCCCCTGGTCTGCCCTCCGAAGTCGCGGGTACTTACCTGCTGGCAGACTGGAACCGGGGCACCCCCTTCTCCATTGAAGCCTATGCGTTTTGGGCACCACTTTGACCTCTGCACCTGACCGGCCCTGAGCTGCTGGTGTGGTAACTTTGGGGTTGCCCTGAACCCCCAACGGTGGGCTACCTTGGACCCAACTTTGAACCCTGTAAGTGTTGTACTTACCTGTGAACTTAACATTTACTTACCTCCCCCAGGAACTGTTGAATTTTGCAGTGTGTCCAATTTTAAAATAGCTTATTGCCATTTTTGCCAAAACTGTACATGCTATTGCGATGATTCAAAGTTCCTAAGATACCTGAGTGAAATACCTTTCATTTAAAGTATTGTTTGTAAATCTTGAACCTGTGGTTCTTAAAATAAAAGAAAATATATTTTTCTATATAAAAATCTATTGGCCTGGAATTGTCTTTGAGTGTGTGTTCCTCATTTATTGCCTGTGTGTGTACAACAAATGCTTAACACTACCCTCTGATAAGCCTCATTCTGGACTACACTACCACAAAATAGAGCATTAGAATTATCTCTTTTTGCCACTATCTTACCTCTAAGGGGAACCCTTGGGCTCTGTGCATGCTATTTCTTACTTTGAAATAGTATATACAGAGCCAACTTCCTACAGTTCCCTATCTAGGGACTGGTCCTTAGGGCTAGAAGTGTGGGATACTTCTGAGACAGAAGTAACAATGGAATTGGCAGAGGCAGATCTTTCCCTAACTCTAGCCACCCTAGTTACCTGGCCTCTAGGTTTCAAGGGAGTCCTACTGGTGTGTGACCCCTTCCCACTCCCAGCCACACTAGGGGGTTTGTTGATGGAAAGATCAGTGGAAGGACCCTCCCCAGGATTATCAGAATGCTCCTCTGAGCCTACCTGGTTGGAATATTCCTCTACTTCGCCCTCTGGTTGTTCCTGACTAGTGCTAAGTCCCTGGTCATCCTTTAGGAGAAGATTCAAGAGGAATTCCTTATTTGGGTTCTTCCCAATCCCTAAACTTATTTCAATGCAGAGACCCCTCAAACTTTTAAAGTTTAAACTTTCATAAGTTGTCTTCACAACTCTAGGGGTAGCCTCTACAACAGACATGTTGACAGAATGAGTATAGGAAAAAGATTTAAAAAAAAGTTGGCAAGCTATTAGGCCTAACTTTCTAGAGAAAATACATATTTTCAGAAACTTTTAGAAAGTTTCAAATAACTTTTTAGAAAGTTAAAAGTGACTTCTAGGTACAATTATGTATAGCTCTAATTATTGGAGCAAGCTTTTCTTGTGAAAAGCACTAGTAACAAAGTGGTAAAGCAATTGCAAGTACTTATCCCACCGCTGCACCACCAATGTAGGAGGCTGGCCTGGCTTGTAGTGGGAACCTTAGGTACTTACACCTTATACCAGGTCCAGTTATCCTTTATTAGGGAAACGTAGCAGTGTTCTAGCAGCTTAGGCTGATAGAGGTAGCTGTTGCAGAGCAGCTTAGGCTGAACTAAGACATGCAAAGGTCCTGCAATACCACTATAGTTACACAGTACTTATACACATTTAAAGAAAATACTGTGTGTTACCAAAAATAAAGGTACTTTATTTTAGTGACACAATGTGAGAAAGTAGCCTCTTTCTAGCATGGTTACCCCCACTTTTGGACTGTTTGTGAGTGTCTGAGTGTGTTTTTACTGTCTCATTGGGATCCTGCTAGCCAGGACCACAGTGCTCATAGTTAAAACCCTATTTGTCAGTGTGTTTTGCCTGTCCCACTGGGCGTCTGCTAGCCAGGTCCACAGGGCTCACAGTTTGAGGACCAATGTGTGTGTTGTCAGAAGTTCTGCTAACCAGAACTTCAGTGCTTATGCTCTGTCTGCTTTCAAATTAGTCACTATAGTTTAGTGACTTCATTTACCAATTTCAATTGGCACTCTGGACCCCCATTATAAGTCCCTGGTTTAAGGTACCTAGGTACCCAGGGCACTGGGGTTCCAGGAGATCCATATGGGCTGCAGCATTTCTTTTGCCACGCATAAAGAGCTCAGAAAAACCCTTTCACAGGACTGCCACTGCAGCCTGCGTGAAATAGTGCACACACTATTTCACAGCCATTTTCACTGCACTTAAGTAACTTGTAAGACACCTATATGCCTAACCTTCATTTACTGAAGGTTAGGTGCAAAGTTACTAAGTGTGAGGGCACCCTTGCACTAGCAAAGGTGCCCCCACGCAGTCCAGGGCAATTCTCCAGACTTTGTGAGTGCAGGGACGCCATTACACGTGTGCAATACATATAGGTCATTACCTATATGTAGCTTTACAACATTAGCTCAGAATATGGCCATGTAAGGTGTCTAAGATCATGGAATTGTTCCTCCCCATTCCAAATCTGGTATTGGGGAGCCAATTCCATGCATCCTGGGGGCTCCACCATGGACCCCCAGTACTGACAAACCAGCTCTCTGAGGCTTGCACTGCAGCTACAGCTGCTGCCACCTCACAGACAGGGTTCTGCCCTCGTAGGGTCTGAGCAGCTCAGTCCCAGGAAGGCAGAACAAAGCATTTCCTTCGGGAGGAGGGTGTTTCACTTTCTCCCTTTGGAAATTAGTGTTGCAGGCTTGGAAGGGGTAGCCTCCCCCAGCCTCTGGAAATGCTTTGAAGGGCACAGATGGTGCCCTCCTTGCATAAGCCAGTCTACACCGGTTCAGGGACCCCCAGTCCCTGCTCTGGCGCAAAACTGAACAAAGGGGAGTGACCACTCTCCTGTCCATCACCACCCCAGGGGTGCTGCCCAGAGCTCCTCCAGTGTGTCCCAGACTTCAGCCATTTTGTTTTCCAAGGTGTGGGGACACTCTGGAGGCCTCTGAATGGCCAGTGCAGCAGGTGACGTCAGAGACCCCTCCTGATAGGTTCATACCTGATAAGGTAGCCAATCCATCTCTCAGGGCTATTTAGGGTCTCTCCTGTGGGTTTCTCTTCAGATTCTGCTTGCTAGTTTCCATCAGGAAACCTCTGCAACTACTACTTCATCATCTGACCTCGGATCGACTGCAGAATGATCCAGGAACCGCTGTAACTGCAACAAAGTATCCAGAAGGGCTACTTTTCCTCTGCAACTTCAGCTCCAGCCAGCAACTGCTACAGTTTCCACGGTGTGCACGCTCTGGGGACTCCCTGACTTCACCCTGCACCAGAAGGACCGAATAAATCTCCAGTGGAGTGACAGAGTCCCTTCCCTGCTCACGCAGGGACATTTTCAGTCGACGACCGGTTCTATTGGACTCCTCTCCTGGCGACGAGCTTCCTCCTTGGAACATAGGTGGTGGACCCATCCGATACAGTCTGTCCTGAAGTCCTGCTGTCCCAATTTGGAGGAGGTAAGACTTTGCCTTTCCCGAGTACGACAGTACCCCTGTTGTAGGGAAAAGCGTCCCTTGGCACGGTTACCCCGTAACTTTTTGCCTTTTGTTGATGCCAGTTATGATTGAAAGTGTGCTGGGACCCCGCTAACCAGGCCCCAGCACCAATGTTCTTTCCATAAACTATACCTTTGTGCCCACCATTGGCACAGCTCTAGCACACAGATAAGTGCCTTGTAACCGGCACCCATGGTACCAAGGGCCCTTTGGCCAGGGAAGGTCTCTAAGGGCTGCAGCATGTATTATGCCACCCTGGGGACCCCTCACTCAGCTCATGCACACTGCCTCACAGCTTGTGTGTGCTGGTGGGAAGAAAATGACTAAGTCGACATGGCACTCCCCTCAGAGTGCCATGCCCTCAACCCACTGCATGTGGCATAGATATGTCTCCCCTCTAGCAGGCCTTACAGCCCTAAGGCAGGGTGTACTATACCTCAGGTGAGGGCCTAGTTGCATGAGCACTATGCCCCTACAGCAACCTGAGACATGGTACGTGCAGGGTAGCGATAAAGAGTATAGGTCTGGGAGTCTGTCAATTACGAACTCCACAGTTCCATAATGGCTACACTCAAATCTGGGAAGTTTGGTATCAAACTTCTCAGCACAATAAATGCACACTGATGCCAGTGTGGGAGTTATTTAAAAATGCACATATAGGGCATCTTAGAGATGCCCCCTGTAAACTACTCCAATCCCTAGTGTTAGGCTGACCAGTTCCTGCCAGCCTGCCACAACCAGACGAGTTTCTGGCCACATGGGGTGAGTGCCTTTGTCACTCTGTGGCCAGTAACAAAGCCTGCACCGGGTGGAGGTGCTTCTCACCTCCCCCTCCAGGAACTGTAACACCTGGCGGTGAGCCCCAAGGGCTCATGCCTGTTGTTACAGCGCCCCAGGGCATCCCAGCTAGTGGAGATGGCCGCCCCTCCGGACACAGCCCCCACTTTTGGCAGCAAGTCCGGAGGAGATAATGAGGAAAAAGAAGGAGGAGTCACCCACTAGTCAGGACAGCCCCTAAGGTGTTCCCGGCTGAGGTGACCCCTGCCTTAAGAAATCCTCCATCTTGTTTTGGAAGATTCCCCCAATAGGAATAGGGATGTGCCCCCCTTCCCCTCAGGGAGGAGTGTAGGAGGCTGGCCTGGCTTGTAGTGGGTACCAGAGGTACTTACACCTTGTGCCAGGTCCAGTTATCCCTTATTAGTGTAGAAGAGGTGTTTCTAGCAGCTTAGGCTGATAGAAGGTAGCTATAGCAGAGCAGCTTAGGCTGAACTAGGAGACATGCAAAGCTCCTACTATACCACTGGTGTGATATGCACAATATCATAAGAAAACACAATACACAGATATACTAAAAATAAAGGTACTTTATTTTTATGACAATATGCCAAAAGTATCTCAGTGAGTACCCTCATTATGAGGATGACAAATATACACAAGATATATGTACACAATACCAAAAATATGTAGTAATAGCAAAAGGAAGTAATGCAAGCAGTGTAAAGTTACAGTAGATTGCAATAGGAGCACATAGGTATAGGGGCAACACAAACCATATACTACAAAAGTGGAATGCGAACCACGAATGGACCCCAAACCTATGTGAGCTTGTAGAGGGTCGCTGGGACTGTAAGAAAACAGTGAGGGTTAGAAAAATAGCCCACCCCAAGACCCTGAAAGGTAGGTGTAAAGTGCACCTACAACCCCCAGAGAGCACAGAAGTCGTGATAGGGGGATTCTGCAAGAAAGACCAACACCAGCAATGCAACAACAGTGGATTTCCGGACCTGAGTACCTGTAAGACAAGGGGACCAAGTCCAAGAGTCGCGACAGTGTCGAGAGTGTGCAGATGCCCAGGAAATGCCAGCTGAGGGTGCAAGGAAGCTGCCACCGGATGGAAGAAGCTTTGTGTTCTGCAAGAACGAAGAGGACTAGGAACTTCCCCTTTGGAGGATGGATGTCCCACGTCGTGAAGAAGCTTGCAGAGGTGTTCCCATCAGAAAGACCACAAACAAGCCTTGCTAGCTGCAAGGGTCGCGTTTAGGGTTTTTGGATGCTGCTGTGGCCCAGGAGGGACCAGGATGTCGCCACGTGGATGAGGAGACAGAGGGGGCGCCCATCAAGTCAGGGAGCCCTCACAGAAGCAGGCAGCACCTGCAGAAGTACCGGAACAGGCACTTAGAAGAGGAGTGAACCGGAGTCCACCCGAAGTCACAAAAGGGAGTCCCACGACGCCGGAGGACAACTCAGAAGGTTGTGCACTGCAGGTTAGAGTGTCGGGGACCCAGGCTTGGCTGTGCACGAAGGAAATCCTGGAAGAGTGCACAGGAGCCGGAGCAGCTGCAAATCAAGCGGTACCCAGCAATGCAGTCTAGCGTGGGGAGGCAAGGACTTACCTCCACCAAACTTGGACTGAAGAGTCACTGGACTGTGGGAGTCACTTGGACAGAGTTGCTGAGTTCCAGGGACCATGCTCGTCATGCTGAGAGGGGACCCAGAGGACCGGTGATGCAGTCTTTTGTTGCCTGCGGTTGCAGGGGGGAGGATTCTGTCGACCCACGGGAGATTTCTTCAGAGCTCCTGGTGCAAGAAGGAGGCAGGCTACCCCGAGCATGCACCACCAGTAAACAGGCGAGAAAGCCGGCAGGATGAAGCGATACAAGGTTGCAGTAGTCGTCTTTGCTACTTTGTTGCAGTTTTGCAGGCGTCCTGAGTAGTCAGCGGTCGATCCTTTGGCAGAAGGTGAAGAGGGAGAGGGAGATGCAGAGGAACTCTGGTGAGCTCTTGCATTCGGTATCTGAAGAATTCCCCAAAGCAGAGACCCTACATAGCCAGAAAAGGAGGTTTGGCTATCCAGGAAGGAGGATAGGCTAGTAACACAGGTAAGAGCCTATCAGAAGGAGTCTCTGACGTCACCTGCTGGCCCTGGCCACTCAGAGCAGTCCAGTGTGCCAGCACACCACTGAATCCAAGATGGCAGAGGTCTGGGGCACGCTGGAGGAGCTCTGGACACCCCCCCTGGGAGGTGCAGGTCATGGGAGGGGTCACTCCCCTTTCCTTTGTCCAGTTTCGTGCCAGAGCAAGGTTGGGGGATCCCTGAACCGGTGTAGACTGGCTTATGCAGAGATGGGCACCATCTGTGCCCATCAAAGCATTTCCAGAGGCTGGGGGAGGCTACTCCTCCCCAGCCCTGACACCTTTTTCCAAAGGGAGAGGGTGTAACACCCTCTCTCTGAGGAAGTCCTTTGTTCTGCCTTCCTGGGCCAGGCCTGGCTGGACCCCAGGAGGGCAGAAACCTGTCTGAGGGGTTGGCAGCAGCAGCAGCTGCAGTGACACCCCGGGAAAGGCAGTTTGGCAGTACCCGGGTCTGTGCTAGAGACTCAGGGGATCATGAAATTGTCTACCCAATGACAGAATGGCATTGGGGTGACAATTCCATGATCTTAGACATGTTACATGGCCATATCCGGAGTTACCATTGTGACGCTATACATAGGTAGTGACCTATGTATAGTGCACGCGTGAAATGGTGTCCCTGCACTCACAAAGTCCGGGGAATTTGCCCTGAACGATGTGGGGGCACCTTGGCTAGTGCCAGGGTGCCCACACACTAAGTAACTTTGCACCCAACCTTCACCAGATGAAGGTTAGACATATAGGTGACTTATAAGTTACTTAAGTGCAGTGGTAATTGGTTGTGAAATAACGTGGACGTTATTTCACTCAGGCTGCAGTGGCAGGCCTGTGTAAGAATTGTCAGAGCTCCCTATGGGTGGCAAAAGAAATGCTGCAGCCCATAGGGATCTCCTGGAACCCCAATACCCTGGGTACCTCAGTACCATATACTAGGGAATTATAAGGGTGTTCCAGTATGCCAATGTGAATTGGTGAAATTGGTCACTAGCCTGTTAGTGACAATTTGGAAAGCAGAGAGAGCATAACCACTGAGGTTCTGGTTAGCAGAGCCTCAGTGAGAAAGTTAGTCATCACACAGGGAACACATACAGGGCACACTTATGAGCACTGGGGCCCTGGCTGGCAGGGACCCAGTGACACATACACTAAAACAACATATATACAGTGAAATATGGGGGTAACATGCCAGGCAAGATGGTTCTTTCCTACAAGGAGGCACCAAGAGGGTGTAGCCACCCTCCAGGGCAGTAGCCCCCAGACCTAAACAAACCCCTAAATTCAGGAGCGACCCTGAACCCAGGAAATCAGATTCCTGCAACCTACAACAAGAAGACGGACTGCTGACCTGAAAGCCCCGCAAAGACGACAACTGACTTGGCCCCAGCCTTACCGGCTTGCCTCCAGACTCAAAGAACCTGCACAGCTTCGCATCCAGCGGGACCAGTGACCTCAGAGGACTCAGAGGACTGACCTGCACCTAAAGGACCAAGAACCTCCCGAGGACAGCAGCTCTGTCGAGAAACAGCAACAAAATTGCAACAAAGAAGCAACTTTAAAGAGACTCTCACTTCCCGCTAGAAGCGGGAGTCTTAACACTCCGCACCCAACGCCCCCCGCTCGAGTTTGGAGAAACCAACACTGCAGAGAGGACTCCGAGGCGACTCCAACGACGTGGACACCCGGAGTCGACCTCCCTGCACCACCACAGCGTGGCCTGCAGAGAGGATCCAGAGCCTCCCCCTGACCACATTTATTGCCTGTGTGTACAACAAATGCTTAAACTACCCTCTGTTAAGCCTACTGCTCGGCCACACTACCACAAAATAGAGAATTAGTATTATCTAATTTTGCCACTATCAACCCTTGGACTCTGTGCACATAAGCTCTCACTTTGAGCTAGTATATCAAGAGCCAACTTTCTACACCTGTGCACCGCGCCGTCTTCACCTCCTGAAGCCTCTTTGCACTATTTGCAAAATTCCTTTGTGAACAGCCTGGTCCAGGTCCCCAGCACTCTATCCTGTGATGCTCAACTCGCTGAAATGATCTCCGGCGGTGTGGGACCTTCCTTTGTAGTGCTGCACCAACCGCATTTTGCACCTCCTTTGTCCCCGTGTCCTGGGACCCCCGTGGGCGCTGTCTGGTGTTCTGAGGGCTCTCTAAAGTGCTGAGATCCCCCTCTTCCTCCTCACACAGAGTTGAGGCCCCCAGGTTCCTCCTGGGTCCAGATAGAGCCATTTTGATGCAAAACGCGACTTTGCCGGAAACAAAACTCACCTGCATTCAACATCTCTTCATGGGACATCCATTGCATCACGCAGTAAACCGCTGACATCTTCCTTGGGTGCATTTCTCCATCTTCATCCAACCGGGGACTCTTCTTTTCCACCCTCCCCTGGGTTGGCAGGGGCTCCTGTCCTTCCTGGAACTTCTTCCGACTTCTGGACTTGGTCTCCTTCCTTTGCAGGTCTTCAGGTCCAGGAATCCACCATTTGTTGTTTGCAGTCTTGCTTGGTTCTTGCATTAACTCTAATCACGTCTTGTAGCGTGTCCTAAGGAAACTTGTGTACATTACTCCTGCTTTTCTGGGCTCTGGGGTGGGGTAATTTACTTACTTTTACAGTATTCTTACTCTCCCAGCGATTCTGTACACACTACACTTGTCTAGGGGGAATTCATGATTCACATTCCACTTTCTTAGTATATGGTTTGTGTTGCCACTAGATCTATTTTCTCCCATTTAATTATATAGCATTTCTTATTGTTTGCACTATCCTATGTCTAATTATTTACCTTATTTTGGTGTCTACAGTATATATTGTGTATAATACTTACCTCCAGGAGGAGTATTGCCTCTAAGATATTTTTGGCCTTGTGTCACCCAAATAAACTACCTTTATTTGAGGTAACACTGAGTATTGTCTTTATTTGTGTATAATTACTGTGTATCTATAAGTGGTATTGAAGGAGCTTTGCATGTCTCCTAGTTCAGCCTAAGCTGCTCTGCTATAGCTACCTCTATCAGCCTAAGTTGCCAGAACACTACTACATTTCACTAATAGGGGATAACTGGACATAGTGTAAGCACCCAAGGTACCCACTTACAAACTAGGCCAGCCTCCCACACCCTCCCAGAGATACGTTAGTGCAGCAGCCCTGCACTGCGTCTAAATACTTAGGACAGCAGCCCTGTCCTATTGTGGAGCTTATCGGACAGCAGGCCTGCCCTGCTCCATCTCAAGAGAAACAGCAACCCTGTTCTCTCTTACAGCCATATGGACGTTTTTCCCAAGATATGGTGTTGCTGAGACAGCATCCCTGTCTAGCATTCTCTTCACTTGACATAGGACCAGTGGACCAATCCCACTGCCCAGCTTTAAAACATACTATTAGACACTCTGAGAATTTACACTCGCACTGTTGGTGGTTTGCATCCCCACAGGGAAGTAACAATACAGTGGATGATAAAGGGAGTAACAACTCTATTGCAGAGCTACTCTCCAATTATCACCACTTAGACAAAGTCTCAACTGGCCAAGGTTAGCCTTATTGTCCTTCGTATGGGGGGAGGGGTTATGTGAGAAAGTAGCCTCTTTCCAGCATGGTTACCCCCTCTTCTGGCCTGTTTGTGTGTGTCAGTGTGGTTTTTACTGTATCACTGTGATCCTGCCCGGGGGGGGAAGAGAAGAAGAAAGAAAGAAAGAAAGAAAGAAAGAGAGAGAGAGAGAGAGAGAGAGAGAGAGAGAGAGAGAGAGAGATGGAAAATGTCACTTACCCAGTGTACATCTGTTCGTGGCATTAGTCGCTGCAGATTCACATGCTGTGCACATCCCGCCATCTGGTGTTGGGCTCGGAGTGTTACAAGTTGTTTTTCTTCTAAGAAGTCTTTTTTCGAGTCACGAGACCGAGGGACTCCTCCCATTTCGACTCCATTGCGCATGGGCGTCGACTCCATCTTAGATTCTTTTCCCCGCAGAGGGTGAGGTAGGAGTTGTGTATGCTAGTAATAGTGCCCATGCAATGGAGTGAATACGTATGTACATAATGAAGTTTAAAGTAATATATTTACAAATTTACAAATGTTCAAGATCAACTTCTAAACGGCTACAAGCTCCCGGGGAGGCGGTGGGCGCATGTGAATCTGCAGCGACTAATGCCACGAACAGATGTACACTGGGTAAGTGACATTTTCCGTTCGATGGCATGTGTAGCTGCAGATACACATGCTGTGCATAGACTAGTAAGCAGTTATCTCCCCAAAAGCGGTGGTTCAGCCTGTAGGAGTTGAAGTTGTTTGAAATAATGTTCGTAGTACAGCTTGACCTACTGTGGCTTGTTGTGCCGTTAACACATTTACACAGTAGTGTTTGGTAAATGTATGTGGCGTAGACCATGTTGCTGCCTTACATATTTCGTTCATTGGAATATTTCCTAGAAAGGCCATGGTAGCCCCTTTTTTTCTGGTTGAGTGTGCCTTTGGTGTAATAGGCAGCTCTCTCTTTGCTTTAAGATAGCAGGTTTGAATACACTTAACTATCCATCTAGCAATGCCTGGTTTAGAAATTGGATTCCCTGTATGAGGTTTTTGGAAAGCAATAAATAGTTGTTTTGTTTTTCGAATTAGTTTTGTCCTGTCAATGTAGTACATTAGTGCTCTTTTGATGTCTAATGTATGCAGTGCTCTTTCAGCTACAGAATCTGGCTGTGGGAAGAACACTGGTAATTCTACAGTTTGATTCAAGTGGAACGGTGAGATCACTTTTGGTAAACATTTTGGATTTGTCCGTAGAACTACTTTATGCTTGTGTATTTGAATAAATGGTTCTTGTATGGTAAATGCTTGAATTTCACTCACTCTTCTTAGAGATGTGATGGCAATTAAAAATGCAACTTTCCATGTTAAGTATTGCATTTCACAAGAGTGCATGGGCTCAAAAGGTGGACCCATGAGTCGTGTTAAGACAATGTTGAGGTTCCATGAAGGAACTGGTGGTGTTCGTGGTGGTATAATTCTTTTTAGGCCTTCCATAAAGGCTTTTATGACTGGTATCCTAAATAATGAAGTTGAGTGCGTAATTTGCAGGTAGGCTGAAATTGCGTTCAGATGTGTCTTTATTGAAGAGAAAGCTAGCTTTGACTTTTGCAATTGTAGTAAGTATCCTACTATATCTTTGGCAGATGCGTGTAAGGGTTGAATTTGATTATTATGGCAGTAATAAACAAATCTTTTCCACTTATTTGCATAGCAGTGTCTAGTGGTAGGTTTCCTAGCTTGTCTTATGACCTCCATACATTCTTGTGTGAGGTTTAAGTGTCCGAATTCTAGGATTTCAGGAGCCAAATTGCTAGATTCAGCGATGCTGGATTTGGATGTCTGATCTGTTGTTTGTGTTGTGTTAACAGATCTGGTCTGTTTGGTAGTTTGACATGAGGTACTACTGAGAGGTCTAGTAGTGTTGTGTACCAAGGTTGTCTTGCCCATGTCGGTGCTATTAGTATGAGTTTGAGTTTGTTTTGACTCAATTTGTTTACTAGATATGGAAGGAGTGGGAGAGGGGGAAAAGCGTAAGCAAATATCCCTGACCAGCTCATCCATAACGCATTGCCCTGAGACTGATCTTGTGGGTACCTGGATGCGAAGTTTTGGCATTTTGAGTTTTCTTTTGTTGCAAATAGATCTATTTGTGGTGTTCCCCACATTTGGAAGTAAGTGTTTAGTATTTGGGGGTGAATCTCCCATTTGTGGATCTGTTGGTGATCCCGAGAGAGATTGTCTGCTAACTGGTTCTGAATTCCTGGAATAAATTGTGCTATTAGGCGAATGTGGTTGTGAATCGCCCAATGCCATATTTTCTGTGTTAGGAGACACAACTGTGTGGAGTGTGTGCCTCCCTGTTTGTTTAGGTAATACATTGTTGTCATGTTGTCTGTTTTGACAATAATGTGTTTGTGTCTTATTATGGGTTGAAATGCTTTGAGCGCTAGAAATACCGCTAACAGTTCTAAGTGATTTATGTGAAACTGTTTTTGCCGTATGTCCCATTGTCCTTGGATGCTGTGTTGATTGAGGTGTGCTCCCCACCCTATCATGGAAGCATCTGTTGTTATTACGTATTGTGGCACTGGGTCTTGGAAAGGCCGCCCTTGGTTTAAATTTATACTTTTCCACCATTGAAGCGAGATGTATGTTTGGCGGTCTATCAACACCAGATCTAGAAGCTGACCCTGTGCTTGTGACCATTGTGATGCTAGGCACTGTTGTAAGGGCCGCATGTGCAACCTTGCGTTTGGGACAATGGCTATGCATGAAGACATCATGCCTAGTAGTTTCATCACCAGTTTGACTTGTATCTTTTGATTTGGATACATGGTTTGTATCACATTGTGAAATGTGTGAACTCTTTGTGGACTTGGAGTGGCAATCCCTTTTGCAGTGTTGATTGTTGCTCCTAAGTATTGCTGTGTTTGACACGGCAGAAGGTGTGACTTTGTGTAATTGATTGAGAAACCTAGTTTGTGGAGGATTTCTATGACATATTTTGTGTGTTGTGAACACCGTCTTAGCGTGTTGGTTTTGATTAACCAATCGTCTAGGTACGGGAACACATGTATTTGCTGCCTTCTGATATGTGCAGCTACTACTGCTAGGCATTTTGTAAAAACTCTTGGTGCAGTTATTATTCCGAATGGCAACACTTTGATTTGGTAATGTATCCCTTGGAATACAAACCTTAGGTACTTTCTGTGTGAAGGATGTATTGGTATATGGAAATATGCATCCTTTAGGTCTAGTGTTGTCATGTAGTCTTGTTGTTTGAGCAGTGGGATTACGTCTTGTAATGTAACCATGTGAAAGTGATCTGATTTGATGTAGGTATTTAATGTTCTGAGATCTAGTATAGGTCTTAGACTCTTGTCTTTTTTGGGTATCAGAAAGTACAGGGAGTAAACTCCTGTGTTTATTTGTTGTTTTGGTACTAACTCTATTGCTTCTTTTGTAGCAATGCCTGAACTTCTAGTCCTAGAAGATCTATATGTTGTTTTGACATATTGTGTGTTTTCGGTGGGATGTTTGGAGGGAATTTGAGAAATTCTATGCAATAACCATGCTGGATAATTGCTAAGACCCAAGTGTCTGTTGTTATTTCCTCCCAATGTTTGTAAAACTTGGTTAGTCTCCCCCCCACAGGTGTTATGTGTTGGGGATTTGTGACCCTGAAGTCACTGCTTGTTTGGAGGAGTTTTGGGACTTTGGAACTTTCCTCTATTCCTTTGAAATTGTCCCCCTCTATATTGTCCCCGAAAACCGCCCCGCTGATACTGGCTCTGGTAAGTGGGCTTTGTTTGTGAGGTTGTGGCTTCTGTGGTTTGCCCTCGAAACCCCCCTCGAAATTGTGTCTTTCGAAATGTGCCTCTGCTCTGTGGGGAGTAGAGTGTGCCCATGGCTTTGGCTGTGTCAGTGTCTTTTTTAAGTTTTTCGATCGCAGTGTCCACCTCCGGCCCAAACAACTGCTGTCCGTTGAATGGCATATTCAGCACAGCTTTCTGTATCTCTGGTTTAAATCCTGATGTACGCAGCCATGCATGTCTCCTTATTGTTACAGCTGTGTTGACAGTTCTAGCAGCTGTGTCTGCAGCATCCATTGCTTACCGTATCTGATTATTGGAGATACCCTGTCCTTCTTCTACTACTTGCTGCGCTCTTTTTTGGAACTCCTTGGGTAAATGTTCAATAAGGTGTTGCATCTCATCCCAATGGGCCCTATCATATCTGGCTAGCAAAGCTTGCGAATTTGCAATACGCCACTGGTTTGCTGCCTGTGCCGCCACCCTTTTGCCTGCAGCATCGAATTTTCGACTTTCTTTATCTGGAGGTGGTGCATCTCCTGAAGTATGAGAGTTGGCTCTTTTGCGCGCTGCTCCCACTACAACAGAGTCTGGTGTTAGCTGTTGTGTAATGTACACTGGGTCTGTTGGTGGCGGTTTATATTTTTTATCTACTCTTGGAGTAATGGCTCTCCCTTTAACAGGCTCCTCAAACACTTGTTTGGAGTGTTTTAGCATTCCGGGTAGCATAGGAAGACTCTGATATTGGCTGTGTGTGGACGACAGTGTATTAAAAAGAAAGTCGTCTTCAATGGGCTCTGATTGAAGGCTGACATTATGAAATGCAGCTGCTCTTGACACCACCTGTGCGTAGCCTGTACTATCCTCTGGTGGCGATGGTTTAGCTGGATAGCATTTTGGACTTTTATCTGACACTGGTGCGTCATAAAGGTCCCATGCGTCAGGGTCATCTTGACTCATTCCTGTATGAGTTGGGGATTGCATCATTGGTGGAGTGGCTACCGGTGATGGTTGCGGAGAGTGATGTGGGGATGGTGGCGGTGTTACTTGTTTAGCCACCTTTGCGTGCGTGCGTGCAAGCTTGCGTTTCATTTTGACTGGAGGAAGAGTGCTGATCTTCCCTGTATCTTTTTGAATAAAGAGCTGTCTTTGTGTGTGATCTGGCTCTATTGCCTGTAATTCCTGTCCAAATCTATGTGTCTTAATTTGTGTGGACAGTCCTTGTTCCTCAGTGTAGGAACTTGTTTTCGGTTCCGAGGCCGGATATTTCGGTACCGAAATTTTTTCGGCTGCTTTTTTCGGCTCCGACGAAATCTTTTTAACTTTCGGCGTCGTGCTCTCTCGGTGCCGACCCGTTTCGGTGCTGCTGTCTCAGTGCCGAATCTTCTGTGAGCCACTATCTCGGGCCCGAGATTGCTGTGTGCCGGTATCTCGACCGGAGTCGGATGACTTCGACACCAGCTCGCCCTTTTTCGGTGCCGATGAACGGTCACCTACTTTTCGGGTTAAGCCATGGCCTGTTGGCGGTGGCGTCCCCTGGGCTTTAGCGCTTTTCTCGTGAGTTCTTGGTTTCGACATCTTACTCACGGTTTTCGGCGTTTCCTCGGGATCGATCTCCTCAGAGTCCGACTCCTGGGTGGAGAATGTTTCTTCCTCCTCCTCGAAACGCTCTTGTCCTGTCGGCGCCGACGCCATTTGCAGTCTTCTTGCTCTTCGGTCCCTGAGTGTCTTCCAGGACCGAAACGCTCGATAGGCCTCACAAGTATCCTCCTTGTGTTCTGGTGACAAACACAAGTTACAGACCAGATGTTGATCTGTATATGGATACTTGTTATGGCATTTTGGACAGAAGCGGAATGGGGTCCGTTCCATCAGCCTTGAAGAGACACGTGGCCGGGCCGACCAGGCCCCGACGGGGATGGAAGAAAACCCCGAAGGGCCACCGGAGCTCTTCTTAATTCGGTGTCGATCTGTTGTAACTAACCCGATACCGAACGCAAACAATACCGACGATTTTTCCGAGATTCTAACTAACATTCCGACCCGAAACACGGAGCGAAAAGGAACACGTCCGAACCCGATGGCGGAAAAAAAACAATCTAAGATGGAGTCGACGCCCATGCGAATGGAGTCGAAATGGGAGGAGTCCCTCGGTCTCGTGACTCGAAAAAAGACTTCTTCGAAGAAAAACAACTTGTAACACTCCGAGCCCAACACCAGATGGCGGGATGTGCACAGCATGTGTATCTGCAGCTACACATGCCATCGAACATATATATATATATATATATATATATATATATATATAGATAGGTGTGTGTTCGGTACTGCTTAACTGTGTCACTGAAGTTCTGCTAACCCCCTTATAAGTCCCTAGGATATGGTACCTAGGTACCCAAGAGATCCATATGGGCTGCAGCATTTCTTTTGTCACCCATAAGGAGCTCAGACAAACCCTTCCACAGGACTGCCACTGCAGCCTGCGTGAAATAGTGCACACACTATTTCACAGCCATTTTCAATGCACTTAAGTAACTTATAAGTCACCTATATGTCTAACCTTCATTTACTGAATGCTAGGTGCAAAGTTACTAAGTGTGAGGGCACTCTCACACTAGCAAGTCCAGGGCCAAATCCCGGGACTTTGAGTGCGGGGACGCTTTACACGTGTGCACTATATATATGTAGCTATATGTAGCTTCACAATGGTACCTCCGAATATGGCCATGTAAGGTGTCTAAGATCATGGAATTGTCCTCCCATTCCAAATCTGGTATTGGGGGGCCAATCCCATGCATCCTGGGGGCTTCACCATGGAACCCCAGTACTACTAAACCAGCTCTCTGAAGCTTGCACTGCAGCTACAGTGGCTGCTGCCTCACAGACAAGGTTTTGCCCTCCTGGGGTCTGAGCAGCTAAGTCCCAGGAAAGCGGAACAAAGCATTTCCTTTGGGAGGAGGATGTTACACCCTCTCCCTTTGGAAATAGGTGTTACAGGCTTGGGAGGGGTAGCCTCCCAGAGCCTCTTGAAATGCTTTGAAGGGCACAGATGGTGCTCTCCTTGCATAAATCAGTCTACACCGGTTCAGGGACCCCAGTACCTGCTCTGGCGCGAAACTGGACAAAGGAAAGGGAAGTGACCACTCCCCTGTCCAGTACCACCCCAGGGGTGGTGCCCAGAGCTCCTCCAGTGTGTACCTGGCGTTAGCCATCTTGTTTTCCAAGGTGTGGGGTCACTCTGGGGGCTCTGAGTGGCCAGTGCCAGCAGGTGACGTCAGAGACCCCTCCTGATAGGTGCATAACTGGCTAGGTAGCCAATCCCTCTCTCAGGGCTATTTAGGGTCTCTCCTGTGGGTTCCTCTTCAAATTCAGCTGGCAAGTTTCCATCAGGAATCCTCTGCAACTCCTGCTTCATCCTCTGACCATCGGATCAACCGCAGACTGCTCCAGGAACCGCTGTAACTGCAACAAAGTAACCAAGAAGGCTACTGTGACACTGCAACTTCAGCTCCAGCCAGCAACTGCAACAGTTTCCAAGGTGTGCATGCTCTGAGGACTCCCTGCCTTCACCCTGCACCAGAAGAACCGAAGGAATCTCCTGTGGAGTGACGGAGTCACTTCCCTGCTTCAGCAGGCACCTCTCTGTGACGACGACCGGTACTCTGGGACTCCTCTCTTATCAACGAACGTGATCCCTGTAACACAGGTGGTGGAGCGAAGTGACCCTGACTGTTCAAAGGTCCAGCTGTCCAAATTTGGTTGAGGTAAGAGCTTGCCTCCTCGTGCCAGACAGTACCCCTGTGCATTACGTCCCCTCCAGCTCCTTGGGCTTCTGTGCACTTCTTCCAAAAGTTCTTCGTGCACAGTGTAGCCCAGGTCCCCAGCACTCCATCCTGCGATGCACAGCTCTCCGAGTTGTTCTGCGGCAGTGTGCGATCCTCCTGTGTAGTGCAGTGATGACCGCACTTTGCAAATGCTTTGTCCCCCAGTCCTGGGAATCCTGTGGTTGCTGCCTGGTATTCTGAGGGCTCTCTGAAGTGCTGAGAGCCCCCTCTGTCTCCTCAGTCCGAGAGCCCCAGATCCCTCCTGGGTCAGGGCAGCACCCCTCTCCTAAAGGAAATGTATTGTTCTGCCTTCCTGGGATTGAGCTGTTCAATCCCCAGGAGGGCAGAAACCTGTCTGTGAGGTGGCAGCAGCTGGGGCTGCCGTGGAAACCTAAGAGAGCTGGTTTGGCAGTACTGGATTGGGGGTTTAATTTCACAATCCTCGACACCTTAAATGGCCATATTTGGAGTTACCATTGTGAAGCTACATATATGTATTAAGATGTAGGTGGTGTACCCTTATAATGGTGTTCCCGCACTCACAAAGTCTTGGAAATTGGCCCTGGACAACGTGGGGGCACCTTTGCTAGTGCAAGGGTACCCTAACACACAGTAACTTTGCACCTAGCCTTCATTAACTGAAGGTTGGACATATAGGTGACTTATAAGTTACCTGGTGCAATGAAAAATGGCTGTGGAATAGTGTATGCACTATTTCACTCAGGCTGCAGTGGCAGTCCTGAAGAAAGGGTTATATGAGATCCTTATGGGTGGCAAAAGAAATGCTGCAGACTATAAGGATCTCCTGGAACCCCAATGCCCTGGGTACCTAGGTATCATATACTAGGGACTTATAAGTGGGGTCCAATATGCCAATCAGAATTGGAATATGGAGACACTAAACTATAGTGACAAATTTGGTAAACAGAGAGAGCATAAGCACTGGAGTTCTGGTTAGAAGAACTCCAGTGACAGTCGAGCATACTGACAACACACATAGGACACAAACTATGAGCACTGGGGTCCTGGCTAGCAGTATCCCAGTGAGACAGTAAAGACACACTGACAAACAGGCCAAAAATCGGTGTAAGCATGCTAGAAAGAGGCTACTTTCTCAGAGGCACCAGGGGCTCCCCATGGGCTAAAGCATGTATTGTGCCACCCGTGGGAGCCCATGCAAAATATGTCTGTATGCCAGCCATTGCAGCATGCGTGAAAAGGTGCATGCACCTTTTCACAACAGGTCACTGCACAAGGTCACTGTAAATCACCTCTATGGTAGGCTCTCCTAGCTCAGAGGGCAGGGTGCAGGTCCTTGTGTGTGAGGGCACCCCTGCATGAGGAGAGGTGCCCCTATGAACTCCAGCTCCATTATACTGGACTTTGTACGTGCGGGGTAAGCCATTTTACCCGTGTACTGGACACAGTGCCCAGCTACGTAATGGTAACTCTGAACCTAGGCATGTTTGGTATCAAACATCTCATTATCATACCCCAATACTGATGCCAGCATTGGTGACATGATTCCATGCACTCTGGGGTCTCCTTAGAGGATTCCCCCAGTACTACTGCTACCAGTCTTTCAGGGTCTGCGAGCTGCTGCAGCCTCTCAGACTGGATTCTGCCCTTCTGCTGCTTGACCAGCTCAAGCATGGGAAGGCAGAACAAACAAAGGGTTACCTGTGGGAGAGGGTGCAACCTCTCCTTTGGAAATAGGTGTTACAGGGCTGGGGAGGGGTAGCTTTCTTCTAGATAAGTTGTAGGAAGTTGGCTCTGTATGTGCTATTTCAAAGTAAGGAATAGCATGCACAGAGTCCAAGGGTTCCCCTTAGAGGTAAAATAGTGGTAAAAATAGATAATACTAATGCTCTATTTTGTGGTAGTGTGGTCGAGCAGTAGGCTTATCCAAGGAGTAGTGTTAAGCATTTGTTGTACATACACATAGACAATAAATGAGGTACACACACTCAGAGACAAATCCAGCCAATAGGTTTTTATATAGAAAAATATCTTTTCTTAGTTTATTTTAAGAACCACAGGTTCAAATTCTACATGTAATATCTCATTCGAAAGGTATTGCAGGTGAGTACTTTAGGAACTTCAAATCATCAAAATTGCATGTATACTTTTCAAGTTATTGACAAATAGCTGTTTTAAAAGTGGACACTTAGTGCAATTTTCACAGTTCCTAGGGGAGGTAAGTTTTGATTAGTTTTACCAGGTAAGTAAGACACTTACAGGGTTCAGTTCTTGGTCCAAGGTAGCCCACCGTTGGGGGTTCAGAGCAACCCCAAAGTCACCACACCAGCAGCTCAGGGCCGGTCAGGTGCAGAGTTCAAAGTGGTGCCCAAAACACATAGGCTAGAATGGAGAGAAGGGGGTGCCCCGGTTCCGGTCTGCTTGCAGGTAAGTACCTGCGTCTTCGGAGGGCAGACCAGGGGGGTTTTGTAGGGCACCGGGGGGGACACAAGTCCACACAGAAATTTCACCCTCAGCGGCGCGGGGGCGGCCGGGTGCAGTGTAGAAACAAGCGTCGGGTTCGCAATGTTAGTCTATGAGAGATCTCGGGATCTCTTCAGCGCTGCAGGCAGGCAAGGGGGGGGTTCCTTGGGGAAACCTCCACTTGGGCAAGGGAGAGGGACTCCTGGGGGTCACTTCTCCAGTGAAAGTCCGGTCCTTCAGGTCCTGGGGGCTGCGGGTGCAGGGTCTCTCCCAGGCGTCGGGACTTTGGATTCAAAGAGTCGCGGTCAGGGGAAGCCTCGGGATTCCCTCTGCAGGCGGCGCTGTGGGGGCTCAGGGGGGACAGGTTTTGGTACTCACAGAATCAGAGTAGTCCTGGGGTCCCTCCTGAGGTGTCGGGTCTCCACCAGCCGAGTCGGGGTCGCCGGGTGCAGTGTTGCAAGTCTCACGCTTCTTGCGGGGAGCTTGCAGGGTTCTTTAAAGCTGCTGGAAACAAAGTTGCAGCCTTTCTTGGAGCAGGTCCGCTGTCCTCGGGAGTTTCTTGTCTTTTCGAAGCAGGGGCAGTCCTCAGAGGATGTCGAGGTCGCTGGTCCCTTCGGAAGGCGTCGCTGGAGCAGGATCTTTGGAAGGCAGGAGACAGGCCGGTGAGTTTCTGGAGCCAAGGCAGTTGTCGTCTTCTGGTCTTCCGCTGCAGGGGTTTTCAGCTGGGCAGTCCTTCTTCTTGTTGCAGGAATCTAATTTTCTAGGGTTCAGGGTAGCCCTTAAATACTAAATTTAAGGGCGTGTTTAGGTCTGGGGGGTTAGTAGCCAATGGCTACTAGCCCTGAGGGTGGGTACACCCTCTTTGTGCCTCCTCCCAAGGGGAGGGGGTCACAATCCTAACCCTATTGGGGGAATCCTCCATCTGCAAGATGGAGGATTTCTAAAAGTTAGAGTCACTTCAGCTCAGGACACCTTAGGGGCTGTCCTGACTGGCCAGTGACTCCTCCTTGTTTTTCTCATTATTTTCTCCGGCCTTGCCGCCAAAAGTGGGGCCTGGCCGGAGGGGGCGGGCAACTCCACTAGCTGGAGTGTCCTGCTGGGTTGGCACAAAGGAGGTGAGCCTTTGAGGCTCACCGCCAGGTGTGACAATTCCTGCCTGGGGGAGGTGTTAGCATCTCCACCCAGTGCAGGCTTTGTTACTGGCCTCAGAGTGACAAAGGCACTCTCCCCATGGGGCCAGCAACATGTCTCGGTTTGTGGCAGGCTGCTAAAACTAGTCAGCCTACACAGATAGTCGGTTAAGTTTCAGGGGGCACCTCTAAGGTGCCCTCTGTGGTGTATTTTACAATAAAATGTACACTGGCATCAGTGTGCATTTATTGTGCTGAGAAGTTTGATACCAAACTTCCCAGTTTTCAGTGTAGCCATTATGGTGCTGTGGAGTTCGTGTAAAACAGACTCCCAGACCATATACTCTTATGGCTACCCTGCACTTACAATGTCTAAGGTTTTGTTTAGACACTGTAGGGGCACAGTGCTCATGCACTGGTACCCTCACCTATGGTATAGTGCACCCTGCCTTAGGGCTGTAAGGCCTGCTAGAGGGGTGTCTTACCTATACTGCATAGGCAGTGAGAGGCTGGCATGGCACCCTGAGGGGAGTGCCATGTCGACTTACTCATTTTGTTCTCACTAGCACACACAGGCTTGTAAGCAGTGTGTCTGTGCTGAGTGAGGGGTCTCTAGGGTGGCATAAGACATGCTGCAGCCCTTAGAGACCTTTCTTGGCATCAGGGCCCTCGGTACTAGAAGTACCAGTTACAAGGGACTTATCTGAATGCCAGGGTGTGCCAATTGTGGATACAATGGTACCTTTTAGGTGAAGGAACACTGGTGCTGGGGCCTGGTTAGCAGGGTCCCAGCACACTTCTCAGTCAAGTCAGCATCAGTATCAGGCAAAAAGTGGGGGGTAACTGCAACAGGGAGCCATTTCTTTACACAAGCCCCCCCCAGCCCACAGGCCAGGAGACTCAGCCAACGCTGGAAGAGTCTTCCTAGTCTGTCAGGCGAGGAAGAGTAGAGGAAATGGCTGGTTTGTTGCAGGGCCTACTCTGCCTTACATCCTCCTGTTCAGGTCATTCCCTCTGGGGAACTGACCCACTTCCACAGTGATAGGACCTAGTCTGAATTGCCTCTTGTCTGCCTCTTCAATGTCTCCACCCATTCTTTCTATTTTGGTCTTAGAGGTGTCCACCTCTGCTAACCTTATCTTGGCCAGGGTCACCCCTAGCTTACCCAGAGAGGTTACCCAGAGCTGGAGTAACCCCACCATGACCAATAGGGTCAGGGGGCCTAACTTGCTATTTGGCATGGGGTCAGACCACCATGCTAAGGATAGTGCAGCCATAAAGGCTAACACCCAGCAGAGGCCACTGACAGCTGTCAGTGCCCAGAACCACACCTTTAGCTCTTCACCTAAAAGGGAAGGGGCTAAGTTACAGGCTTCTTTGGGTTCAGGTTGCCTGTCTGCTGTATTGGAGTGGGGAGTTACCACATCTTGTAGTAAACACCCTTCTTCCACTCTTTCTTCTGTTAGCTGAGGAGCCACCCACTCAGGTTTAACAGTTGCCTGACTAGCCAGGACTTCTTGTGGGTCAGGTTGGACTTTATCAGGGCCATTTTTGGAGTTCTCCCCTACTGGAGCAGAATCTCCTTGGCTTGCTGTAACCTTGGCTAAAGGTTGTCCACCCCTCCTACTCTGTTTTCTTTTCTTCTTCTTCTGGGGCCTGCTTGCATTTACTGCAGAGGCAGGACTTCCAGAATCCTTGGGAGAGGACTGGCACTGGACCAGTTCCTCTCTTGAGCTCTGACTAACCTCTGGGTAGTCATTTCCAAGGAGACAATCAAGGGGGAGGTCTGTACTGACTACTACCCTTCTCCAGCTAAGAGTGCCACCCACTTCTATGGGCACTAAAGCCACAGGCCTCTTAGTGACCCTGTCTAGGCTAACTCTTACCCTGGCAGTCTCACCTGGGATGTACTGGTTTGAGAGCACCAGCCTGTCATGCACAATAGTGTGACTGGCACAAGTGTCTCTCAGGGCAGTGGTTGGGATTCCATTCACCAGTAGGTGGTGGAAGTGTCTACTTCCCTCTGGAATCTCCAACTCACCTGTTGGGCCCTGTTTCCAGTTGAAGGCTAGGAAGACCTCCTCATCTGAGAAGTCATCTCCCATGGCTACACTGGTTACCCCAGGAATTTTGTTCTGGGGTTTGTTTTTGGGACAAGAAGTGTCCTTGGTGTGGTGCCCAGACTGTTTACAGTTGTGGCACCATGCCTTAGTGGCATCCCAGTTCTTACCCTGGTACCCACCTTTGTTTTGGGTTGTGTCCTGGGGCCCACCCACCTGTTCTGGGTTTTGGGGGCCTACAGAGGACTCTTTTTCTTTGTTTCTAGTGTTACCCACTTTCTCCTGGGGAGTTTTTGTAACCCCTTTCTTTTGGTCACCCCCAGTGGAAGTTTTGGTTACCCTAGTCTTGACCCAGTGGTCTGCCTTCTTTCCCAATTCTTGGGGAGAAATTGGACCTAGGTCTACCAGATACTGATGCAACTTTTCATTGAAGCAGTTACTTAAAATGTGTTCTTTCATAAACAAATTATAAAGCCCAACATAGTCACACACTTCATTTCCAGTTAACCAACCATCTAGTGTTTTTACTGAGTAGTCTACAAAATCAACCCAGGTCTGGCTCGAGGATTTTTGAGCCCCCCTGAATCTAATTCTATACTCCTCAGTGGAGAATCCAAAGCCCTCAATCAGGGTACCCTTCATGAGGTCATAAGATTCTGCATCTTGTCCAGAGAGTGTGAGGAGTCTATCCCTACACTTTCCTGTGAACATTTCCCAAAGGAGAGCACCCCAGTGAGATCTGTTCACTTTTCTGGTTACACAAGCCCTCTCAAAAGCTGTGAACCATTTGGTGATGTCATCACCATCTTCATATTTTGTTACAATCCCTTTGGGGATTTTTAGGATGTCAGGAGAATCTCTGACCCTATTTAAGTTGCTGCCACCATCGATGGGACCTAGGCCCATCTCTTTTCTTTCCCTTTCTATGGCTAGGAGCTGCTTTTCCAAAGCCAATCTTTTGACCATCCTGGCTAACAGGGGGTCATCTTCACTGAGAGCATCCTCAGTGATTTCAGAAATGCTGGACCCTCCTGTGAGGGAAGCAACATTTCTGACTATCATTTTTGGAGACAGGGCTTGAGAGGCCCTGGTCTCCCTATTTAGGACTGGAAGGGGGGAATTGCCCTCCAAGTCACTAATTTCTTCCTCTGTGAAGTCATCCTCAGAGGGGTTGGCTTTTTCAAACTCTGCCAACAGCTCCTGGAGCTGAATTTTGGTAGGTCTGGAGCCAATGGTTATTTTCTTTATATTACAGAGAGACCTTAGCTCCCTCATCTTAAGATGGAGGTAAGGTGTGGTGTCGAGTTCCACCACCTGCATCTCTGTATCAGACATTATTCTGCTAAGAGTTGGAATACTTTTTTAAGAATCTAAAACTGTTTCTAGAATCTAATTCAAACTTTTAACAAACTTTTAAACTCTAAAAGACAATGCTAAACAGGGACTTAACACACAAGGCCCTAGCAGGACTTTTAAGAATTTAGAAAAATTTCAAATTGCAAAAATGAATTTCTAATGACAATTTTGGAATTTGTCGTGTGATCAGGTATTGGCTGAGTAGTCCAGCAAATGCAAAGTCTTGTACCCCACCGCTGATCCACCAATGTAGGAAGTTGGCTCTGTATGTGCTATTTCAAAGTAAGGAATAGCATGCACAGAGTCCAAGGGTTCCCCTTAGAGGTAAAATAGTGGTAAAAATAGATAATACTAATGCTCTATTTTGTGGTAGTGTGGTCGAGCAGTAGGCTTATCCAAGGAGTAGTGTTAAGCATTTGTTGTACATACACATAGACAATAAATGAGGTACACACACTCAGAGACAAATCCAGCCAATAGGTTTTTATATAGAAAAATATCTTTTCTTAGTTTATTTTAAGAACCACAGGTTCAAATTCTACATGTAATATCTCATTCGAAAGGTATTGCAGGTGAGTACTTTAGGAACTTCAAATCATCAAAATTGCATGTATACTTTTCAAGTTATTGACAAATAGCTGTTTTAAAAGTGGACACTTAGTGCAATTTTCACAGTTCCTAGGGGAGGTAAGTTTTGATTAGTTTTACCAGGTAAGTAAGACACTTACAGGGTTCAGTTCTTGGTCCAAGGTAGCCCACCGTTGGGGGTTCAGAGCAACCCCAAAGTCACCACACCAGCAGCTCAGGGCCGGTCAGGTGCAGAGTTCAAAGTGGTGCCCAAAACACATAGGCTAGAATGGAGAGAAGGGGGTGCCCCGGTTCCGGTCTGCTTGCAGGTAAGTACCTGCGTCTTCGGAGGGCAGACCAGGGGGGTTTTGTAGGGCACCGGGGGGGACACAAGTCCACACAGAAATTTCACCCTCAGCGGCGCGGGGGCGGCCGGGTGCAGTGTAGAAACAAGCGTCGGGTTCGCAATGTTAGTCTATGAGAGATCTCGGGATCTCTTCAGCGCTGCAGGCAGGCAAGGGGGGGGTTCCTTGGGGAAACCTCCACTTGGGCAAGGGAGAGGGACTCCTGGGGGTCACTTCTCCAGTGAAAGTCCGGTCCTTCAGGTCCTGGGGGCTGCGGGTGCAGGGTCTCTCCCAGGCGTCGGGACTTTGGATTCAAAGAGTCGCGGTCAGGGGAAGCCTCGGGATTCCCTCTGCAGGCGGCGCTGTGGGGGCTCAGGGGGGACAGGTTTTGGTACTCACAGAATCAGAGTAGTCCTGGGGTCCCTCCTGAGGTGTCGGGTCTCCACCAGCCGAGTCGGGGTCGCCGGGTGCAGTGTTGCAAGTCTCACGCTTCTTGCGGGGAGCTTGCAGGGTTCTTTAAAGCTGCTGGAAACAAAGTTGCAGCCTTTCTTGGAGCAGGTCCGCTGTCCTCGGGAGTTTCTTGTCTTTTCGAAGCAGGGGCAGTCCTCAGAGGATGTCGAGGTCGCTGGTCCCTTCGGAAGGCGTCGCTGGAGCAGGATCTTTGGAAGGCAGGAGACAGGCCGGTGAGTTTCTGGAGCCAAGGCAGTTGTCGTCTTCTGGTCTTCCGCTGCAGGGGTTTTCAGCTGGGCAGTCCTTCTTCTTGTTGCAGGAATCTAATTTTCTAGGGTTCAGGGTAGCCCTTAAATACTAAATTTAAGGGCGTGTTTAGGTCTGGGGGGTTAGTAGCCAATGGCTACTAGCCCTGAGGGTGGGTACACCCTCTTTGTGCCTCCTCCCAAGGGGAGGGGGTCACAATCCTAACCCTATTGGGGGAATCCTCCATCTGCAAGATGGAGGATTTCTAAAAGTTAGAGTCACTTCAGCTCAGGACACCTTAGGGGCTGTCCTGACTGGCCAGTGACTCCTCCTTGTTTTTCTCATTATTTTCTCCGGCCTTGCCGCCAAAAGTGGGGCCTGGCCGGAGGGGGCGGGCAACTCCACTAGCTGGAGTGTCCTGCTGGGTTGGCACAAAGGAGGTGAGCCTTTGAGGCTCACCGCCAGGTGTGACAATTCCTGCCTGGGGGAGGTGTTAGCATCTCCACCCAGTGCAGGCTTTGTTACTGGCCTCAGAGTGACAAAGGCACTCTCCCCATGGGGCCAGCAACATGTCTCGGTTTGTGGCAGGCTGCTAAAACTAGTCAGCCTACACAGATAGTCGGTTAAGTTTCAGGGGGCACCTCTAAGGTGCCCTCTGTGGTGTATTTTACAATAAAATGTACACTGGCATCAGTGTGCATTTATTGTGCTGAGAAGTTTGATACCAAACTTCCCAGTTTTCAGTGTAGCCATTATGGTGCTGTGGAGTTCGTGTAAAACAGACTCCCAGACCATATACTCTTATGGCTACCCTGCACTTACAATGTCTAAGGTTTTGTTTAGACACTGTAGGGGCACAGTGCTCATGCACTGGTACCCTCACCTATGGTATAGTGCACCCTGCCTTAGGGCTGTAAGGCCTGCTAGAGGGGTGTCTTACCTATACTGCATAGGCAGTGAGAGGCTGGCATGGCACCCTGAGGGGAGTGCCATGTCGACTTACTCATTTTGTTCTCACTAGCACACACAGGCTTGTAAGCAGTGTGTCTGTGCTGAGTGAGGGGTCTCTAGGGTGGCATAAGACATGCTGCAGCCCTTAGAGACCTTTCTTGGCATCAGGGCCCTCGGTACTAGAAGTACCAGTTACAAGGGACTTATCTGAATGCCAGGGTGTGCCAATTGTGGATACAATGGTACCTTTTAGGTGAAGGAACACTGGTGCTGGGGCCTGGTTAGCAGGGTCCCAGCACACTTCTCAGTCAAGTCAGCATCAGTATCAGGCAAAAAGTGGGGGGTAACTGCAACAGGGAGCCATTTCTTTACATAAGTCTTGGCTGCTCACCCCAGCTACCACTAGAGAGCCCTGGCTATCTAAACACTGCAACACTATCTAATAATGGTTGCCTGGACATAGTATAAGGTGTAACACCAAGGTGTCCACCACACACTGGGCCAGTCTCCTACAATTAGTCCTATCTACCTTTGCCTCTGCAAACCAATCTGGGATCCACTGGACTCTCTGCAAGGTGTACATTTTAATGCACCGTGTAGAAAACAAGTTTCCTACACCTGGGTTCAGAAAAGCAATCATGTAGCTGAGAAACTCAGTGACCAGTGTCCAGCATATCTATTTAAAATGTCTTCCCTGTTCACTTACTAGGTCTAAGAATAGAAAGAGACATAGCAGGGGCATATCTGCGCATGCATATATGCTCTCACGTGTCCTGGTGCACCCTGCCTTTGGGGTGACTTACACCTGGCACATGCAGTGGTAGGGAACCTGGCACACGGGTAGCTATTGTGTTTTTAATTGTACCTGCACCAACAAAGGTAGTCTGCAATGGCAGCACTGTGTGGGTTTGGTGAAGGGTCCCTGGGGGTGGCACAACTGGTAATGCAACCCTTAGGGACCTTCCTTACTACCGTAGTCACCAGGGGTACCATTTGCTAGATATTTACAGAGGGTGCTAAAGAGAGTGACAATTGAAAAGAACTGGGCAGTTTTGGGAAAGAGCCCCAACACTGGGGACCTGGTTAGCAGGGACCCAGGGCACTTTCAGTCAAAATCAAATCAGATACCAGGCAAAATGTAGGAGCTAACCATGCCAAAAAAAGGTGCTTTCCTACAGTGACCCCCCAAAGGGTGGTGCCCAGAGCTCCATCAGGTGGCCACTCAATTCTGCCATCTTGAATCCAAGATAGGCAGAGGCCCCTTGGAGCACACTAGTGGCCAGATCAGGCTGGTGAGATCACAGCCCCTCCTGATAGGTGGTCACCTTCCAAGTGATCAAACCATGTTTTAGGGCTATTTAGGGCCTCCCTCTTGGGTGGGTCCTCGGATTCAATGTGCAAGATTCTACCAGGACTCCTCTGCATCGTTTACTTCATTTTCTGGCCACTGAAACCGCAACTTTACTTTTCAGGAATCAACTATCTGCAACGACTCCGCTTTACAGCATTGTCCCTTCAGCTCCTTCCAGCGACTGCAACATTTCCCCGGCTCTGCATCCTCTGAGGTCGGCGAGATGTCAGCCTGCACCAAGAAGTAAGACGGAATCTCCCTTGGAGTGAAGGAGTCACTGAGAAGGTAGCCTCTTTCTAGCATGGTTACCCCCACTTTTGGCCTGTTTGTGAGTATATGTCAGTGTGTTTTTATATTTCTCACTGGGACCCTGCTAGTCAGGACCCCAGTGCTCAAAGTTTGTGGCCTGTATGTGTATACCTGTGTAGTGCCTAACTATCACTGAGGCTCTGCTAATCAGAACCTCAGTGCTTATGCTCTCTCTGCCTTTAAAATTGTCACTGTAGGCTAGTGACCATTTTCACCAATTCTAATTGGCACACTGGAACACCCTTATAATTCCCTAGTATATGGTACCTAGGTACCCAAGATATTGGGGTTCCAGGAGATCCCTATGGGCTGCAGCATTTATTTTGCCACCCATTGGGAGCTCAGACAAATCTTACACAGGTCTGCCACTGCAGCCTGAGTGAAATAACGCACACGTTATTTCACAGCCATTTTACACTGCACTTAAGTAACTTATAAGTCACCTATATGTCAAGCCCTCACTTAGTGAAGGTTAGGTGCAAAGTTACTAAGTGTGAGGGCACCCTTGCACTAGCAAAGGTGCCCCCACATAGTTCAGGGCAATTTCCCCGGACCTTGTGAGTGCAGGGACACCATTACACATGTGCACTACGTATAGGTCAATGCTTATATGTAGCTTCACAATGGTAACTGCGAATATGGCCATGTAACATGTCTAAGATCATGGAATTGTGCCCCCCCCATGCCAAATCTGGTATTGGGGTGCTAATCCCATGCATCCCCGGGGCTCCACTATAGACCCCGGGTACTGTCAAACCAGCTCTCTGGGGTTTTCTCTGCAGCTACCGCTGCTGCCAACCCACAGACAGGGTTCTGCCCTCCTGGGTTCTGGGCAGCCCAGTCCCAGGAAGGCAGAACAAAGAATTTCCTCTGAGAGAGGGTGTTACACCCACTCCCTTTGGAAATACGTGTAAAGGGCTGGGGAGGAGTAGCCTCCCCCAGCCCCTGGAAATGCTTTGAAGGGCACAGATGGTGAGCTTGCATAAGCCAGTCTACACTGGTTCAGGGAACCCACAGTCCCTGCTCTGGCGCAAAACTGGACAAAGGAAAGGGGAGTGACCACTCCCCTGTCCTTCACCACCCCAGGGGTGGTGCCCAGAGTTCCTCCAGTGTGTCCCAGACCTCTGCCATCTTGAACCCAGAGGTAAGAGGGCCCAATGGAGGCCTCTGAGTGGCCAGTGCCAGCAGGCAACAAAAGAGACCCCTCCTGATAGGTGCTTACCTCACTAGGTGGCCAATCCTCCTCTGAGGGCTATTTAGGGTCTCTCCTGTGGGCTTTTCCTCAGATGACGACTTGCAAGAATTCACCAGAGTTCCTCTGCATCTCCCTCTTCGACTTCTGCCAAGGATCGACCGCTGACTGCTCCAGGACGCCTGCAAAACTGCAACAAAGTAGCAAGAAGACTACCAGCGACATTGTAGCGCCTAATCCTGCCGGCTTTCTCAACTGTTTCCTGGTAGTGCATGCTCTGGGGGCTGTCTGCCTTCACCCTGCACTGGATGCCAAGAAGAAATCTCCCGTGGGTCGACGGAATCTTCCCCCTGCTCCAGCAGGCACCAAACTTCAGCGTCACCGGTACTATGGAACCCCTCTCATCCCGACGAGTGTGGCCCTTGGAACACAGGTGGTGGACCCAAGTGACCCAGACTGTCCAGCGGTCCATCTGTCCAAATTTGGAGGAGGTAATTCCTTGCCTCCCCTCGCCAGACAGTAATCCTGTGCACCGCGTGAATTGCAGCTGCTAGGGCTTCTGTGCACTTTTGCAAGGAATCCTTCATGCACAGCCTAGTTCAGGTCAGGAGCACTCTGTTCTGCATTGCTCAACTCGCTGAGTTGACGACCGGCTTCGTGGGACCCTCTTCTGTAGTGTTGAGACGACCGCCGTGCTCAGTTTTCTTGAACCTGTGTTCAAGTACTTCTGCGGGTGCTGCCTTCTTGTGCGTGGGCTCTCTGTGTCGCTGAGGGCCCCCTCTTCCAAGTGGCGATCTCCTGGTCCTTCCTGGGCCCGGGCAGCACCCTTTTTCTTCAACTGCGACCTTTGCAGCTAGCAAGGCTTGTTTGTATTCTTTCTCCAAAGAAACAACGCTGCATCCTCCAGCACTCAGCGGGACATCTTCTGGGGAAGTTCCTAGCACCTTTCGTTGTTGCAGAATCTTCAGCTTCTTCCATTCAGAGGCAGCCCTTTTGCACCTTCATCCGGGGTTTAGTGGGCTCCTGCCCCCCCTGGACACTTTCACGACTCTTGGACTTGGTCCCCTGTGTTTGCAGGTCCTCAGGTCCAGGAATCCATCTTCAGTGCTTTGCAGAATCCTCTATCACGAGTTTAGTGTGTTTCTGGGGAAGTAGGGTAACTTAACTCCTACTTTTCAGAGTCTGGGGGGCGGGGGGTTTGGACACGCTTAGTGTTTTCTTACACTCCCAGTGACACACTACACTAGCCTAGGGGTCCATTTGTGGTTTGCATTCCACTTTCAGAGTATATGGTTTGTGTTGCCCCTAGGCCTATTGCATCCTATTGTATTCTACTGTGTTTGCACTACTTTTCTAACTGTTTACTTACCTGATTTTGCTTTGTGTGTATATTTTGTGCATTTTACCTACCTCCTAAGGGAGAATATTCTCTGAGATATTTTTTGGCACATTGTTACTAAAATAAGGTACCTTTATTTTTAGTAACTAAGAGTATTGTGTTT
Source organism: Pleurodeles waltl (assembly GCF_031143425.1). NCBI lineage: Eukaryota > Metazoa > Chordata > Amphibia > Caudata > Salamandridae > Pleurodeles > Pleurodeles waltl. The sequence continues at coordinate 282,994,998 of NC_090443.1, forward strand.
CTTATGATATAGTGCTATGTGATATAAGTGGTATAGTAGGAGCTTTGCATGTCTCCTAGTTCAGCCTAAGCTGCTCTGCTATAGCTACCTCTATCAGCCTAAGCTGCTAGAACAATACTAATCTTCTAATAAGGGATAACTGGACCTGGCACAAGGTGTAAGTACCATCAGGTACCCACTATAAGCCAGGCCAGCCTCCTACAGTCACTCCCATGCATCTGCAGGCACCAACTCCAACAATTGGCTGTGTGGATCTGCTCTCCCCCAGAACTGCATAGATCCGGCATCATAGGTTGTGGTCTGGAGTGGTCTCCTTGATTCTCTCTGCCAGCTGTCCAACTTGGGAGACGGTAAGCCCATGCCTCCCCTTGCAGGACAGCACCCCTGTGCACTGTGACTCTTGCAGCTACCAAGGCTTGTTTGCTCCTGCTCTAAGGGGTCTTCAGGCTCCGTGTGGTCCCGGGCCCCAGCACTTCTTCCTGCAGTCTCCTCTCTGCTGCTCCAGTGACATGGGCCTCACTGCGACTTGCTGTGCCTGCTGTCAGTGGGTTTCCTCTGGGGGCTGGGACTGCTTCTAGTGACTCTTCATACTGCTGGGGGTCACCTCAGACTCCCCTCCAAAGGGAGAGTACCCTGGGCCTTGCTAGTCCTCTTCAGCCTCGCAACTCATCTTTTGTCTTTGCCAAGACTTGTTGGTGGTTCTTCGGCACCAGTGACCCACTGCAACCCAACAGCCGACGTGGGACACCATCTGCATTGCTTCACGGACTCCTCTTCCTTTACTGCGCTGCACAGCTGGTCTTCTTCCCCCGTCGACTGGACCTGCATCCAAAGAAGAGTGGGCAGTGGCTCCTGTGACAGCCGGACACTCCATTAGGAACTTGACTTGGTCCCCTTCTTTTGCAGGTCTTCTTCTGCCAGAATCCACCTTTGGGTTCTTCCAGTCTGGTCTGGGTCTTGCACAAGACTTTTACCAAGTCCTCCTGTTAGTTCTGGGGAAAACCAGGTACTTACCTCTGCTCTCCTGGTTGTTGGGGATCACTCTGGTACTCACCTTCTGGGGTTCCTAGTTCCTCCACCTCTCCTCTGATTCCACATCCTTGGGTGAGGGACTGTTTCTTGCATTCCACTTCTACTGTTTTGTTTGGCCCTCCCCTAGGGCCCTCACTATTTTCTAATACTTTTGCTAAAGCTTGTTATTTTTATACTCCTTAGTAATTGCTATTGTGCATATAATTAGTGTTTACTTACCTCCAGGTGGGGGACTTCCTATTCTAGTTTTTGCGTTACTATAATACAGTACCTTTATTTTTGTAACACTATGTGGTTCTTTCATGCGTGATAGTGCTGTGTGACTATAGTGGTATTGCATAAAATGTGCATGTCTCCTCCCTCTTTTGAAGGAATCCCTCTAAGGGAGGCATGCCCACCAACCACTGCCTGTGGCTTGGAAACCCACCACTCTAGCAGGCCTTACAGCCCTAAGGCAGGAAGCACTACACCACAGGTAAGGGCATAGCTGCATGAACAATATGCCTCAACACTAAGTCCATTCATAGTCATTTTAAGTGCAGTGTGGCCATATTAAGTGCATGGGCTGGGAGTTTGTCATCACGAACGCCACAGCTCCATGAACGCTTGACTGAAGGCTGGGAAGTTTGGTATCAAACTTCTCAGCACAATAAACCCACACTAATACCAGTATTGGATTTATTGTACAATTCACCCAGAGGGCATCTTAGAGATGCCCCCTGTGATTTAACCAACCCTTTAGTGAAAGGCTGACCAGTCTCTGCCAGCCCACCCCTAAAAGACAGGTTTCTGACCTCATGGGGTGAGAGCCTTTGTGCTCTCTGAGGCCAGAAACAAAGCCTGCTCTGGGTGAAGGTGCTCCACACCGCTCCCCTGCAGTAACTTCAACACTTGGCGGTGAACCTGAAAGGCTCAGGCCTCCAGTTACAGTGCCCCAGGGCACTCAAGCTAGTGGAGATGCCAATTCTCTGGACAAAGCCCCCCCGCCCATTTTGGCAGCAAGTCCCGCAGGAAAATTAGGTAAAACAGGGAGGAGTGAGCACTCTAGTTAGGACCACTCTTAAGGTGTCCAGAGCTGAAGTGACCCCCTCCCTGCACAATCCTCCATCTTGGTTTGGAGGACAGGGACCAATACGGTTAGGAGTGCGCCACCCTTCCCAAAAGGAGTGGGCATAGGAAGGTTGTTGCCACTCTCGGGGGAAAGTAGCCATTGACTACTGCCCTCTGACCCATGTAACGCTCCTAAATCTAGGATTTAAGGGCTCCCCTGAACCTAGCTCACCAGATTCCTGGCGATCTCAAGACGAGAAGGAGGACTGCTAAGCCGACCCCCCCAGCAGTGAGGACTCCAGATGACAACTGACTTTGCCCCAGCCCGACCAGGCCTGTCTGCAGCTTCAAGGACTCTGCTACCAAAAGGTGGCACATCCAGCAGGACTAGCAACCTCCCCAAACCCCCAGAGGACTGCCTGCCCACAAGAGGACCAAGAACTTCTGAGGACAGCGCCCCTGTCCAGAAGAAACCCTACAAAAGGACTTCAGAATTGGCCCGGATCCACGAGTCCTGCCCGCTCTGCAACCAACACCCAGGGCCCTGAGTCCAGGTGGCCCACCAGTGAGGGCAGATCCCCAGGCTACTGCGACCTTGTGTACACCCTTGGTTGTCCCCTCCACGCCAGCACGACAAAGTCTGAATCAAGAGCCCCCGACCGCAAGAGAACCGGACGAAGATTCCAGATGCCTAAAGGAACCCCTGTACCCATAGCCCCCTGGCCTTGGGGACTACAACCACTGGTCCAGCAGGTGGCACCCCTCCTTGGCCACCCGGAACCGACCCCCCTAGATCCAGCCTGAAACATCTTAGTGACCCCCCCCCGCCAGGGTCCCCCTACTGAAAAGCATTGGGAGCCCGATGCTGTGTTTACACCCTGCACCTGACCACCCCTGTGCCGCTGAGGGTGTGTGTTTGGTGCTGACCCCTAATCCGCCTCCTCCCTCTCCCCCCCCGCCCAACCCCCACATTCCATTCCGCTGCTCGACTAAACCCCCTGGTCTGCCCTCCGAAGTAGCAGGTACTTAACTGCTATCAGATCTGTTTCTGAATACCCCTTACATTTTTTACTCTGAATACCCCAGTCTCCATAGGATCCCATATGAAATCTAACATCTGCTTTGACACTGCACCTGGCTGGCCACGTGTGGCTAGTGGTGTATGTTTGGAGTCATCCTGAATCTTGACCAGTGGACATCCTAGATCCCGGAGACTGGAACTGTAAGTCATGTACCTACCGCAAACCTTCACAAATCCTCCCCCCCCCCCCCCCTCCCCGTGGCTTCCACCGGGTCTATTGGGAGGAGGGACTCATATACACTGAGGCCAGAGACCCCAATCCTGGTGCAACCAGAAGAGTGGTAGTATCTCAACAGTTTGGGGTCACTTAGAAGTTCACCATACCATCCACAAACCAAGACTTGTTGATTCAACAAGACATTGAAGGGCATGATCACAGGGCTCCTTGAAAAACTCAAAAGGAGATGGGATGTCCTCTTGCCATGCTTGCCTTTTGCCTACAGAGAGGTGCCTCAGAAGGGAGTAGGGTTTTTCCCCTTTGAACTTCTGTTTGGCCAACCTGTAAGGGGACCACTTGCACTTGTGAAGGAGGGTTGGGAGAAACCTCTCCACAAGCCTAAGCAAGATGTAGTGGACTATGTGCTTGGCCTCTGCTCAAGGAAGGCTGAGTACGTAGAAAAGGCATCCAAAAACCTTGAGGCCAATCAACAGCTCCAGGAGCAGTGGTATGATCAAAAGGTTGCACTGGTGGAGTTTAAACCAGGTCAGAAGGTATGGGTTCTGAAGCCAGTGGCTCCCAGGGCACTTCCAGACAGATGGAGTGGCCCTTATCCTATTCTAGAGAAAAAGAGTGAGGTCACCTACTTGGTAGACCTGGGCACTAACAGGACACCCAAGAGAGTGTGTCAGGACTAAACAGCTGAGTTCCTCAGGAACAGAAGCTGGACCCAATGTCCCCTCACCAATATCTGTGACAACTTGTGATACAGTCAGTGCGAGATATCAACGAGAGGGGAAGTGGATAAACTTCTGTGCTTGCTCCTTGTGAGTTGCCTGGGGGACCCTAGAGTGCATAGAAAAGGTCACTACCTATGTCCAGATAACTCCGAACCCAGGCATGTTTGGGATCAAACAAGTTGGAATCATACCCCAATACTGTTGCAAGTATTGGAAGTATGATTCAATGCACTCTGGGGGCTCCTTAGAGGACCCCCAGCATTGCTACCACCAATCTTACAGGGCTTTTCAGGCAGCCCAAGCTACTGCCACCCCTCACACAGGTTTTCTGCCCTCCTGCTGCTTAATGTAATCAAGCCCAGGAAAGCAGAACAAAGGATTTCCTTTGGGAGAGGTAGGTATCACCCTCTCCCTTTGGAAATAGGCGTGACTGACTTGGGAGGGGTAGCCTTCCCAAGCCACTGGTATGCTTTGAAGGGCATATTTGGTGCTCTCCATGCATAAACCAGTCCACACTGGTTCAGGGACCAGCAGTCCCTGCTCTGGTGCGAAACGTGACAATGGGAATGGGAGTGACCACTCCCCTGTCCATCACCACCCCAGGGGTGGTGCACAGAGCTACTCCAGAGGGTCCCTGGGTTCGGATATCTTGTTTCCAAGGTTGACAGTGAACTCTGGGAGCATCAGAGTGCCCATGACAGGCAGGTGACGGCAGAGCCCCTCTCCTGATAGGTGCTTACCTGGCTAAGTGACCAATACCCCTCTTCCAGGGCTATTTAGGGTCTCTCTCTCGGGTGGGTCCTCAGATTCGGCTTGTAAGGTTCCAGCAGGATTCCTCTGCAACCTTCACTTCGACTTATGACCTCCGCAACTGCGACTGGACCCTCCAGGACCCGACATTCTGCCTCCAAGAAGAACTCTTCTGCAAAACTGTTTCCAGGGCTCCTGCCAGCAACTACAACATTTCCACAGGCTGTGCATCCACTGGGGGTGGCGTGTTTTTAGTCTGCACTAGAAGAAACCAGGAATCTCCCTTGGAGTGAAGGAGTCACTCCCCTACATCCGCAAGCACCTGCTGCAACTACGACCATCGGCGTGGATCTACTTTCATCCTGAGCTGTGTAGATCCTGCATCACAAGTGGTGGTCCGGAGTAGTCTTCTTAGTTCGGTCTGTCAGCTGTGCAACTTTGGTGGAGGTAAGCCTTTGCCTTCTCAAGCAGGACAGTACCCCCGTGCATCGGTCTCTTGCAGCTGCCAAGGCTTGTTTGCATCTCCTCCAAGGGATCTTCAGGTGACATGTAGCTCCAGTCCCCAGCACTCCTTCCTGTGACTCACAGCCCTCTGCGTGGTCCTCCTGCGGCGTGGGATCCCTTTCTGTAGTGCTGCTACTGTGTCCCTGTCCTGTGGGTGCTGCCTCCACTACTGTGGGCTGTGTGACACTGAGGGCCCCCTCTGACTCCCTGGGCCTTGCTGGTCCCCAGCAGCAAGGCACTTTTCCACTAACTGCAAGTTTGCCTTGGCCAAGGCTTGTTGGTGGAATTCCTGCACTGACACCCATCTGCAATCTTCACTCCAGCGTGGGACATCTTCTGCATCATTCAGGAACTCTTCCCTGGCTCCAGTGCTGACCGGATCATCACGGTCGACCAACTCCTGCAAGTACAGCTGAGTGGGTAGTAGCGCCTACTCCTCCTGGATTCCACTGTGACTCTTGAACTTGGCCCGTCTCTCCACAGGTCTTGCTCTCCAGGAATCTACCGCTGATTTCTTGCAGTCTTGTCTGGGTGTCTTCTTTTTCTTTCTTTTGGGTGGTCTGGTAAAATTCCAGTGATTTACTCATGCCTTCCCGGTTGCTGGGGGGGGGAGGGGGAGGTACTGTGTTACTTAACTCTGTAGTTTTCTAGTACTCCCAGCTCTCTTCTATACATCCCAGTTACCTAGGTGGGGGTCCTGTGTTAGCATTCCATTCTTTTAGTATATGGTTTGGGCTCCCCCTAGGGTCACTATTGTTTATTGGTATTTGCATGGTTTTCTAACCTTTTCTATGCCTATTGCTGTTTACTAGTGTATATATTTAGTGTATTTACTTACCTCCTATTGGAGGGTTGTCCTTCTAGGAGTTTGTGGTATTGTGTGACCAAAAATAAAGTTCCTTTATTACTGTACAACTGAGTGTTTTCTTTCATGTGTGTAAGTGCTGTGTGACTACAGTGGTATTGCATGAACTTTGCATGTCTTCCTGATAAGCCTTGGCTGCTCATCCACAGCTACCTCTAAAGAGCCTGGCATGTAGACACTGCCTACACTTCACTAAGAGGAGATACTTGGCCCTGGAATAAGATGCAAGTACCTTAGGTACCCACCACACACCAGGTCGGTTTCCTACATTGGTGGTGCAGCGGTGGGATAGGCACTTGCAATTGCCTTACCAGTCTGTCACTTGGTACTTTTCACAGTAAAGACCACTTACTAGCTAGGGGTCTACACTTATACCTAGTTTCAAGAAACAGTCTCTTGGGTTTGGTTAGAAGGGTCTAGGTATAGCCCTAAGTCTAAAATAATTTTGGGGACTTAGAGTAGTTAGGGATCCTACACCACACTAGCTAACTAATATGTCTTCAGAACAGGGCACATCTCAGGCTATGGACACCTTATGTGGACCTCACCTTCCGAAAACTGAGGGAGATGTGCTCAGAAAGGAACCTGAAGGCACCCTAGTAAGAGTCTGCTCCTGGGCCTGCTCCTCCAGGATGACCAGGACCATGCTGGTAGCCAAGAGGAGGAGGAGGAGGAGGATGCAGACACTAGCTGTCTAGTGTTAGAGAGACAGGATCTAGACACTGAGAAGGATTAGCAGGGTCCCTAATAAACCCCCTAGCCTAGCTGGGAGCACCTCGGGAAGTGGGAAGGGAAGCTATAGTAGTAGGGCCCCCTTTGTGCCCAGAGGGTTAGTGAAAAGGGTTACTGAGAATAGGGACAGATCCTCCTCTGCCCACTCTTGTCACATCAGTATCTCAGGGGACACACTGCACAACTCCAGGGGAAGATTCTCTAGACAGGGAACTCTTGAAACAAACTGGAGGAGGCCAGGCTGAGGCTGCAGCAGCAACTAGCCCTAGACAGGGATGCATTGGCAGTGGTGAGAGAGAGGCACCCGATGGGGCAGCAGCAACTTTGGTTTCAGGGAGCCTAGGGTCGGGGGAATCTCTTGATTCCAGAAACCTAAGTAAGGTTCTGTTCCCCCCCCACACCCCTCCCCCTCAAGGGAGGGGATGACATCCTCAAGTGGTTCTTTGTTCTGGAGAGGGCCTGTAAAGTACAGAGGGTCCCCCAGAGACAGTGGGCTGCTATCCTTTGGCTCTCATTCTCTGACAAGGGAAGGGATAGGCTCCTTACTGTCAGAGAGTAAGATGCTGATAATTACTCTGTGTTGAAGTCTGCTCTTTTGGATAGGTTTGGTCTTACCACTGAACAATACACGATAAAGTTCAGGGAGACCAGGAAAGAGTCCTCCCAGGAGTGGGTTGATTTTGTGGATTGCTCTGGAAGGCTGCTTACATGGTAGCAAAGTCAATGATTATGAGGGCTTATACTATCTTATTCAGAGAGCATATACTTAAACATTTTGTGTGTCATCTGTTGTACCAGTACTTCATAGACTCAGATCTGACCTCTCCCCAAGGATTGGGAAAGAAGGCAGACAAATGGGTCAGAACAAGGGTGAGCAGAAAAGCTCACACGGGGTTGACAAAGACAAGAAAACAGAAGCAGGTAAGTCTCAGGACAAGGGTGGGGACAAAAACAAATCTAAAGAGTCTTCACCAGGCCCACAAAACTCCCCGGAGTGGGACTAAAACATCTTCCTCCTCTGCACATGTTAAAAATCCTTGGTGCTACGGGTGCAAAAAAAAAAAAGGCTATAGGCCAGGAGAGCTCCTGCCCTGGTAAAGGCCCTGAGCCTTCCACCACTACTACATCCACTTCCACTCATAGTGCCCGTAATAGTAGAACTACTGGCAGTAGTCAGACCAAAAGTGTACTGGGTTCACATTTGGGTCCAAAGTAGGTTGTAGAGACCCCTAAGACCGTTTCTGTCTACCCAGGTGGTACGTGCCTTGCCACCCTAGCTGCTTGTCCCCTTAACATGGATAAGTACAAGTAGCACATCCAGGTAAATGGTGTTGAGGCTTACAGGGACACAGGTGCCAGTGTCACCATAGCTACTGAAAAGTTAATATCACCTGCAAAACACCTACTTAATCAAACGTACCAAGTCACTGATGTCAATAGCTCCACTCAGTGCCTCACCTTAACTGTAGTACACTTTAGCTGGGGTGGAGTTACTGACCCTAAACAGATGGTAGTCTCACCTCACCTAACCTACCTGTTAAGTGCCTCCTAGGGAATGACCTGGAGACCTCAGATTGGGCTGAGGTAGAGTTCCTTGCCCATGCAGCCATACCCAAACATCTTTAATCCCCAAACAGACTAAAGAGCAAAGTAGGGAAGGAGCCCTGGAGCCTGGAATAATGGCCCCAGACACTCCTAAAAACAGAGGCATGAAGGATATCAAATGATCCTCTACCCACCCTCCCACTAAGGATTCTACTCCTCTGAGGGAGGATACCACTGCCAGGGTGGAGCCTGTACCACAGGAGCCAACAGCTACCACAGCTGAGCACTCAGGGGTAAAAGAACCCCTTTGGAGGGAACCTAAGATAGAACAGAAAACCTGTCCTGTCTTGGAAAACATGGAGTAGCCCTCCTGCACTCCCAGAGAAACTTTGGTGCAGCAACCCTACACCACCCCTGACACACTAGGACAGCAAACCTGTTCTTCCGTAAAGCCTTTAGGACAGCAACCCTGTCCTTCTCTTCCCCAGGTAGGACAGCACTTTGTCCTCCTTAAGAGCCTTTAGGACTTTTATTTTGTGCTGCTCTAGCCCTGCTAAGAGAGCACCCCTGTCTAGCTTTACAGCCCCTAGGACAGCAACCCTGTTGAAACAGAGGCCCAGTGTCAGTCATCCTGCCCAATTACTTTTTCCATACCATAAACAGGGAATCACAGGGCCCACAGTTTAAATATATTTCAGGGAAAAGTTACCAAACAGCGTAGTCCAACTCCCCACAGGGAAGGGGCCACATAGCAGATAATAGGAGTAACCACTCTACTGCAGAGCTACTCTCCACTTATCACCACTTAGACAATAGAGTCCCAACTGGCCAAGGTTAGCCTTATTGTCCTTCGTGGTTATATAGTAAAGTAGCCTCTTTCTAGCATGGTTCCCCCAACGTTTTTGCCTGTTGTCAGTGTGTTTGACTGTCTACTGGGATCCTGCTAACTAGGACCCCAGTGGTTATGCTCTCTCCTGTAAATTTTGTTAACTTACTTTTTCTTCCCACAATTGCCATACTGGTCTCCCCAAGTAAGTCCCTGGTATATGGTACCCAGGGGCATTGGGGTACCAGGGGATCCCTATGGGCTGCAGCAGTTATTCTGCCACACATAGGGAGCCCAGGCAAAGGGTTCTGCAGGCCTGTCATTGCAGTCTGCATGAAACGGGTGAATGCACCGGTTTTCACTACAGGTCACTAAGTCACCCCTATGGAAGGCCCTCTCAGCCCAGAGGGCAAGGTGCAGGTACCTGTGTGTGAGGGCACCCCTGCATTAGCAGAGGTGCCCCCACAAACTCCAGATCCATTTTCTTGGACTTTGTGAGTGCAGGGATGCCATTTTATGCATGTAATGGGCATAGGTCACTATGTCCAGCTACCTAATGATAACTCCGAGCTTGGGCATGTTTGGTATCAAACATGTTGGAGTCATACCCCAATACTGTTGGAAGTAAGATTCCATGCACTCCGAGGGCTCCTTTGAGGACCCCCTGCATTGCTACCACCAGTCTTACAGGGTATTCCGGGTAGCCCAAGCTGCTGCCACCCCTCAAACAGGTTTCTGCCCTGTTGCTGCTGCTTGATCTGATCAAGCCCTGGAAGGCAGAACAAAGGATTTCCTTTGGGAGAGAGAGTTAACACCCTTTTCTCTTTGGAAAAAGGTGTGACTGGCTTGGGAGGGGTAGCCTCCCCAAACCACTGCTATGCTTTGAAGAGCTCATTTTGTGCCCTCTGTGCGTAAACCAGTTGACACTGGTTCAGGGACCTTCAGTCCCTGCTCTGGAGTGATACTGGACAATGGAAAGGGGAGTGACCACTCCCCTGTCCTTCACCTCTCCAGGGGTGGTGTCAGAACTCCTTCAGAGGGTCCCTGGGTTCTCCCATCTTCTTTCCAAGGTTGGCAGGTAACTCTGGGAGCATCTGAGTGTCCAGTACAGGCAGGTGACGTCGGAGCCCCCTCCTGATAGGTGCTTATATGGTTAGGTGACCAATACCCCTTTCAGGGCTATTTAGGGTCTCTCTCTTGGGTGGGTCCTCAGATTCAGCCTGCAAGACTCCAGCAGGATTCCTCTGCAACCTTCACTTCCACATCAGGCCACTGGAACTGCAACTGGACCCTCCAGGAACTGACAACGCTGCAAACAACGAACAAGACTCTTATGCAACTTTGTTTCCACAACTCCTGCTTGCTTTGCAACATTTCCCTGGCCGTGCATCCTCAGAAGACAGCAACTCTTTAGCCTGCACAAGAAGAGGAGGCAATCTCCCTTGGAGTGAGGAGTCACTTGCCTGCAACCGCAGGCATCTACAGCAAATGACTGGCAGCGTGGATCTCTCCTCATCTTGAGCTGTGTGGATCCTGCATCACGGGTCGTGGTCCGGAGTAGTCCTCTGCCAGCTGTCCAACTTTGGTGGATGTAAGCCTTTGCCTTCCCACGCAGGACAGTACCCCCGTGCACCACATCTTTTGCAGCTGCCAAGACTTGTTGGCAACTCCTCTAAGGGATCTTCAGGCGACGTGCAGCTCCAGCCCCCAGCACTCCTTCCTGCAAAGTGCAGCCTTTTGCGTGGTTCTCTGGCAGCGTGGGATCTTCTTTTGTAGTGCTGCGTGGGCTCCTTCTGCAACTTCTGTGTCCCCGTCCTGTGGGACTCCTGTGGACGCTGTCTCCGCTCCTGTTGGCTCTGTGTTCGGTGAGGGCCACCTCTGACACCCCCTGCTGGGTTGAGTCCTCTTGGGCCTTGCTGGTCCCCGGCAGCACCACTTTTCCACTAACAGTGAGTTTGCCTTGGCCAAGGCTTGTTGGAGAAATTCCTGCACCGATACCCGTCTGCAATCTTCACTCCAGCATGGGACATCTCCTGCATCATTCAGAAACTCTTCTCCGGCTCCAGGGCTGCAGTGCTGACCTGATCATCACTGTCGACCAACTCCTGCAAGTACAGGTGGGTGGGTAGTAGCTCCTACTCCTCCTGGATTCCACTGTGACTCTTAGACTTGGTCCCTTCTCTCAACAGGTCTTCCTCTCCAGGAATCCACCGCTGGTTTCTTGCATTCTTGTCAGGGTGTGTTCTTTTTTTCTTTCTCATCCTTTTGGGTGGTTTGTGGAAATTCCAGAGATTTACTCCTGCTTTCCTGGTCTTGGAGGGGGGGGGGGGGGGGGCTGTGTTAGTTACCTCTGTGGTTTTCTAGTACTCCCAGCTCCCTTGTACACATCCCACTTACCTAGGTGGGGGTCCTGTGTTTGCATTCCATTTGTTTTATTTATGGTTTTGGCCCCCCCTAGGGTCACTATTGCTTATTGGTATTTGCAATGTTTTTTAACCTTTTCTATGCCTATTACTGTTTACTAGTGTATTTATGTAGTGTATTACTTACCTCCTATTGGAGGGTTGTCCTTTTAGTAGTCTGTGGTATTGTGTGACCAAAAATAAAGTATCTTTTTGTACAACTGAGTGTTTTTTTCATGTGTGTAAGTGCTGTGTGACTACAGTGGTTTTGCATGAGCTTTGCATGTCTCCTAGACAAGCCTTGGCTGCTCCTTCACAGCTAGCTCTAGAGATCCTGGCTTCTAGACACTGCCAACATTTCACTAGGAGGGAATACCTGGACCTGATGTAAGTACTATAAGTACCCACCGCACACCAGGCCAGCTTCCTACAGTGTATGATTGACATGTTTGATACCAACCATGCCCAGGCTCGGAGTTACCATTGTGTAGCTGGACATAGGTAGTGACCCTTGTCAAGTACACAGGTAAAATGGCTTCCCCGCACTCACGAGGTCCAGGAAAATTGAGCTGGAGTTCGTGGGGGCACCTCTACTCATGCAGAGGTGCCTTCACACAGAGGTTCTTGTACCCTGCCCTCTGGGCTAGGATGACCTGCTATAGGAGTGACTTACAGTGACCTGGAGTAGCAAGCTGTAGTGAAAGGGTGCATGCACCTTTCCTTTTGTATGGGCTTCCATGGGTGGCATAATACATGCTGCAGCCCATGGGGAACCCCTGGTGCCCCAATGCCCTGGGTACCTAGGTACCATATACTAGGGACTTACATGGGGGCACCAGTATGCCAATTGTGGGGTGCACAAGGTCAGGAACAACCAAATTTAGAGAGAGAGCACAGTCACTGGAGTCCTGGTTACCAGGATCCCAGTAAACAGTCAAAAACACACTGACAGTGGGAGTAACCATGCCAAAACGAGGGTACTTTCCTATAATTGGTACTAACTTAATTGGTCAAACCGACCACAGACCTCTCAGATGGCTAATGCAAATGAAAGGTGAGAACCCTTCTCCCTGCAGTGGAACACAGACCTGGGACTGCTAATGCCAAAGAAGATGGCCTTTCACGTTTTTTCCACTTAGACAATAACGACTCTTGGGAAAGGTGTCTCATTCTCTTGTTTGGGAGGGTGTCGTCGTTTCCTCCCCCCTTCCCCCCAAACATTTTGCCTGATATTGATACTGACTTGACAGTGTGCTGGGGGACTTCTAACCAGGCCTCAGCACCAGTGTTCTTTCCCTAAAGCTGTACTATTGTTTCCACAATTTGCACACCCCAGGCACACTGATAAGACCCTTGTAAAAGGTACCAGTGGTATCAAGGGCCTTGTAACCAGGGAGGGTCGCTGAGGGCTGCAGCATGTATTGTGCCATCTTAAGGGACCCGTCACCAAACAAATGCACACTGCCATTGCAGCTTGTGTGTGCTAGCGGGGAGTAAAAGGTAAAGTCGACATGGCATCCCTTTCAGGGTGCCATGCTCACCAACCAGTGCATGTGGCCTAGGTATGTCACCCCTCTAGAAGACCTTATAGCTGTAGGAAAGTGCCCTCTTGTTTGGCATGGTTACCCCCATGTTCTGCCTCTAATCAGTATGTTTGACTGTCTACTGGGTTCCTAACCAGGACCCCAGTAGCTTTGCACTCTCCTCTAAATTGTACCCTTTTCTTCCCACACTTGGCATACTGGTCCCCCCATGTAGGTCCCTAGTATATGGTACCTAGGTACCCAGGGCATTTGGGTTCCACGTGATGCCTATGGGCTGCAGCAGTTATTCTTCCAGCAGGACTCCTCTGCAACCTTTACTTCAACTTCTGGCCTTCGGAACTGCGACTGGAACCTCTAGGGCCAGATAAGCTGCTTCCAAGAAGAAAGGACTCTTCAGCAACACTGTTTCCAAAGCTCCTGCCAGCTTTGCAACAATTTCCTCGTCGTGCATCCTCAGAAGACTGCAACTCTTCAGCCTGCGCAAGAAGAAGGAATCTCTGTTGGAGTGAAGGAGTCACTTCCCTGCATCCGCAAGCACCTACAACAAGCGACGATAGGCTGCATGAATCCCCTCTCTTCCTGAGCTGCGTGGATCATGCATCATGGGTGGTAGTTTGGAGTAGACCTCTTTGTCCTCTCAGCCAGCTGTCCAACTTTGGTGGAGGTAAGCCCTTGTGTTCTCACGCAGGACAGTACGCCCATGCACCACATCTCTTGCAGTTGCCAAGGCTTGTTTGCATCTCCTCCAAGGGATCTTCAGGTGATGTCACTAAATCCTGCAAAGCACAGCCTCTTGCGTGGCTCTCCTGTGGCGTGGGATCCACTTTAGTAGTGCTGCGTGGGCTCCTTCAGCGACTCGTGTCCCCATCCTGAGCGATTCCTGTGGGTGCTGCCTCTGCTCCCATGAACTTTTTGCGATGCGGAGGGTTCCCGGTTACTCCCCCTTCTGGGTAGAGTCCGCCTGGACCTTGCTGATCCCCGGCAGCACCTCTTTTCCTCCAATCGCAAGTTTGCTTTTGCCAAGACTTGTTGTTGGGAATCCTGCTCGGACACCAGTCTGCAATCTTCCTTCCGGCGTGGGACACCTTCTGCATCCATCTGGAACTCTTCCCCCAGTCCTGGGCTGCAGTGCTGACCTGTTCTTCAGACCCGTCGACCAACCCCTACATCCACAGCTGGGTGGGTACTACCTCCTATGCCTCCTGGACTCCACTATGACTCTTGGACTTGGTCCCCTCTCCCCACAGGTCTTCTTGTCTTCAAGAATCCACTGCTGGGTTTCTTGCAGTCTTTTCTCGGTGTCTTCTTTTCCTCCTTTTGGGTGGTTTGGGGAAAATCCAGTGTTTTACTCCTGCATTCCTGGTCGCTGGGGGTACTGTGTTACTTACCCTTGTGGTTCTCTAGTACTCTCAGCTCCCCTCTACACGTTTTACTTACCTAGATTGGGGTACTTTGTTCGCATTCCATTTTTTAGTATATGGTTTATGCTCCCCCTAGGGTCACTATTGATTATTACTGTTTGCACTGTTTTCTAACCTTTTCGATGCCTATTTCTGATTGATAGAGTATATATTTAGTGTATTCCTTGCCTCCTAAGGGTGGCTCTTCTGTCTAGTAATTTGGGGTGATTTGTTCCAAAATGAAAATGTCACTTACCCAGTGTACATCTGTTCGTGGCATCAGTCGCAGTAGATTCGCATGTTCTGCAATAGCTCGCCATCTGGTGTTGGGCCGGAGTGTTACAAGTTGTTTTTCTTCGAAGAAGTCTTTCGAGTCACGGGACCGAGTGACTCCTCCTTTTGTCTCCATTGCGCATGGGCGTCGACTCCATCCTCGATTGTTTTTCCCCGCAGAGGGTGAGGTAGGAGTTGAATTGTAGTAATAGTGCCCATGCAATGGAGTGACTAAGTATGCACTTATTTAAGGTTGAGATGATACATATATAAATAATTGAAGGTAACTTCCAAACTGCTACAGGCTCCCGGGGAGGCGGGTGGGCACATGCGAATCTACTGCGACTGATGCCACGAACAGATGTACACTGGGTAAGTGACATTTTCAGTTCGATGGCATCTGTCGCTGTAGATACGCATGTTCTGCAATAGACTAGTAAGCAGTTATTTCCCCAAAAGCGGTGGATCAGCCTGTAGGAGTGGAAGTAGTCTGAAATAATGTCCTTAATACAGCTTGACCTACTGTGGCTTGTTGTGCGGATAACACGTCTACACAGTAGTGCTTGGTGAATGTGTGAGGCGTAGACCATGTGGCTGCCTTACATATTTCTTGCATTGGGATGTTTCCTAGAAAGGCCATGGTAGCACCTTTCTTTCTGGTTGAGTGTGCCCTTGGTGTAATGGGCAGCTGTCGTTTAGCTTTAAGGTAGCAGATTTGGATGCATTTAACTATCCATCTGGCTATACCTTGTTTTGAAATTGGGTTTCCTGCATGAGGTTTTTGAAATGCAATAAAGAGTTGTTTAGTCTTTCTGATGTTCTTTGTTCTGTCAATGTAATACATTAATGCTCTTTTGACATCTAATGTATGTAGTGCCCTTTCAGCTACGGTATCTGGCAGTGGAAAGAACACCGGAAGTTCCACTGTTTGATTTAGATGGAACGGTGAAATAACCTTTGGCAAAAATTTAGGATTGGTCCTTAGGACGACTTTATTTTTGTGTAGTTGTATAAAAGGTTCCTGTATAGTAAACGCCTGAATCTCGCTTACTCTTCTCAGGGAAGTAATGGCGATGAGAAATGCCACCTTCCAGGTTAGGAACTGTATGTCGCAGGAGTGCATGGGTTCAAAAGGTGGACCCATAAGTCTAGTTAGGACAACATTTAGGTTCCATGAAGGAACAGGTAGTGTTCTTGGTGGTATAATTCTCCTAAGGCCCTCCATGAATGCTTTAATGACTGGTATTTTATATAGGGAAGTTGAATAGGTAGTCTGCAGGTATGCAGATATTGCTGCAAGGTGAATCTTAATGGAAGAGAAAGCTAGGTTAGATTTTTGTAAGTGAAGCAAGTAACCCACTACATGTTCTGGAGTTGTGTGTAATGGTTGTATTTGATTAATATGGCAGTAGCAAACAAACCTCTTCCATTTACTTGCATAGCAGTGCCTGGTGGATGGCCTTCTTGCTTGTTTTATGACTTCCATACATTCTTGGGTAAGTTGTACGTGCCCGAATTCTAGGATTTCAGGAGCCAGATTGCTAGATTCAGCGATGCTGGATCTGGGTGTCTGATCCTTTGGTTGTGCTGTGTCAACAGATCTGGCCTGTTGGGCAATTTGATGCAGGGTACCACTGATAGGTCTAGCAGCGTTGTGTACCAGGGTTGCCTTGCCCAAGTTGGTGCTATCAATATGAGTTTGAGTTTGCTTTGAGTGAGTTTGTTTACCAGGTAAGGAAGGAGAGGGAGAGGAGGAAAAGCGTAAGCAAATATCCCTGACCAGTTCATCCATAGGGCATTGCCTTGGGATTGTTTGTGTGGGTATCTGGATGCGAAGTTTTGGCATTTTGCGTTCTCCCTTGTCGCAAACAAGTCTATCTGAGGTGTTCCCCAGAGTTTGAAATAAGTGTTCAGTATTTGGGGGTGAATTTCCCATTCGTGGACCTGTTGGTGATCTCGAGAGAGATTGTCTGCGAGTTGATTTTGTATCCCTGGTATAAACTGTGCAATTAGGCGAATTTGGTTGTGAATTGCCCAATGCCAAATTTTTTGTGCTAACATGCTTAACTGCGTGGAGTGCGTCCCTCCCTGCTTGTTTAGATAATACATTGTTGTCATGTTGTCTGTTTTGACGAGAATGTATTTGTGAACTATTATTGGTTGGAAAGCTTTTAGTGCTTGAAAAACTGCAAGAAGTTCTAGGTGATTGATATGCAGTTTTGTTTGATGTACGTTCCATTGTCCTTGTATGCTGTGTTGATCGAGGTGTGCTCCCCACCCTGTCATGGAAGCATCTGTTGTTATTACGTATTGTGGCACTGGGTCTTGGAAAGGCCGCCCCTTGTTTAAATTTATGTTGTTCCACCACAGAAGCGAGAGGTAAGTTTGGCGGTCTATTAACACCAGATCTAGAAGGTGACCCTGTGCTTGAGACCACTGTGATGCTAGGCATTGTTGTAAGGGCCTCATGTGCAGTCTTGCGTTTGGGACAATGGCTATGCATGATGACATCATGCCTAGGAGTTGTAATACCATCTTTGCTTGTATCTTTTGTGTTGGATACATGCGTTGTATGATGGTGTTGAAATTTTGAATTCTTTGTGGACTTGGAGTGGCTACTCCTTTTGATGTGTCTATTATGGCTCCCAGGTATTGTTGTACCTTGCGTGGCCGAATTTTGGATTTTGTGAAATTGACGGTGAACCCTAGTTTGAAGAGGGTTTGTATGATATGATTTGTGTGATTTGAGCACTCTATTAACGAATGGGCCTTGATTAGCCAGTCGTCTAGATATGGGAACACATGTATTTGCTGCCTTCTGATGTGTGCAGCGACTACCGCTAGACATTTGGTAAAGACTCTTGGTGCGGTTGTTAATCCGAAAGGCAGTACCTTGAATTGGTAATGTATTCCTTTGAATACAAACCTTAGGTATTTCCTGTGCGATGGGTGAATTGGTATATGGAAATAAGCATCCTTGAGGTCTAAAGTTGCCATGTAGTCGTGCAGCTTTAGCAATGGCAATACTTCTTGTAGTGTGACCATGTGGAAGTGGTCTGATTTGATGAAAGTGTTGACTACTCTGAGGTCTAGGATTGGTCTCAGTGTTTTGTCCTTCTTTGGTATCAGAAAGTACAGTGAGTAAACTCCTGTGTTTATTTGTGTGTTTGGCACTAATTCGATTGCATTCTTTTGCAATAGTGCCTGCACTTCTATCTCTAGGAGATTGGAATGGTGTGTTGTTAAATTTTGTGCTTTTGGTGGTATGTTTGGAGGGAACTGTAGAAATTCTATGCAGTAACCATGTTGGATAATTGCTAGAACCCAAGTGTCTGTAGTGATTTTCTCCCATGCTGTGTAATAATGACCTATTCGTCCCCCCACTGGTGTTGTGTGGAGGGGGTGAGTGACATGTGAGTCACTGTTTAGTAGTAGGGGTTTTGGGGCTTTGGAATCTTCCTCTATTTCTAGGGAATTGCCCTCCTCTATATTGTCCCCGAAAACCTCCTCTATACTGTCCTTGGTAACTGGACGGTGTGGCTTGTGAGGTGCTGGCTTGTGTGCTTTGACCCCGAAACCCCCCTCGAAAGGGCGTTTTACGGAATGAGCTGTAATTCCCTCTGCTCTGCGGGGAGTAGAGTGCGCCCATGGCTTTGGCAGTGTCCGTATCTTTTTTGAGTTTCTCAATCGCTGTGTCCACTTCTGGACCGAACAGTTCTTTTTCATTAAAAGGCATATTGAGAACTGCTTGTTGAATCTCTGGTTTAAATCCAGACGTTCGGAGCCATGCATGCCTTCTGATAGTTACAGATGTATTAATTGTCCGTGCAGCTGTATCTGCAGCGTCCATGGAGGAGCGGATCTGGTTGTTGGAGATGGCCTGTCCCTCCTCAACCACTTGTTTTGCCCTATTTTGGAAGTCTTTGGGCAGATGTTCAATGAGATGTTGCATCTCGTCCCAGTGGGCTCTGTCATAGCGCGCAAGTAGTGCCTGGGAGTTCGCGATGCGCCACTGGTTTGCAGCTTGTGCTGCGACTCTTTTACCAGCTGCATCAAACTTGCGGCTTTCTTTATCTGGGGGTGGTGCATCTCCAGATGTGTGAGAGTTGGCCCTTTTCCTAGCTGCTCCTACAACAACAGAGTCTGGTGGCAGCTGTGTTGTGATGAAAGCCGGGTCTGTAGGAGGCGGCTTATACTTTTTTTCCACCCTTGGTGTGATTGCCCTACTTTTGACCGGGTCCTTAAATATGTCTTTTGCGTGCCGGAGCATACCAGGGAGCATAGGCAGGCTTTGGTAGGAGCTGTGGGTGGAGGAGAGTGTGTTGAACAAGAAATCATCCTCGACCTGTTCTGAGTGGAGGCTTACGTTGTGAAATTGTGCTGCTCTAGCCACCACCTGAGAGTACGCGGTGCTGTCTTCTGGTGGAGATGGTTTTGTAGGGTATGCCTCTGGGCTGTTATCTGACACTGGGGCGTCGTATAGGTCCCATGCGTCCTGGTCTTGGTCACCCTGGCTCATGGTGGTGTGAGCTGGGGAGTGTGATGGCGTTTGTGCTGGTGAAACGTTAATCACGGGCGGAGGAGAGGGTGGTGGTGTAACTCTTTTCACCACTTTTGGTTGTGGTGCTTGTTCCGTCTGGAACTCCAACCTTCTCTTTCTCCTAATGGGGGGAAGGGTGCTTATTTTTCCTGTCCCCTGCTGAATGAAGATACGCTTTTGCGTATGGTCCGCATCAGTTGCTTGTAGCTCTTCCTCAAACCTATGCTTCTGCATTTGGGAGGTTAGCGAGTGCTCTTCTGTATAAGAGCCTGAAGCTGGGTCGCTTGCAGTTTGTTTCGGCGTCGAAACTTTGTCTGCGTGTTTTTTCGGCTCCGAGGTGACTTTTTTCCTTTTCGGGGCCGAAACCTCTCGGCGTCGATCTGTTTCGGTGCCGCTGTCTCGGCGTCGAGCCGTGTCCACACCGGCATCTCGGTGTCGAGGCTTGTCTCCAGCACTTTCTCGGTCCCGAGAAGGCTGCGTGCCGGTGTCTCGACCGGAGTCGGACGATCTCGGCACTGTTTGGGCCTTTTTCGGTGCCGACGGTCGGTCACCGATTTTATGGGTTGAGCCATGGCCTGGTGGCAGTGGCGTCCCCTGGGCCTTGTAAATGTTTCTTTGTGTGGTTTTCGACGTCTTACTCACGGTTTGTGTATCGTCGAATCCTTCGGAGTCTGAGTCTTGGATCGAGAAGGTACCTTCCTCTTCCTGTTCCTCGAACTCCCGTCGGGCTGTCGGTGCGGACGCCATTTGAAGTCTTCTGGCTCGACGGTCTCGGAGCGTTTTTCGGGACCGGAACGCACGACAGGCCTCGCAGGTGTCTTCGCTGTGCTCAGGTGACAGGCACAGGTTGCAGACCAAGTGTTGGTCTGTGTAGGGGTATTTATTGTGGCATTTGGGGCAGAAACGGAACGGGGTCCGTTCCATCGGCGTTCTTCAGCACGCGGTCGGGCCGACCAGGCCCCGACGGAGGATCGAAAAATTACCCCGAAGGGCACCGGAGCTCTTCGATCTTCGATGCGGTGTTGAATGTAAGTATGCCGATCCCGAACGCAACAATACCGACGAAAATCTTCCGAAATTAACTATTTTTTCTGTTCCGAAACTCGGAGCGACAGGAACACGTCCGAACCCGATGGCGGAAAAAAAACAATCGAGGATGGAGTCGACGCCCATGCGCAATGGAGACAAAAGGAGGAGTCACTCGGTCCCGTGACTCGAAAGACTTCTTCGAAGAAAAACAACTTGTAACACTCCGGCCCAACACCAGATGGCGAGCTATTGCAGAACATGCGTATCTACAGCGACAGATGCCATCGAACATAAAGTATCTATTTTGGTACAACTGAGTGTTTTCTTTCATGTGTGTAAGTGCTGTGACTACAGTGGTATTGCATGAACTTTTCATGTCTCCTAGATAAGCCTTGGCTGCTCATCCACAGCTAACTCAAGAAAGCCTGGCTTCTAGACACTGCCTACACTTCACTAAGAGGGGATACCTGGACCAGGTATAAGGTACAAGTACCATAGGTAAACTACCACACACCAGGCCAGCTTCATACATTGGTAGTGGAGTGGTGGGATAAGCAGTTGCAATTGCGTTACCACTATGTCACTTGGCACTTTCCACAGCAATGACCACTTACTAGCTAGGACATACATACACCTAGTCTCAGGAAAAAGGTCTCTAGGTTTTGGGGAAGAGAGGGGTCTAGGCATAGCCCTTACTCCAAACTTCTGTAAGAGAGACTAGAGGTTAGGCAAAACCTACACCACTCCAACATGTCTTTAGTACCTAGAACCTCTCAGAACATGGGTTCTCACTATGGAGACCATACCTTTCAGGAGCTGAGTGAAGTGTGCAAGAGTAGGAAAATGAAGACAGGGAGGGACCCTAGTAAAAGTATACTTTTGGGACTTCTTCTCAAGGATGACCAAGATCGGGCTGGGATCTAGGAGGAGAGGGAACAGGAATCAGACTAACCCCCCAGTATTAGAACGAGAAGATTTAGATACTGAGGAGGGTCCCTCAGAGGATCACAGAGTCTCTAGTAAGCCCCTTAGTGTAGCTAGGAGCACTACAGGTAGTGCCAAAGGTGGCCATGTTAGTAGCCCCCTCCCCCACCCACCCTTGGTTCCCAGAGGAATAGTTCTGAGGGTTACTAAACCTGAGGGCAGATCCTCATCCTGCCACTCTGCCACCTCTGTATCAGAGGCAACAAACTGCTTAACTCCAGAAGATGACTCCTTAGATAGGGAACTTAGGAAACTGAGGCTGGAGGAGTCCAAGCGGAGGCTGCAACAGCTACCCCTGGACAGGGAGGCCTTGGCAGTGGAGAGAGAGGGGCAGGAGTTGGGGTTAGGTCCCTATGGTGGCAGCAGCCTTGGTTTCAGGGAACCTAGGGTCAGGGTGGACTCTTGATTCCAGAAATCTTAGCTAGATTGTTGCCCCATACAAGGTGGGAGGTGACATCAATAAGTGGTTCTCTGCTCTGGAAAGGGCCTGTGAAGTTCAGAGGGACCCTCAGAAACAGTGGGGGCTGCTATCCTCTGGCTCTCCTTATCTGACAAGGGTAGGGATAGGCTTCTTACTGTCAAAGAGGAGGATGCTGACAATCACACAGTTTTAAAGTCAGTTCTGTTAGATGGATTTGGCCTTACCACTGAACAGTACAGAATTAAGATCAGGGAGACCAGGAAAAAGTCCTACCAAGATTGGGTTGATTTTGTGGACTGCTCTGTAAATGTTTTGGAAGGCTGGTTACATGGTAGCAAAGTCAGGACTATGTGAGTTTGTACAATTTGATTTTGAGAGAGCATATACTTAACAACTTTGTGTCTGATTTGTTGCACCAGTACTTCGTAGACTCAGGTCTGACCTCTCCCCAAGAATTGGAAAAGAAGACAGACAAATGGGTCAGAACAAGGGTGAGTAGAAAGGCTCACACTGGGGGTGACAAGGACAAGAAAAAGGAAGCCGGTAAGTCTCATGACAAGGGTGGGGACAAAACTAAAACTAAAGATTCTTCATCAGACCCACAAAATGACTCTGGGGTGGGGGGGGGGGATGGGTCCAAATCCTCTTCCCTTAACAAAACGCCTTGGTGCTATGTCAACAAAATGCTTGGTGCCATAGGCCAGGAGACAGCTCCTGCTCTAATGAAAGCACCAAGCCACCCACCACTTCAAACCCCACCTCCACCATTAGTACCCTTAGTACCAACAGTAATGGTGGGTCAGGCAGTAATAGCCATTCCAAGGGTGTAGCTGGGATCACTTTAGGAAGTGTGGTGGGGCTGGCTTAGTTAGGGAAACTACTGAGACTGTGTTAGTCTTAGATGGGGGCTTTGATTTTGCCACCCTTGCTACCTGGCCCCTTAGTATGAATAAGTACAGGCAAGCTGCCCTTGATAAATGGTGTTCAGGCAGAGGCCTACAGGGACACAGGCGCCAGTGTCACAATGGTGACTGAAAAACTGGTGTCCCCTGAGCAACACCTACTTAGTCATCAGTATCAAGTGACTGATGCCCACAACAACACTGTATGGGGGAGGGGCAATGGCCTAAAGTAATTTGTTGTGTCCACAGACTTACATGTAGAGACCCTCCAGTGAGGATTCACCCTTTGAGGAGGAAGAATCCACTCCCTTGGTAGAACCTATACCTGAAAAGTTGAAAGCTGATACAGTTGAACTTGAAGGTGCAGGGGGGCCTGCCAGGGAGGAGTTCAGTAGGGCACAGGACACCTGTCCCACACTGGAAGGGTTAAGTCAGCAAGCTGTCCTTCAAGAAGCAAGGGATGTCAGTTGCTCTCATAAGGTGTATTGGGAGGACAACCTCCTATACTCAGAAGCAAAGGAACCCAAGCCTGGTGCCACCAGGAGGTTGGTAGTACCTCTGCAGGATACAGAGTTTTTGTTGAAACGTGCACATGACATACCCCTGGCAGGTGACTTGGGGCAAAGCAAGACTTGGGACAGACTTGTCCAACACTTTCACTGGCCCCATATGTCTGAAGATACCAAGGGTTTTGTCGCTCCTGTGCCACATTGCAAGACAGGTGGCACCCCAAAGGCCCCCCTAAATCCACTACCAGTGGTTGGGGTGGATATTGTTGGGCCCCTAGACCTTCCCACTGCCTCTGGGAACAGGTCTATACTGGTGGTGGTGGACCATGCCACCAGATATCCAGAGGCCATACCTCTAAGGACCCCTACAGCTGCTGCAGTGGCAAAGGCTCTCCTGGGAATCTTTCAGGGTGGGCTTTCCAAAAGAGGTGAAATCAGACAGAGGTACAAACTTCATGTCTGCATACCTCAAAGCCATGTGGAAGGAATGGTGTTATTACAAGTTCACCACTCCTTACCACCCCAAACCAATGTTTTGATTGAGAGATTTAATAAAACTCTCAAAGGCATGACCAAGGGACTCTCTGAAAACACAGGAGGAGATGGGATGCCGTATTACCATGTCTCCTTGTCTGCCTATAGAGAGGATCCTCAGAAGGGAGTGGGCTATAGTTCCTTTGAACTCCTGTTTGGACACCCTGATAGGGGTCCACTTGCACTTGTAAGGGAAGGATGGGAGCAACCTTATAAGCCCCCTAAACAAGACATTGTGGACCGTGTACTTGGTCTCAGATCCAGGATGGTGGAGTACATAATAAAGGCCACTAAAAACGTCAAGCCAGCCAAGAACTGCAAAAGCAGTGGCATGATCAGAAGGTTGTCCTAACTGTGTACCAGCTAGGACAGAAAGAGTGGGTCCGGAGCCTGTTGCTCCCAGGGCACTCCAAGACAAACGGAGTGGTCCCCATAGTATAGTAGAGAAAAAGAGTGAGGTCACCTACTTGGTGAACCTTAGCACTCCCAGAAGCCCCCTCAGGGTGCTTTATGCGAACCACCTTAAGTTAAGCCCTACTATGACAGGGCTGATTGGACCCTGCTCATGGCAACTGATGAGGGACAGAAGAAGAGCGTGACCCTCTCCCTGATCTCTTCTCCACTACTGCAGCTAATGGCTCAGTGGGTGGAGTGGTCCTAGCAGACTGCCTTTCTGAATCTCAGGAGGACTGCATAAACCTCCTAGGCCAGTTCTCTGAACTGTTTTCTCCAACACCTGGTCGGACTACATGGTGTGAACACACCACTGACACAGGGGACAGTTTGCCTGTTAAAAGTAAGATTTACAGACAACCTGATCATGTTAGGGATTGCATCAAAGCTGAAGTGTAAAATATCCTTGACTCCTGCATACCTGGTAGCTGGGGGCTACTGTGTTACTTACCTTTGTGGTTCTCTAGTACTCCCTGCTCCCCTCTACACATTTTACTTAACTAGGTGTGGGTACCTTGTTCGCATTCCATTTTTTTTAGTACATGGTTTGTGCTCCCCCTAGGGTCACTATTGAGTATTACTGTTTGCACTGTTTTCTAACCTTTTATATGCCTATTTCTGATTGATAGTGTATATATTTAGTGTATTACTTACCTCCTAAGGGTGGGTCTCCTGTCTAGTAATTTGTGGTGATTTGTTCCAAAATGAAAATGTCACTTACCCAGTGTACATCTGTTTGTGGCATCAGTCGCTGAAGATTCACATGTTGTGCATAACCCGCCATCTGGTGTTGGGTCGGAGTGTTACAAGTTGTTTTTCTTCGAAGAAGTCTTTCGAGTCACGGGACCGAGGGACTCCTCCTCTTTGTCTCCATTGCGCATGGGCGTCGACTCCATCTTCGATTGTTTTCCCCGCAGAGGGTGAGGTAGGAGTTGTTTGTTAGTAATAGTGCCCATGCAATGGAGTGAATAAGTATGTACCTAACTAAGATTTAATATATTTACAAATGTACAAAGTTGAAGCTAACTTCCAAACGGCTACAGGCTCCCGGGGAGGTGGGTGGGCACATGTGAATCTTCAGCGACTGATGCCACGAACAGATGTACACTGGGTAAGTGACATTTTCAGTTCGATGGCATCTGTCGCTGTAGATACACATGTTGTGCATAGACTAGTAAGCAGTTATCTCCCCAAAAGCGGTGGCTCAGCCTGTACGAGTGGAAGTAGTCTGAAATAAGGTTCTTAGTACGGCTTGACATACTGTGGCTTGTTGTGCTGATAGCACGTCTACACAGTAGTGCTTGGTAAATGTGTGAGGCGTAGACCATGTGGCTGCCTTACATATTTCGTGCATTGGAATATTCCCTAGGAAGGCCATGGTAGCGCCTTTCTTTCTGGTTGAGTGTGCCCTTGGTGTAATGGGCAGTTGTCTTTTTGCTTTAAGGTAGCAGATTTGGATGCACTTAACTATCCATCTGGCTATACCCTGTTTCGAGATTGGGTTTCCTGCGTGAGGTTTTTGAAATGCAATAAACAGTTGTTTAGTTTTCCTGATGTTTTTAGTTCTGTCGATGTAGTACATTAGTGCTCTTTTGACGTCTAATGTATGTAGTGCCCTTTCAGCTATGGAATCTGGCTGTGGGAAGAACACTGGTAGCTCTACAGTTTGATTTAGGTGGAACGGTGAAATAACCTTTGGCAAAAATTTAGGATTGGTCCTTAGGACTACTTTATTTTTGTGTACTTGGATAAAAGGTTCTTGTATTGTAAACGCCTGAATTTCACTTACTCTTCTTAGAGATGTGATGGCGATGAGAAATGCAACTTTCCAGGTTAGGAATTGTATTTCGCAAGAGTGCATAGGTTCAAAGGGTGGACCCATGAGTCTGGTTAAGACGATGTTAAGGTTCCATGAAGGAACGGGTGGTGTCCTTGGTGGTATAATTCTTTTGAGGCCTTCCATAAATGCTTTAATGACAGGTATCCTAAATAGTGAAGTTGAACGGGTAATCTGCAGGTATGCAGATATTGCTGCTAGGTGTATCTTAATGGAAGAGAAGGCCAGGTTTGTTTTTTGTAAGTGTAGTAAGTAACCCACTACATCTTTTGGAGATGCGTGTAATGGTTGAATTTGATTATGATGGCAATAGCAAACAAATCTTTTCCATTTGCTTGCATAGCAGTGTCTAGTGGATAGTCTTCTGGCTTGCTTTATGACTTCCATACATTCTTGTGTGAGGCGTAAGTGTCCGAATTCTAGGATTTCAGGAGCCAGATTGCTAGATTCAGCGATGCTGGGTTTGGATGCCTGATCTGTTGGTTGTGTTGCGTTAACAGATCTGGCCAGTTGGGCAACTTGACGTGGGGTACTACTGATAGGTCTAGCAATGTTGTGTACCATGGTTGCCTTGCCCACGTTGGTGCTATCAGTATGAGTTTGAGTTTGTTTTGACTCAATTTGTTTACTAGATATGGAAGGAGAGGGAGAGGGGGAAAAGCGTACGCAAATATCCCTGACCAGTTCATCCATAGGGCATTGCCTTGAGACTGCCTGTGTGGGTATCTGGATGCGAAGTTTTGGCATTTTGCGTTCTCCTTCGTTGCAAATAAGTCTATTTGAGGTGTTCCCCAACGTTTGAAGTAAGTGTTTACAATTTGGGGGTGAATTTCCCACTCGTGGACCTGTTGGTGATCTCGAGAGAGATTGTCTGCAAGTTGATTCTGGATCCCTGGAATAAACTGTGCTATTAGGCGAATGTGGTTGTGAATTGCCCATTGCCATATTTTTTGTGCCAGCAGGCACAGCTGTGTCGAGTGTGTCCCCCCGTTTGTTTAGATAATACATTGTTGTCATGTTGTCTGTTTTGACAAGAATGTATTTGTGAGTTATGAGTGGTTGAAATGCTTTTAATGCTTGGAAAACTGCTAGTAGTTCGAGGTGATTTATATGCAGCTTTCTTTGATGTACGTCCCATTGTCCTTGTATGCTGTGGTGATTGAGGTGTGCTCCCCACCCTGTCATGGAAGCATCTGTTGTTATCACGTATTGTGGCACTGGGTCTTGGAAAGGCCGCCCTTTGTTTAAATTTATGTTGTTCCACCATAGAAGCGAGAGGTATGTTAGGCGGTCTATCAACACCAGATCTAGAAGCTGACCCTGTGCTTGAGACCATTGTGATGCTAGGCACTGTTGTAAGGGCCGCATGTGCAACCTTGCGTGTGGGACAATGGCTATGCATAAGGACATCATGCCTAGTAGTTGTAATATCATCTTCGCTTGTATTTTTTGTGTTGGATACATGCGTTGTATAATCTTTTGGAAATTTTGAACCCTTTGTGGACTTGGAGTGGCTATTCCCTTTGTTGTATCTATTGTGGCACCTAGGTATTGTTGTACCTTGCACGGCAGAATGTGTGATTTTGCATAGTTGATGGTGAAACCGAGTTTGTAGAGGGTTTGCATGACTTGATCTGTGTGGTGCGAGCACCTTGTCAGTGAGTCGGTTTTGATTAGCCAGTCGTCTAGATACGGGAATACGTGTATTTGCTGCCTTCTGATGTGTGCAGCCACTACTGCTAGGCACTTTGTGAAGACTCTTGGTGCAGTTGTTAAACGGAAGGGCAATACTTTGAATTGGTAATGTATTCCCTTGAATACGAACCTTAGGTATTTCCTGTGCGACGGATGTATTGGTATGTGGAAATACGCGTCTTTGAGATCTAAGGTTGTCATGTAGTCCTGTTGCTTTAGCAATGGTAACACTTCTTGTAGCGTGACCATGTGAAAGTGTTCTGATTTGATGTAGGTGTTTAGTGTTCTGAGGTCTAGGATTGGTCTCAGTGTTTTGTCCTTTTTTGGTATTAGGAAGTACAGGGAATAAACTCCTGTGTTTATTTGTGTCTTTGGTACTAGTTCTATTGCGTTCTTTTGCAATAATGCTTGAACTTCTATTTCCAGAAGGTCTGAATGTTGTTTTGATAAATTCTGTGCTTTTGGTGGTATGTTTGGAGGGATTTGCAGAAATTCTATGCAATAACCATGTTGGATAATTGCTAAGACCCAAGTGTCTGTAGTTATTTCCTCCCATGCTTGGTAATACTGACCTATTCTTCCCCCCACTGGTGTTGTGTGGAGGGGATGAGTGACATGTGAGTCACTGTTTGGTTGTAGGGGTTTTGGGGCTTTGAAATTTTCCCCTATTCCTAGGGAATTGTCCTCTGTATTGGCCCCGAAAGCCTCCCCTTTGGTACTGTCCCTGGTAGCTGGACGGTGTGGCCTGTGAGGTGCTGGCTTGTGTGGCTTGACCCCGAAACCCCCCTCTAAAGGATGTTTTGCGGAAGGTGCTGTAAGTGCCTCTGCTCTGCGGGGAGTAGAGTGCGCCCATGGCTTTAGCAGTGTCAGTGTCCTTTTTGAGTTTTTCAATCGCCGTGTCCACTTCTGGTCCGAACAGTTGTTTCTCATTGAATGGCATATTGAGCACTGCCTGCTGAATCTCTGGTTTAAAACCAGACGTTCGTAGCCATGCGTGCCTTCTTATAGTCACAGATGTGTTAATTGTTCTTGCAGCTGTGTCCGCTGCATCCATAGAGGAGCGTATCTGATTATTAGATATGTTATGTCCTTCCTCAACCACCTGTTTCGCCCTCTTTTGTAGCTCTTTGGGTAGATGCTCAATGAGGTGTTGCATCTCGTCCCAATGGGCTCTGTCATAGCGCGCAAGTAGTGCTTGAGAGTTAGCGATGCGCCACTGGTTTGCAGCTTGTACTGCGACTCTCTTTCCGGCTGCATCGAACTTGCGGCTCTCTTTATCTGGGGGCGGTGCATCCCCAGATGTGTGGGAGTTGGCTCTCTTGTGAGCTGCTCCTACTACGACGGAATCTGGTGGCAGCTGTGAGCTGATGAAAACAGGGTCTGTGGGAGGTGCTTTATATTTCTTTTCCACTCTTGGTGTTATTGCTCTACTCTTGACCGGCTCCTTGAAGATTTCCTTTGCGTGCCGAAGCATTCCTGGGAGCATAGGCAGGCTTTGGTAGGAGCTATGGGTGGAGGAGAGGGTGTTGAATAAGAAGTCATCCTCGACTGGTTCCGAGTGTAGGGACACGTTGTGGAACTCTGCTGCTCTAGCCACCACTTGTGAGTATGCTGTGCTATCTTCCGGTGGTGAGGGCTTTGTAGGGTACACCTCTGGACTGTTGTCCGACACTGGGGCATCGTATAAGTCCCAAGCGTCTTGGTCCTGATCACCTTGGCTCATGGTGGTGTGAGCCGGGGAATGTGATGGAGTTTGTGCCGGTGAAACGTTAGTTACAGGTGGAGGAGAGGGTGGCGGAGTTACCTTTTGAGAGGGTGGCGGAGTTACCTTTTTCACCATTTTTGTTTGTGGTGCTTGGTCTGATTGAAACTCCAGTCTCCTTTTTCTCCTAATAGGGGGAAGGGTGATTATTTTCCCTGTTCCATCCTGTATAAAAATACGTTTCTGAGTGTGGTCCACCTCGGTGGATTGCAACTCTTCCTCAAATCTATGCTTTCGCATCTGAGAGGACAGTGATTGCTCCTCTGAATAGGAACCGGTAGGTGGGTCGGTTGCGGGTTGTTTTTGGACCGAAACCCTGTCTGTACTCTTTTTCGGCTCCGAAGTGACCTTCTTCTTTTTCGGAGTCGAACCCTCTCGGCGTCGATCTTCCTCGGTGCCGCTGTCTCTGCGTCGAGCAGTTTCGGCTCCGATATCTCGGCTCGATGTTTTTCAACAGCACTTTCTCGGTCCCGAGAAGGCTGTGTGCCGGTGTCTCGACCGGAGTCGGACGATCTCGGCACCATTTCGGCCTTTTTCGGTGCCGATGGTCGGTCACCGAATTTATGGGTCGAGCCATGGCCTGGTGGCAGTGGCGTCCCCTGGGCCTTGTCACTTTTTTTGTGTGCTGGCTTCGACGTCTTACTCACAGTTCTTTGGTCGTCGAATTCTTCGGAGTCCGAATCATTGATCGAGAAGGTTTCTTCTTCCTCTTGTTCCTCGAACTCTCGGTGAGCTGTCGGCGTGGACGCCATCTGCAGTCTTCTGGCTCGACGGTGACGGAGTGTTTTTCGGGACCGGAACGCACGACAGGCCTAGCAAGTCTCTTCACTGTGCTCAGGCGACAGGCACAGGTTACAGACAAGATGTTGGTCTGTATACGGGTATTTGTTGTGGCATTTAGGACAGAAACGGAACGGGGTCCGTTCCATCAGCGTTGTTTTACACGCGGTCGGGCCGACCAGGCCCCGAAGGGGGATCGAAAACTACCCCGAAGGGTACCGGAGCTCTTCACTCTTCGATTCGGTGTCGATTCTAACTAAGCCGATCCCGAACGCAACAATACCGACGTAAGTTTTCCGATATTTAGCTAACTTTACGTTCCGAAACCCGGAGCGAAAGGAAAACGTCCAATCTAGATGGCGGAAAGAAAACAATCGAAGATGGAGTCGACGCCCATGCGCAATGGAGACAAAGAGGAGGAGTCCCTCGGTCCCGTGACTCGAAAGACTTCTTCGAAGAAAAACAACTTGTAACACTCCGACCCAACACCAGATGGCGGGCTATGCACAACATGTGTATCTACAGCGACAGATGCCATCGAACATAAAGTATCTATCTTTTTGTACAACTGAGTGTTTTCTTTCAGGTGTGTAAGTGCTGTGTGACTACAGTGGTATTGCATGAGCTTCCCATGTCTCCTAGATAAGCCTTGGCTGCTCATCCACAGCCACCTCTAGAGAGCCTGGCTTCTAGACACTGCCTAATCTTCACTAAGAGGGGATATACCTGGACCTGGTATAAGAAGTACCATAGGTACCCACCACACACTAGGCCAGCTTCCTACAATAGACCTAAGGCAGGGTGCACTATACCGCAGGTGAGGACATAGTTGCATGAGCAATATGCCCCAACACTAAGTCCATTCTTAGATATTTTAAGTGTAGTGTGACCATATTAAGTACATGGGTTGGGAGTTTGTCATCACTAACTCCACAGCTCCATGATGGCTTCACTGAAGTCTGGGAAGTTTGGTATCAAACGTCTCAGCACAATAAACCCACACTGATGCCAGTGTTGGATTTATTGCAAAATGCACATAGAGGGCATCTTAGAAATGCCCCATGTACTTCACCCAACCCTCTAGTATAGGGCTGACCGGTCTGTGCCAGCCAGCCTGCCTCTAACAGACAAGTTTCTGACCCCATGGGGGGAGAGCCTTTGTGCTCTGAGGCCAGAAACAAAGCCTGCTGCTCCGGGTGGAGGTGTTTCACACCTTCTCCCTGCAAGAACTGTAACACTTGGTGGTGAACCTCAAAGGCTCAGGCCTCCTGTTACAGGGCACTTCAGCTAGTGGAGATGAACGCCCCCCCCTCCCCCCCCCCCTTCACCCCAGCCCTCCCACCAAAGCTACACTTTTGGCTTCAGAAAATGTAGGTAAAACTGGGAGGAGTGACCACTCAATCTAGGACCACCGCTGAGGTGTCAACAGCTGAAGTGACCCCCCCCACTGCAAAATGATCCATCTTGGTTTGCGGGTCAGGGACCGATAGGGTTAGGAGTGTGCCCCCCTCCCCAAAGGAAGTGGGCAGAGGAAGGGTGTAGCCACCCTCCAGGACAGTAGCCACTGGCTATTGCCCTCTGACCCATTTAATGACCCTAAATCTAGGATTTAAGGGCTCCCCTGAACTTAGCTCACCAGATTACTAGCAACCTTAAGACAAGAAGAAAGGAGGACTGTTAAGCCAACCATCCAGCAGTGAAGACTCCAGATGACAACTGATTTGGCCCCAGCCCTCTTGGCCTGTCTGCAGCTTCAAGGACTCTGCTACCAATAAGGCGAGGCATGAAGCAGGATCAACAACCTCTCCAAACCCACAAAGGGCTGCCTGCCCACCAGAGGACCAAGAACTCCCAAGGACACCGGCCCTGTCCAGAAGAAACCCTCCAATAGGACTCATGAACTGCCCCGGATCCGCGAATCTTGCCCACTCTGCACCCGACGCTTACAGCCCGAGTCCAAGTGGCCCACCAGTCAAGAGGAGGTTCCCAGGTGATTCTAACCTTGTGTCCACTCTGGGTTGACCCCTCCAGGCCAGCACGTCAACGCCTGCAGCCTGAATTCAGAGGACCTTCCCCTGACCGCAAGAGAACGGGATGAAGATTCCCGACGCCTAACAGGTACCCCTGCATCTGCAGCCCCCTGGCCTTGGGGAACCTGACCACTGGTCCAGCAGCGTTCAGCAGGCAGCCCTCCTCCCTGTCCAGCCTTTGGCTCCCGGAACCATCCCCCTGGACCCAGGCTGCAGCATCTTTGTGAACCCCCAGGAGTCCCCCTATTAAAAAGCATTAGGAGCCAGACGCTGTGTGTGCACCCTGCACACAGCCGCCACTGTGCCACTTAGGGTGTGTGTTTGGTGCTGACCTGTGGCCCCCAGGGTTCTCACCTAAACCCCCAGGCCTGCCCTCCTAAGTCGCAAGTACTTACATGCTAGCAGATCTGTTTCCGGGTGCCCCCAGTCTCCATAGGGGATCCATTTTAAATCTAATATCAACTTTGACCTCTGCACCCGGCCGGCAATGTGTTGCTAGTGGTGTATGTTTGGGGTCATCCTGAACCTTGACCTGTGGACATCCTAACTCTGGAGACTGGAGCTGTAAGTCGAGTACTTATCGCAAAAACTGTACTAACACTCCCCCAAACCCACCCCGAGGACTGGGTTGAAAATTGCAGTCAGCTTTTTAAAGTGCTTGCCTGTAAACTGTTTTCTTTGGCAAACTCAAACAAAGTACAATTGATATATATGTTCGATACTGTAAGGAAATGCCTCCTTGGCATGATTGCCCCCTGACTTTTTGCCTTTGCTGATGCTATGTTTACAAATGAAAGTGTGCTGAGGCCTGCTAACCAGGCCCCAGCACCAGTGTTCTTTCCCTAACCTGTACTTTTGTATCCACAATTGGCAGACCCTGGCATCCAGATAAGTCCCTTGTAACTGGTACTTCTAGTACCAAGGGCCCTGGTGCCAAGGAAGGTCTCTAAGGGCTGCAGCATGTCTTATGCCACCCTGGAGACCTCTCACTCAGCACAGACACCCTGCTTGCCAGCTTGTGTGTGCTAGTGAAGACAAAACGAGTAAGTCGACATGGCACTCCCCTCAGGGTGCCATGCCAGCCTCTCACTGCCTATGCAGTATAGGTAAGACACCCCTCTAGCAGGCCTTACAGCCCTAAGGCAGGGTGCACTATACCATAGGTGAGGGTACCCGTGCATGAGCACTGTGCCCCTACAGTGTCTAAACAAAACCTTAGACATTGTAAGTGCAGGGTAGCCATAAGAGTATATGGTCTGGGAGTCTGTTTTACACGAACTCCACAGCACCATAATGGCTACACTGAAAACTGGGAAGTTTGGTATCAAACTTCTCAGCACAATAAATGCACACTGATGCCAGTGTACATTTTATTGTAAAATACACCACAGAGGGCACCTTAGAGGTGCCCCCTGAAACTTAACCGACTATCTGTGTAGGCTGACTAGTTTTAGCAGCCTGCCACAAACCGAGACATGTTGCTGGCCCCATGGGGAGAGTGCCTTTGTCACTCTGAGGCCAGTAACAAAGCCTGCACTGGGTGGAGATGCTAACACCTCTCCCAGGCAGGAATTGTCACACCTGGCGGTGAGCCTCAAAGGCTCACCTCCTTTGTGCCAACCCAGCAGGACACTCCAGCTAGTGGAGTTGCCCGCCCCCTCCGGCCAGGCCCCACTTTTGGCGGCAAGGCCGGAGAAAATAATGAGAATAACAAGGAGGAGTCACTGGCCAGTCAGGACAGCCCCTAAGGTGTCCTGAGCTGAGGTGACTCTAACTTTTAGAAATCCTCCATCTTGCAGATGGAGGATTCCCCCAATAGGGTTAGGATTGTGACCCCCTCCCCTTGGGAGGAGGCACAAAGAGGGTGTACCCACCCTCAGGGCTAGTAGCCATTGGCTACTAACCCCCCAGACCTAAACACGCCCTTAAATTTAGTATTTAAGGGCTACCCTGAACCCTAGAAAATTAGATTCCTGCAACTACAAGAAGAAGGACTGCCCAGCTGAAAACCCCTGCAGCGGAAGACCAGAAGACGACAACTGCCTTGGCTCCAGAAACTCACCGGCCTGTCTCCTGCCTTCCAAAGATCCTGCTCCAGCGACGCCTTCCAAAGGGACCAGCGACCTCGACATCCTCTGAGGACTGCCCCTGCTTCGAAAAGACAAGAAACTCCCGAGGACAGCGGACCTGCTCCAAGAAAAGCTGCAACTTTGTTTCCAGCAGCTTTAAAGACCCCTGCAAGCTCCCCGCAAGAAGCGTGAGACTTGCAACACTGCACCCGGCGACCCCGACTCGGCTGGTGGAGATCCGACACCTCAGGAGGGATCCCAGGACTACTCTGATACTGTGAGTACCAAAACCTGTCCCCCCTGAGCCCCCACAGCGCCGCCTGCAGAGGGAATCCCGAGGCTTCCCCTGACCGCGACTCTTTGAATCCTAAGTCCCGACACCTGGGAGAGACCCTGCACCCGCAGCCCCCAGGACCTGAAGGACCGGACTTTCACTGGAGGAGTGACCCCCAGGAGTCCCTCTCCCTTGACCAAGTGGAGGTTTCCCCGAGGAACCCCCCCCTTGCCTGCCTGCAGCGCTGAAGAGATCCCTAGATCTCCCATTGACTTCCATTACAAACCCGACGCTTGTTTCTACACTGCACCCGGCCGCCCCCGCGCTGCTGAGGGTGAAATTTCTGTGTGGGCTTGTGTCCCCCCCCCGGTGCCCTACAAAACCCCCCTGGTCTGCCCTCCGAAGACGCGGGTACTTACCTGCAAGCAGACCGGAACCGGGGCACCCCCTTCTCTCCATTCTAGCCTATGTGTTTTGGGCACCACTTTGAACTCTGCACCTGACCGGCCCTGAGCTGCTGGTGTGGTGACTTTGGGGTTGCTCTGAACCCCCAACGGTGGGCTACCTTGGACCAAGAACTAAGCCCTGTAAGTGTCTTACTTACCTGGTTAACCTAACAAATACTTACCTCCCCTAGGAACTGTGAAAATTGCACTAAGTGTCCACTTTTAAAACAGCTATTTGTGAATAACTTGAAAAGTATACATGCAATTTTGATGATTTGAAGTTCCTAAAGTACTTACCTGCAATACCTTTCGAATGAGATATTACATGTAGAATTTGAACCTGTGGTTCTTAAAATAAACTAAGAAAAGATATTTTTCTATATAAAAACCTATTGGCTGGATTTGTCTCTGAGTGTGTGTACCTCATTTATTGTCTATGTGTATGTACAACAAATGCTTAACACTACTCCTTGGATAAGCCTACTGCTCGACCACACTACCACAAAATAGAGCATTAGTATTATCTCTTTTTACCACTATTTTACCTCTAAGGGGAACCCTTGGACTCTGTGCATGCTATTCCTTACTTTGAAATAGCACATACAGAGCCAACTTCCTACATTGGTGGATCAGCGGTGGGGTACAAGACTTTGCATTTGCTGGACTACTCAGCCAATACCTGATCACACGACAAATTCCAAAATTGTCATTAGAAATTGATTTTTGCAATTTGAAAAGTTTTCAAAATTCTTAAAAGACCTGCTAGGGCCTTGTGTTAGATCCTGTTTAGCATTTCTTTTAGAGTTTAAAAGTTTGTAAAAGTTTGAATTAGATTCTAGAACCAGTTGTAGATTCTTAAAAAGTATTCCAACTTTTAGAAGCAAAATGTCTAGCACAGATGTGAATGTGGTGGAACTCGACACCACACCTTACCTCCATCTACAGATGAGAGAGCTAAGGTCACTCTGTAAACTAAAGAAAATAGCAATGGGCCCCAAACCTACCAAAGTACAGCTCCAGGAGCTTTTGGCAGAGTTTGAAAAGGCCAACCCCTCTGAGGATGGCAACTCAGAGGATGAAGATAGTGACTTGGAGGGAAATTCCCCCCCTCCAGTCCTACTTAGGGAGAGCAGGGCTTCTCAAGCCCTGACTCCACAAATAATAGTCAGAGATGCTGGTTCCCTCACAGGAGGGACCAACAACTCTGAAATCACTGAGGATAACTCCAGTGAAGAGGACATCCAGTTAGCCAGGATGGCCAAAAGATTGGCTTTGGAAAGACAGATCCTAGCCATAGAGAGGGAAAGACAAGAGATGGGCCTAGGACCCATCAATGGTGGCAGCAACATAAATAGGGTCAGAGATTCTCCTGACATGTTGAAAATCCCCAAAGGGATTGTAACTAAATATGAAGATGGTGATGACATCACCAAATGGTTCACAGCTTTTGAGAGGGCTTGTGTAACCAGAAAAGTGAACAGATCTCACTGGGGTGCTCTCCTTTGGGAAATGTTCACAGGAAAGTGTAGGGATAGACTCCTCACACTCTCTGGACAAGATGCAGAATCTTATGACCTCATGAAGGGTACCCTGATTGAGGGCTTTGGATTCTCCACTGAGGAGTACAGGATTAGGTTCAGGGGGGCTCAAAAATCCTCGAGCCAGACCTGGGTTGACTTTGTTGACTACTCAGTGAAAACACTAGATGGTTGGATTCAAGGCAGTGGTGTAAGTAATTATGATGGGCTGTACAATTTATTTGTGAAAGAACACCTGTTAAGTAATTGTTTCAATGATAAACTGCATCAGCATCTGGTAGACCTAGGACCAATTTCTCCCCAAGAATTGGGAAAGAAGGCGGACCATTGGGTCAAGACAAGGGTGTCCAAGACTTCAACAGGGGGTGACCAAAAGAAAGGGGTCACAAAGACTCCCCAGCAGAAGGGTGATGAGACAACCAAAACTAAAAATAGTAAAGAGTCTTCTACAGGCCCCCAAAAACCTGCACAGGAGGGTGGGCCCAGAGCCTCTTCACAAAACAATGGGTACAAGGGTAAAAACTTTGATCCCAAAAAGGCCTGGTGTCATAGCTGTAAACAGCATGGACACCAAACTGGAGACAAGGCCTGTCCCAAGAAAGGTTCCACTCCAAACTCCCATCCAGGTAACACTGGTATGGCTAGTCTCCAAGTGGGATCAACAGTGTGCCCAGAGCAAATCAGGGTCCACACTGAAGCTACTCTAGTTTCTGAGGGTGGGGTGGATTTAGCCACACTAGCTGTCTGGCCGCCTAACATGCAAAAATACAGACAGCAACTCTTAATTAATGGGACTAGAATAGAGGGCCTGAGGGATACAGGTGCCAGTGTCACCATGGTGACAGAGAAACTGGTTTCCCCTGGCCAATACCTGACTGGAAAAACTTACACAGTCACCAACGCTGACAATCAGAGAAAAGTACATCCCATGGCAATGGTTACTTTAGAATGGGGAGGGGTCAATGGCCTGAAACAGGTGGTGGTCTCCTCAAATATCCCAGTGGACTGTCTGCTTGGAAATGACCTGGAGTCCTCAGCATGGGCTGAGGTAGAGCTAAAAACCCATGCAGCAATGCTGGGTATCCCTGAACTGGTGTGTGTGAAAACAAGAGCACAGTGCAAGGCACAGGGTGAAAAAGTAGAGCTGGAGTCTGGAAAAATGGCCCAGCCTACCAAGAGAACCGGAAAGTCAGTTGGGAAACCAACTGCAACACAGCAAAAGAAAGGGAACCTCTCTTCTCAGGAAGAAGGTCTGCCCTCTGAGGGAACTGAGCCTTTGGAGCTTGAACCTTATCAGGTTGAGCTCTTAGGCCCAGGGGGACCCTCAAGGGAAGAGCTGTGTAAGGGACAAGAAACCTGTCCCTCTCTTGAAGGCCTTAGGCAGCAAGCTGCTGAAGAGTCCAAAGGCAAGAAAAATGGAACCCATAGGGTCTATTGGGAAGATGGGCTCCTGTACACTGAGGCCAGAGACCCCAAACCTGGTGCCACTAGGAGAGTGGTAGTGCCTCAGCTGTTCAGAGAGTTCATCCTAACATTGGCCCATGACATTCCCCTTGCTGGACATTTGGGACAAACCAAGACGTGGGAGAGGTTAGTCAACCACTTCTACTGGCCCAATATGTCCAACATGGTTAAGGAGTTTTGCCTCTCCTGCCCCACCTGTCAAGCCAGTGGTAAGACAGGTGGGCATCCAAAGGCCCCCCTCATTCCACTTCCAGTGGTGGGGGTGCCCTTTGAAAGAGTGGGTGTGGACATAGTTGGTCCACTGGAACCTCCCACAGCCTCAGGAAATATGTATATCCTGGTAGTAGTGGATCATGCTACCAGGTATCCTGAAGCTATTCCCCTTAGGTCGACTACTGCCCCTGCAGTAGCCAAGGCCCTCATTGGTATCTTTACCAGAGTGGGTTTCCCTAAGGAGGTGGTGTCTGACAGAGGTACCAACTTCATGTCAGCATACCTAAAGCACATGTGGAATGAGTGTGGAGTGACTTATAAATTCACTACACCTTACCATCCACAAACTAATGGCTTAGTTGAGAGATTCAACAAGACATTAAAAGGCATGATCATGGGGCTCCCAGAAAAACTCAAAAGGAGATGGGATGTCCTCCTGCCATGTCTGCTTTTCGCTTACAGGGAGGTACCACAGAAGGGAGTAGGGTTCTCACCCTTTGAACTTCTGTTTGGTCATCCTGTAAGGGGACCACTTGCCCTTGTTAAAGAAGGCTGGGAGAGACCTCTCCATGAGCCTAAACAGGACATAGTGGACTATGTACTTGGCCTTCGCTCTAGAATGGCAGAGTACATGGAAAAGGCAACCAAAAACCTTGAGGCCAGCCAACAGCTCCAGAAGTTTTGGTATGACCAAAAGGCTGCACTGGTTGAGTTCCAACCAGGGCAGAAAGTCTGGGTTCTGGAGCCTGTGGCTCCCAGGGCACTCCAGGACAAATGGAGTGGCCCTTACCCAGTGCTAGAAAGGAAGAGTCAGGTCACCTACCTGGTGGACCTGGGCACCAGCAGGAGCCCCAAGAGGGTGATCCATGTGAACCGCCTTAAGCTCTTCCATGACAGGGCTGATGTGAATCTGTTGATGGTAACAGATGAGGATCAGGAGGCAGAGAGTGAACCCCTCCCTGATCTTCTGTCATCAGACCCAAAAGATGGCACAGTAGATGGAGTGATCTACTCAGACACCCTCTCTGGCCAACAGCAAGCTGATTGTAGGAGAGTCCTACAACAGTTTCCTGAACTCTTCTCCTTAACCCCTGGTCAGACACACCTGTGTACCCATGATGTGGACACAGGAGACAGCATGCCTGTCAAAAACAAAATCTTTAGACAGTCTGACCATGTTAAGGAAAGCATCAAGGTGGAAGTCCACAAGATGCTGGAATTGGGAGTGATTGAGCGCTCTGACAGCCCCTGGGCTAGCCCAGTGGTCTTGGTCCCCAAACCTCACACCAAAGATGGAAAGAAAGAGATGAGGTTTTGTGTGGACTACAGAGGGCTCAATTCTGTCACCAAGACAGATGCTCATCCAATTCCAAGAGCTGATGAGCTCATAGACAAATTAGGTGCTGCCAAATTCCTAAGTACCTTTGACTTGACAGCAGGGTACTGGCAAATAAAAATGGCACCTGGAGCAAAAGAGAAAACAGCATTCTCCACACCTGATGGGCATTATCAGTTTACTGTTATGCCCTTTGGTTTAAAGAATGCCCCTGCCACCTTCCAAAGGTTGGTGAATCAAGTCCTTGCTGGCTTGGAGTCCTTTAGCACAGCTTATCTTGATGATATTGCTGTCTTTAGCTCCACCTGGCAGGATCACCTGGTCCACCTGAGGAAGGTTTTGAAGGCTCTGCAATCTGCAGGCCTCTCTATCAAGGCATCCAAATGCCAGATAGGGCAGGGAACTGTGGTTTACTTGGGACACCTTGTAGGTGGAGGCCAAGTTCAGCCACTCCAACCCAAGATCCAGACTATTCTGGACTGGGTAGCTCCAAAAACCCAGACTCAAGTCAGGGCATTCCTTGGCTTGACTGGGTATTACAGGAGGTTTGTGAAGGGATATGGATCCATTGTGACAGCCCTCACTGAACTCACCTCCAAGAAAATGCCCAAGAAAGTAAACTGGACTGTGGAATGCCAACAGGCCTTTGACACCCTGAAACAGGCAATGTGCTCAGCACCAGTTCTCAAAGCTC
The DNA here is from genome assembly GCF_031143425.1 of Pleurodeles waltl. NCBI lineage: Eukaryota > Metazoa > Chordata > Amphibia > Caudata > Salamandridae > Pleurodeles > Pleurodeles waltl. The sequence goes on from NC_090443.1 coordinate 283,035,409, forward strand.
CAGATTATTCTAGGCAGTTCATTGTGCAGACTGATGCCTCTGAACATGGGATAGGGGCAGTTTTGTCCCAAACAAATGATGATGGCCTTGACCAGCCTGTTGCTTTCATTAGCAGGAGGTTACTCCCCAGGGAGCAGCGTTGGAGTGCCATTGAGAGGGAGGCCTTTGCTGTGGTTTGGTCCCTGAAGAAGCTGAGACCATACCTCTTTGGGACTCACTTCCTAGTTCAAACTGACCACAGACCTCTCAAATGGCTGATGCAAATGAAAGGTGAAAATCCTAAACTGTTGAGGTGGTCCATCTCCCTACAGGGAATGGACTTTATAGTGGAACACAGACCTGGGACTGCCCATGCCAATGCAGATGGCCTTTCCAGGTTCTTCCACTTAGAAAATGAAGACTCTCTTGGGAAAGGTTAGTCTCATCCTCTTTCGTTTGGGGGGGGGTTGTGTAAGGAAATGCCTCCTTGGCATGATTGCCCCCTGACTTTTTGCCTTTGCTGATGCTATGTTTACAAATGAAAGTGTGCTGAGGCCTGCTAACCAGGCCCCAGCACCAGTGTTCTTTCCCTAACCTGTACTTTTGTATCCACAATTGGCAGACCCTGGCATCCAGATAAGTCCCTTGTAACTGGTACTTCTAGTACCAAGGGCCCTGGTGCCAAGGAAGGTCTCTAAGGGCTGCAGCATGTCTTATGCCACCCTGGAGACCTCTCACTCAGCACAGACACCCTGCTTGCCAGCTTGTGTGTGCTAGTGAAGACAAAACGAGTAAGTCGACATGGCACTCCCCTCAGGGTGCCATGCCAGCCTCTCACTGCCTATGCAGTATAGGTAAGACACCCCTCTAGCAGGCCTTACAGCCCTAAGGCAGGGTGCACTATACCATAGGTGAGGGTACCCGTGCATGAGCACTGTGCCCCTACAGTGTCTAAACAAAACCTTAGACATTGTAAGTGCAGGGTAGCCATAAGAGTATATGGTCTGGGAGTCTGTTTTACACGAACTCCACAGCACCATAATGGCTACACTGAAAACTGGGAAGTTTGGTATCAAACTTCTCAGCACAATAAATGCACACTGATGCCAGTGTACATTTTATTGTAAAATACACCACAGAGGGCACCTTAGAGGTGCCCCCTGAAACTTAACCGACTATCTGTGTAGGCTGACTAGTTTTAGCAGCCTGCCACAAACCGAGACATGTTGCTGGCCCCATGGGGAGAGTGCCTTTGTCACTCTGAGGCCAGTAACAAAGCCTGCACTGGGTGGAGATGCTAACACCTCTCCCAGGCAGGAATTGTCACACCTGGCGGTGAGCCTCAAAGGCTCACCTCCTTTGTGCCAACCCAGCAGGACACTCCAGCTAGTGGAGTTGCCCGCCCCCTCCGGCCAGGCCCCACTTTTGGCGGCAAGGCCGGAGAAAATAATGAGAATAACAAGGAGGAGTCACTGGCCAGTCAGGACAGCCCCTAAGGTGTCCTGAGCTGAGGTGACTCTAACTTTTAGAAATCCTCCATCTTGCAGATGGAGGATTCCCCCAATAGGGTTAGGATTGTGACCCCCTCCCCTTGGGAGGAGGCACAAAGAGGGTGTACCCACCCTCAGGGCTAGTAGCCATTGGCTACTAACCCCCCAGACCTAAACACGCCCTTAAATTTAGTATTTAAGGGCTACCCTGAACCCTAGAAAATTAGATTCCTGCAACTACAAGAAGAAGGACTGCCCAGCTGAAAACCCCTGCAGCGGAAGACCAGAAGACGACAACTGCCTTGGCTCCAGAAACTCACCGGCCTGTCTCCTGCCTTCCAAAGATCCTGCTCCAGCGACGCCTTCCAAAGGGACCAGCGACCTCGACATCCTCTGAGGACTGCCCCTGCTTCGAAAAGACAAGAAACTCCCGAGGACAGCGGACCTGCTCCAAGAAAAGCTGCAACTTTGTTTCCAGCAGCTTTAAAGACCCCTGCAAGCTCCCCGCAAGAAGCGTGAGACTTGCAACACTGCACCCGGCGACCCCGACTCGGCTGGTGGAGATCCGACACCTCAGGAGGGATCCCAGGACTACTCTGATACTGTGAGTACCAAAACCTGTCCCCCCTGAGCCCCCACAGCGCCGCCTGCAGAGGGAATCCCGAGGCTTCCCCTGACCGCGACTCTTTGAATCCTAAGTCCCGACACCTGGGAGAGACCCTGCACCCGCAGCCCCCAGGACCTGAAGGACCGGACTTTCACTGGAGGAGTGACCCCCAGGAGTCCCTCTCCCTTGACCAAGTGGAGGTTTCCCCGAGGAACCCCCCCCTTGCCTGCCTGCAGCGCTGAAGAGATCCCTAGATCTCCCATTGACTTCCATTACAAACCCGACGCTTGTTTCTACACTGCACCCGGCCGCCCCCGCGCTGCTGAGGGTGAAATTTCTGTGTGGGCTTGTGTCCCCCCCCCGGTGCCCTACAAAACCCCCCTGGTCTGCCCTCCGAAGACGCGGGTACTTACCTGCAAGCAGACCGGAACCGGGGCACCCCCTTCTCTCCATTCTAGCCTATGTGTTTTGGGCACCACTTTGAACTCTGCACCTGACCGGCCCTGAGCTGCTGGTGTGGTGACTTTGGGGTTGCTCTGAACCCCCAACGGTGGGCTACCTTGGACCAAGAACTAAGCCCTGTAAGTGTCTTACTTACCTGGTTAACCTAACAAATACTTACCTCCCCTAGGAACTGTGAAAATTGCACTAAGTGTCCACTTTTAAAACAGCTATTTGTGAATAACTTGAAAAGTATACATGCAATTTTGATGATTTGAAGTTCCTAAAGTACTTACCTGCAATACCTTTCGAATGAGATATTACATGTAGAATTTGAACCTGTGGTTCTTAAAATAAACTAAGAAAAGATATTTTTCTATATAAAAACCTATTGGCTGGATTTGTCTCTGAGTGTGTGTACCTCATTTATTGTCTATGTGTATGTACAACAAATGCTTAACACTACTCCTTGGATAAGCCTACTGCTCGACCACACTACCACAAAATAGAGCATTAGTATTATCTCTTTTTACCACTATTTTACCTCTAAGGGGAACCCTTGGACTCTGTGCATGCTATTCCTTACTTTGAAATAGCACATACAGAGCCAACTTCCTACAGATACTTACTTGCAAATGTACTTTCCTGCAACAAGATCCTTTTGATTCTAGAAATAAATTAACAATATATTTTCCAATATAAATACAATGGCCTGGAGATAGTCATTACAACCAATGCTTTGCACTACACTCTGATAAGCCTAACTGCTCAACCAGACTACCACAAAAAAGAGCATCATTATCTACTTTAGCCTCTGTTAACCCTCTGGTGAACCCCTGGACTCTGTGCACATTATATCAAATTTTGATTTAGTATATACAGAGCCAGCTTCCTACAAATACCGAAGGAAAGTAGGTAAGTACAGAGGAAGTGCTTCACAATGAAGTCCGAGCACAAGAGCACATGTCCTAACCGGACAGTAGAAGAAAACAATATACAATGGAGTCGATGGCCATGAGCATTACCAGCAAAAGGAGGAGTCGCACTACCTTGAGACTCAAAAGATTTTCTTTGAAGAAACACAACTTGCACACATCTGAGCTCATACTAGACGGCAGGATTATGCTAAGCATGTGTATCTACAGCTACACATGCCTCAAACAAAGGTGTTCATTCCAGCTTCTGGATTCGGAGTTGTCGTCCGTGCTTCCAGCCCCAGGGTAAAAAAACAATCAAAAGAGAACATCCATGTGAAGTGGCTTCAGGGCATATGCAACCACGAGATGGTACAATTATGCACAGCATGTGAATCCATAAAAGAGACAGGATCCAAAATGAATTTGATCTAAAACCCTTATCTACTTATTAGTTAACCAAATCCAAGACCCCATGTCCATTGTACTTCGATGTAATGGCACTGCACAATTTCTGCAGCCAAACCAAACGCAGAAAAATAAAATATGAACATGGGGAAAAGTCGGGGTGTTAGGTCTGGTGGATATATTACAGAGGTCTGATAGCATCCACACCCTGAATCAATATCCCAATGACTTACTTTTTCTTTTAACAAACTTAAACTATTTGGCATTCACTCAATTAACAGCATGATTATATAAAGCATGCAAGACTCCACTAAATCTGCAACATCATCCTAAGATCAAACCAATTCAGTGAATTCCAAAAGAATAGGACTACGCTGAAGCAGTCACAATGGGCTTTGCAGTTAAGAGGCTCGAGTTAAAGCAGCAGTACCTTAACACTTTGTCAGGAATGGAAAACAGGATGCCAATAACGGCAGCAACACGAGGAGAAGAAAGGCCAGTGTCATCCAGAATTCGGTCTGTCTCACACAGTTTATTTAGCAATAGGTAATAAGAAATCAATTGTAACATCTATACAGTGATTCAAAGTTCATATTTATAAGTAATCGATCGCACTGCATGATTTACAGCTGGGTTAGGCCTTGCGCCTCTTATTTAAGTTTTTTTTTGCTTTCCAAGTTCAAGTTTTTCAGAAAATGGAAGGGAGGGGGGTGGGGGAGTGAGGAAGGCTGAAATGTCCGACAACCCTCCCTCAGGCTCTGCCCACCTGCCCGAGGATTTCCCCCCCGAAAATCCATTCCCTCAAGATCCTCCACACCCCCGCCCCACCCCCGAACCAAACTCCAGCCCCTCCACTACCCAGTTCTGGAGAGAGAGGAGAAGGGCGGACTTTTTTTTTTTTTCCTTTTTTCCTTGTTAGATGTAAAAATAACAAAAAAAATATTTGCAAGAAACAGAATGATCCACAATATATATAGATTCTCCATTGGTTTGGCAGCTGCCATAGTATTCCAGAGGACGAAGAGGGAATGGGGAAGGAGTCTTCTCTACATTTACAAATTTAATACTTCACACTTCATTCTCAGACAACTTTATATAGAAAATGCTCCAAAAAGGATGGGGAGTGGTGTATCCGTGGTGACTTTGCTTGGCCAGTTGTGTTTTCTGTGAGGGCAGAACCATGTTTCTTCTGTGTACAGATTTTGCTTGAGAGCTGACATCATTTTTTCCAACCAAAAGAAATATTCTTTGATATAAATTTATACATATATATATATATATATACTGTTTTCCCCTTTCTTTCTTCAGAAAGGCTCTTCCTGCAGCAACCGTGAATAGAGGGATGAGGAAAGAGGGAGGGGAGGGAGTGGGGAATGCGAGGAGAGCAAAGGAGGGTTTGGGAAAAACCCAAAATATCTGTCAAGAGACAGTCCATAAAAGCTATCGATATAACATTTTTTTCATTAATTTAAAAAAAATATATAATAATAAGTAAAACTTAACAAGACGAGGGTAAACAGGAAGAGGTCTGACAGCGAGGAAATCTGAGCGTGCCCTCAAACCCACCAAGCCCCCCCCTCCTCCCCCAAAAAGAACAAAAACAAAACCCCTATCCAAGTGGGTGGAAAAACTGACCCCTACCGACCAGTCATAACAAAAATAAGACTCTTTGCGCAACGGTCTGCACTGGAGGGAGTTTTCGCCGCAAATGGGGCCATCTGGGCCTGCTTCAGTTGCAGGCATTTGGGAGGTACAAGAGGAAGGTACTTTGGGGGCAGATGTGACGAAAAACAAAGTTCTTGCACATGAATGATTCCCAAAAGACTGTCTTCGGTATAAAAAGTTTTGAGAAGAACAAGGTTTGCGTCTCAGTCTGCGTCTCCTACACAGAGGATGTTCTTAATGCCGCCACGTGCCTAGTGTATGTCTAACGTGCTCTGTGAAAGGCTGGAATTCAAGTCTGAGTTGTCCAGTTCAGAGGGTCCGGGGCCATGCAAGCCAGCCATACCAGGGTTACCCGCGAGCTGCGACAGCATTGCATTCTGGTCTGGGCTGACAAAATGTCCTTGATCCATGGAAAGTCCCTGGGCTGCAGCCAGACCTGGGTGTGGGGAGCTTGTCTGTGGGGAAACGTGGTGGGGCGAGGGCTGGGGTTGCATCCTTGGCGAAGGGCTGGAATGGGGAGGCTGTGACTGGGGGCGGGGTGAGGGCACAGGCTGTGGAGAACGCACTTGGCTAGTGAGCGAGGAAGGAAGCTGCTGGCCCTGTAGGTGGGGGGACTGTGTCTGACCAGACAGCATGTGCTGCTGGGGACTCATGGGGTTGGGCTGGGCAGGGGATCCCATTTGCTGCTGCAAGAGCCGCTGCTGGAAAGCCTGCTGCAGGCCTGCCTCTGTACTTAGGCCTGGTGGCAGCTGCCCCATTTGTCCCAGGCCCCCTTGTTGCTGCTGCATCTGCATTTGGTGCTGTAGCCGCTGTTGTTGCTGCTGCTGAGAGTAGCTGAGGCCCTGTGGCTGCTGGAACTGGCTGTGGTTTGGGATCCCGGGGCCCAGCACTTGTCCTGCCCCTTGCTGCTGATGCTGTTGCTGCTGCTGCTGCTGTTGCTGTTGCTGCTGTTGCTGCTGCTGTTGCTGCTGCTGCTGCTGCATCATCTGCTGCCGACGCATTAAAAGTTCACGGAACTGTGGTGGCATAGTAGCATGGTTCATACTCATAGGCTGGCCCTGGGGATTCATACCTGACATGGTCTGCTGTGGCTGCTGCTGTGACTGAGGCTGCTGTGGCATGGTGGGTCGCTGTACTGCTGCCTGCATGGGGTTCATTCCCTGTTGTCCTTGCATGGCAGTCTGCTGCTGGAGCCCTGGTGGCATGCCTTGAGGCATTCCCTGAGGCATGCCCTGTGGGTTCTGGTTGCCCACATACTTGGCGGCTCGCTGCTTGATGAAGGCAGCTAAGAGCTGAGGGTTGGAGTGCAGGATGTTGAGCACTTGCTGCTGCTGCATAGGGGAGCTGGGAGAGCGGAGTGTCCTCAGTAAGTTCTGCAGGGCAGCTTGCGGCACAGAACCGGGCTTTGGCTGGCCAGCCCCAGGACCCATCCCCTGCTGTGGGGGCATGTTCATCGGCTGCCCCTGAGGGGACACCATCATGGAAGATCGCTGCATGCCCTGTGGCATCTGCTGGGGTTGCGATAGCCCTCCCTGCACCCATTGTGCCTGTTGCTGCGGCTGTTGTTGCTGCTGTTGCATCATTGCCTGCGCTGCTATTCCTTGCTCGACATGCACAGGCCCCCGGGGTGGCTGTGGAGGATTCATGCCAACCGGTGCCATGGTGTTCATGTTTGACATCTGGTGTGCATTCATGATGGGCCTTGGGTATATCTGTCCATGTGCCATCTGCCTCTGGGTCTCAGCTGCTCGTTGGATCTGGAGTGCCATTTCCACAGCAGCAGGTGGTGGGCCCTGCACCTGCGATACCTGCGGAGGCGTAGGCGGAGTTAGTTGCCCACCAGCCTTACCTTGTGATACAGGACCTGCAGGTTGAGTCCTCTGCATAGGATAGGGAGGCATAGTATTAGGCGGTGGTGGCTGTGATACTGGCTGAGGTTGGGGAGGAGGCTGTGGAGTCTGTGGGGTTGTAGGCTGCTGGCCCGTGGGAGTGGTAGGCCCAGCAGATGTGGGGGATGGCAAGCCCTGTTGTGGAGGCTGCCCACCGATGCCTGTCCTTTGCATGCTGGCCATGCGCCGGCGGAGCATCTGAGCCTGCTGCAGACGGTGCTGTAGCTGTTGCTGCCGAAGCTTGTGTTTGATGTTGAGACAGAAGGGCACAGGGCACTTGTTCTCCTGGCAGTGTTTGGCGTGATAGCAGCAGAGTGCAATGAGCTGTTTGCAGATGGGGCAGCCACCATTTGTTTTTCGCTTGCAGCCTTTGGTGTGCTGTACAACACGCTTCATCTTCTGACAGGACGGCAGTGAACAATTGGCATTGCGGCACTGGCAGGCATGTACCAGTGATTGGATGCAGCGTTGGATGCTGAGGCGGCGTGAGTCGCCAGGGCTCTGTGTTGCAGCCGCCTGCTGGTTGTTGCTTTCATCATCCAGGCCAAGGCCGAGCTTTTCCATCTTGTGCTCATGAGTCTTAGTGTTGTAGCAGGTGATGCACAAGTCGTAGTCCTGTAAGAAAGAATAGGTATGTGAGCAGGACAGCGGCAATCCTTGTGAAAAAGTGGGGAAATACGATTACAATGTGAATAGGTAGGAGCAGACTGGTCAATCCCAGCCGGTAGTGGGAACAGAATAGGCAAGGTCACGAAGGGGAGTGATACAGGGCAGTCACTACAATGGAGAAAAGGACAGGAAGTACAAGAGTGCAGAATGAGTGATGCTCACAAGAGAGTGAACCCAATGAGCAATCGAAGCAAGAAAGTAGTACAGGCAAACAACTTAAGGACCAAGGGGAAACAACAGTAGCAGACAAGGTAAGCAGAAAAAAACAGTCCCAATGAATTAAAGTGATGGACAGAAGTATCCATAACAGCAGTAAGAGTACAGGGAAGCAACAGGTAAAGTACGAAAAACATAGCACAACAGAACTGCTCGGTATTGTTAGAGTAAAGATATGAAGAAAGGGCAGTGCACCAGTGTATCAGGGTGCTACTCACGGTATGTATAGGGCAACAGTGGTCATGCTCTCCATTGAAGTGGCTGCAGGTTTATCAGCATAGTGGTTTATAATCTTAACCGCCATGTGATGCTACTATATGCCTTATCGCAAAGGCTGTGGAGTAACTGTACAAGTTGCAAGAGGGATAGCAGATAAAGACTTGCTAGGTGCCTCAACTGCTTAACTTGATACTCGAGGGACAGGACATATAAGGTAACTTACTGCACAGATTTTGCCAAACCCTTCACTGTTGACAAACGGACTAACGGACTGAAAGGCCTGTTACTTACCTTACAGACCTTGAAGCATCTACACTGGGGACAGGAAGGAGAGCAAATACAGGCATGACTTTTCCCACTGAAGGTGCAGTGCACTGGGAAGATCGGAATGGAGGGCAACAGACAACCATGACGTATGTCACTAGATCTCCTAATACTGGCGGGGGACAGGATGAGCAAACCAGCAAAACACTTACCTCGCAGACCGTACAGTGCCAGCGTGTCTCCACATGGTGTTTGCACTCATTGCATGTGTACACAAAGCGATCCTGGCTCTGTGTGTGCAGCTCCACCAGCATGCACATGGTGGACCACTTGGCTCGTCGCAGGGAAGAGAACTCAAGGTGCTTGTCGCGAGCCAGGGTGAGGAAGGCATCCCGACCATCCATGAGGTCGCAGGGTATTAGGGGATCTGGCTCTACTATTGGCGGCAGAGAGTTAGCAGTGGGGCCAGCAATCAGACGGATAACAAAGAAAACCTGAAACAAACATGACAACACATTAGACATATTGAAACTTACAAAAGAAGTGTGGGCCGAATATGAATAAAGAACTCAGACTAAAGAGTAGGTATTACTGGCAATGAACAGGTATTGCTAGTAATGCTGGTAACAAGCGGGTACCTTGGGAAAGTACATGGAAGACTGTCTATGGAGTAAATGGGTCAGACTAGCAGTATAGGCTCACCTAGATTGTAAGTGTGTGCTCACCTCCTTGTGCTTCTCCATGGTGGCGTACAGCTTCTGAGACAGGTCATTGGAAACGTTAGGCATCCCTGGCTTCTTTTTGTTGCCTCGGCTGAGGCTACTTTTGTTCTTACTCGTCTTCTTGTTGTTCTTTTTCTTAGCATTCTTACTATCGCCCTTGATCACCTGCTGAGCAGCATGAAAAAAAAAAGGGTTTCAGAAACCTGGATTTCATGGGGCTGAGATTTAACCTGGATGTAGTTAAGACTACATGCATGTGTGTTCAATTCAATACCACTCTCGCAAAAAAAAGATGTTTTGACACCATTTGAGTTGGTTGACTACAGTAACCAAGAGGAGCAAGCCAAATGTCCTCTCTAGATCCCAAACTACTTCATAACACTCAGCGTCCCCCCCCCACCCCCCAACACATGCTTCAACATCATCCACTGCATCCCCAATACCAGTATGTAACCCTCATGACATTTGTCTCCTGTAACTGTACCACCATCCCAATGCACCTTTGAACCACACCATTGGCTCCTTCTCTTACATCAATGCTTTCAATGCTGGTGTTCTCCTCTCGTTTACGCTCTTCCTCCTCCTGTTCTAACTCCTTGATGCTCTCCTCCAGCACATTTGGCCAGAAGTCCCCCTCAAAGTATGGAAGCTCGTTAGCACTAGTAAGGCGGTCCTCAGTTGCTTGTTTGAACACATCCTGGCAAGAGAAATGCACATGCAGTCAAAATCAGGCAGGGAAGTCAGACATGATCAACAATAGGAATTTACTCTGTGCAAAGGTTGCTAACAGTAAGTGTTCATTCACCTAGTTCCTCTCAAGGACAGTGCCTCTACTTCACCTTCCCTAAAATATTCCCTTTGTATAACCGCACAATAGAAGTCTTCGACTATCTGCAGCACCAAACCTCAAGTCATTGTTCAACTGCACCTAGAAAATACTGATAAGAGTTACACTATACTTTGCACAGCAGCAGGAATAGGGTACATCTTAAAGATGTGACATGACATTAGCACCCTAAATGGGAACTGTAGTAAAGTGCCTCTTTTGACATGGTCACCCTCCCCACAAACGCACACACTTTTTGCTGGGTCTCTGGTGCAATATTGACTGAAAGTGCACTGGGTCCCTGCTAAACAGGTCTCCAGTGCCAGATCTCTCTCCCCAAAACCGCACAGTCGTTTTCCAAACTGCCATTTCGTTAGATACCAATATAAGTCCCTAGTAAATGGTACCCCTGATACCTAGGGCATGGGGTACTAAAGGAAAGCCCCTGAGGACTGCGGCACGAATTGTGCCACCCTCAGGGACTCCCTCACTAAGTGCACACAGTGTTGCCTTCGCAGACTGCGTGTCTTGGTGCAGAACTAAAATGAAAACACGACATGGGGCACAGCCTGTGTGCCCTGTGCCCTTTACAATGCATGAAATATATGTAAGTCATCCCTCTAGCAGGCCTTCCGGCCCTAAAGGCGGGGTAAATTGTGTAGGAAACTTTTTGCCTGTTGTCTGTGTTTTGACTGTGCTCTCTCTGCTAACCAGGACCCCAGTGACTGTGCTCTCTCCCAAACGCCCCACATTTGACATACTTGTGTCCTCATGTAAGTCCCTAGTTTATGGTACCCGGGGAATTGTGGCACCAGCAGTTCCCCATGGGCTGTAGAATGTATTATGCCACCCATGGGAGCCCATGTAAAATGTGTCTGCAGGCTTAGGTCACTGCACCAGGTCACACTGTAAGTCATCCCTATGGTAGGCCCTCATAGCCCAGAGGGCATTGTGCAGGTACCACTGTGTGAGGGCACCCCTGCATGAGCAGAGGTGCCCCTACGAACTCCAGCTCCATTCTCCTGGACTTCGTAAGTGCGGAAAGCCATTTTACCAGTGTACTGGACATAGGTGACTACCTGTGTCCAGCTACATAATGGTAACTCCGAACCTGGGTCTGTTTGGTATCAAACGTGCCAGAATCATACCCAAACCACCCCCACCCCCTGAATACTGTTGCCAGTATTTGTTGTATGATTCCATGCACTCTAGGGCTTCTTGGAGGTCCCCCAGATTTTGCTCTTACCAGTTTGCAGGCTTTTCAAGGCAGCCCGCGCTGCTGCCATCCTACAGACAGGGTCTGCCCTCGTGCTGCTTGAACAGCTGAAACCCAGGAAGACAGAGAAAAAGATTTCCTTTGAGAGAGAGAGGCAACACCTTCTCCCTTTGGAAATAGGTGTTACATGGCTTGGAAGAGGTAGCCACTCCAAGCCACTGGTATGCTTTTAAGGGACTCCTTGCATAAACCGGTTTGCACCAGTCCAGGGACCTCCGATCCATGCTCTGGCACGAAAGAGGACAATGGAATGGGGAGTAACCACTGGTCATCACCACCCCAGAGGTAGTGCCCAGAGTTCCTCCAGGTGGCCACTTGACTCTGCCATCCTGAATTCAAGATGGAGAGAGGCCTCTGGGAGCCTCTGAGTGGCCAAGACAGGCAGGTGACATCACAACCCCCTCCTGATAGGTGGTAACCCTCCTAGGTGACTATTCCCCCTTTCAGGTCTATTTAGGGACTCCCTCTTGGGTGGGTCCTCAGATTCGATATGCAGGATTCCTCTGCAACTTTTACTTTACCTTCTGGCCTCTTGAACTGCCACTGGACCCTCCAGGAACCGACAATCTGCATCCACAGCGACGACTGCTTGCAACATTGTTTTTCCGGCTCCTTCCAGCAACTGTAACATTTCCCCAGCTGTGCATCCTCTGAGGGCGATGAGTCTTCAGTCTGTACACGAAGCAAGAAGGAATCTCCCTTGGAGTGAAGGAGTCACTCCCTGCATCCGTAGGCACCAACTGCAACGACGACCGGCTGCGTGGATCTCCTCTCCTCCAGAGCCGCATGGATCCTGCATCACAGATGGTGGTCTGGAGTGGTCTCCCTTGGTCCTCTCTACCAGCTGTCCAACTTGGGAGACTGTAAGCCCTTGCCTCTCCACGCAGGGCAGTACCCAGTGTACTGCGTCTCTTGCAGCTAGCATGGCTTGTTAGCATGTCCTCCAAGGGTCTTCAGGCTCAGTGTAGCCCCATTCCCCAGCATTCTTCCCTGTGACACACAGCCCTCCAAGTGCTTCTCCAGCGAAGTTAGACTCCTTTCTAGGTGTGCTGCATGGGCCTCACCTCAACGCCTCTGCTTGCTGCCTGTGGGTCTCCTGTGGGAGCGGTCTCTGCTTACTGGTACTGTGGCGGCTGAAAGTCACCCGGGACTCCTCTCTCTGGGTTGAATCCCACCGAGCCTTGCTGGTCCCTGGCAGCTCCGCATTTCTTATTCCACAACATTTGCCTTTGCTAAGGCTTGTTGATGTTTTTTTCCACACCACTGACCGACTTCAATTCTCCGTGCGGCGTCAGACGTCGACTGTATCACTTCAGGAACTCTTCAGCTGCTCCAGGTCTGCACTGCTGACTGTCTTCGTTCACCGTCGACCTGGTCCTACATCCACAGATGGGTGGGTAGGGGCTCCTGACACAACCAGACACTTTAACGTAAACTGGACTTGGTCCCCTTCCTTTACCAGTCTCCCTTTACCAGGATCCATCTTTGGTTTCTTGCAGTCTTGTCTGGGTCTTGCAAAATCCTCTTCTGAAGTCCTTTTGGTGGGTTTGGGAGAAAACAGGTACTTAGCTCTTCTCTCCTGGTCGCTGGGGCGCACCCTGGTACTTTTCTTTTGGGGTTCCTAGTTCCTCCAGCTCCCCTCTACCGATTCCACTTCCTTGGGTGGGGGACAGACTTTTGCATTCCACTTTCTTAGTAGTTGTCACGTCGCAGATTGTCAGTGGTGCAGGAGAACCACCAACAAGCCTTGGCAAATGCAAGAGAAGCAAAGGAACCGTTGCAAGGTTGAAGAGGACCAGGGAGGCCCAAAGACCTGACCCTTCGAGGGGAGTCCAAGGAGACCCTCAGCAGTCTGGAAAGCCAATAAAAGTAGTTGCAGCCCCCACAAGCAACCCACTGGCAGCAGGCACAACAAGGCACAGTGAGGCCCAGTCAGCACACCTGAAGAGGACTCCCATGTCTCTTTAGCAGCAGAGAGGAGAGACTGCTTGGCAGGATAAAGTGCTGCGGACCAGGGGTTACACGGAGCCTGAAGATCTCTTGGAGCAGGAGCAAACAAGCATTGGAAGCTGTAAGATTCGCGTTGTACAGGGGTACTGGCCTCCAAAGTTGGACAGCGGACAGAGAGGACCATCCCAGACCACCAGCTGTGATGCAGGATCCACATGGTTTCAGAGGAGAGCACATCCACGCAGGTAGTCTGCGTTGCAGTTGATGCCTGCAGATGCAGGGGAGGGGAGTGACTCCTTCGCACCAAGGGAGATTCCTTCTTGCTTTAGGCTGAAATCTCACTGACCTCTGAGGGTGCACAGACAGGGAAATGTTGCAGTTGCTGGAATGAGCCAGAGAAACAATGTTGCAAACCGGAGTCCTCGCTGGAGTAGCAGGTTGTCAGTTCCTGAAGAGTCCCAGTTGCGGTTCTAGTGGGCAGAAGATGAAGTAAACGATGCAGAGGAGTCCTGGTGGAAACTTGCATGTCTAATCTGGGGACACCACCCTCAAGGGAGTCCATAAATAGCCATGAAAGGGGGTTTGGACACCTCGTAAGGTGGCGGTCACACCTAGTAAGGTGGCCACCTATCAGGAGTGGTCTGTGACTTCACCTACCTGACCTGGCCACTCAGATGCTCCCAAGGCCTCTGCACATATTGGGTTCAAGATGGCAGAGTCAAGATGCCACCTGGAGGAGCTCTGGATACCACACATGGGGTGGTGATGGACAGAGGAGTTGTCATTTCTCTTTCCTTACCGGGGGTCCCTTGACTGGTGCAAGCCACTTGTAGGAAAAGGCCCTCTTTCTTGGCAAGGTTACCCCCATTTTCTGATTGTTGTCTGTGTGTGTGACTGAGCTCACTGGGATCCTGCTAACCAGGTCCCCAATAATTATGCTCTCTCCCTTCTAACGCGGTTGCTAGAACCTTTTTCACCCCACAATTGGCATAGTGGTGCACCCATGTAAGTCCCTATTATATGGTACATAGGTACCGAGGACATTGGGGAACCAGAGGATCCCTATGGGCTGCATCATGTATTATGCCACCCATAGGGAGCCCATACAAAGTGTTCTGCAGGCCTGCCATCGCAGTCTGCATGGCAGGCCCTCCTAGCCCAGAGAGCAGGGTGCAAGTACCTGCGTGTGAGGGCACCACTGCACTAGCAGAGGTGCCCTTACAAGCTCCAACTCCATTTTCCTGGACCTCGAGAATGTGGGGGTACCATTTTATGCGTGTACTGGGCATAGGTCACAACCTATGTCCAGCTACATAATGGTAACTCCGAACCTAGGCATGTTTGGTATCAAACATGTCGGAATCATACCCCAATACTTTTGCAAGCATTGGTTGTATAATTCCATGCACTCTGGGGGCTCCTTAGAGGACCCCCAGCATTGCTACCACCAGTCTTCCAGGGTTTTCTGGGCAGCCCCAGCTGCTGCCACCCTCAGACTGGTTTCTGCCCTCCTGCAGCTTGATCTGCTCAAGCCCAGGAAGGTAGGAAGGAACAAAGGATTTCCTTTGGGGGAGAAGTGTTACACCCTCTCTCTTTGGGAAAAAGTGTGAGTGGCTTGGGAGGGGTAGCCTCCCCAAGACACTGGTTTTGCTTTGAAGGGCACAGTTGGTGCCCTCTGTGCATAAACCAGTCCACACCAGTTAATGGACCCCCAATAGTCCCTGCTCTGGCGTGAAACTGGACAAAAGAAAGGGGAATGCCCACTCCCCTGTCCCACCGTATGGTGGTCAGAGCTCCTCCGGAGAGTTCCTGGGTTCTGCCATCTTGTTTAAGGTGCGCAGGGAACTCTGGGAGCATCTGAGTGTCCAGGACAGGCAGGTGACGTCAGAGGCCCCTCCTGATAGGTGCTTTCCCGGTTAGGGTACGAGTCCTCCTTTTAGAGCTATTTAGGGTCTTCCTCTGGGGTAGGTCCTTAGATTCGGCTTACAAGATTCCAGTGGGATTCCTCTGCAACCTCCATTTCAACTCCTGGCCTCCAGAACCGCGACTGGACCCTACAGGAACCGACAAGCTGCAGATCCACGAGGAAGACTCTTATTCAACATTGTATCCAGAGTTCCTTCTAGCTTTTCAACAGTTCCCCTGCAGTGCATCATCAGAAGACTACAACTCTTCAGCCTGCACAAGCAGAAGGACTCTCCCTTGGAGTAAAGGAGTCACTCCCCTGCACCCACAGGCACCTACAACAAGCGTCCAGCTGCATGGATCCCCTCTAATCCTGAGCTGCGTGGATCCTGCATCACAGGTTGTGGTTCGGAGTACTCCTCTTGGTCCTCTCTGCCAGCTGTCCAACTTTGGTGGAGGTAAGCCTTTGCCTTCCCACGCAGGACAGTACCCCGGTGCACTGAGTCTCTTGCAGCTCCTCCAAGGGATCTTCAGGCGACGTGCAACTCCAGTCCCCAGCACTCCTTCCTGCAAATCCCAGCCTTCTGCGTGGCTCTCCTGCAGCGTGAGATCCTTTTCTGTAGTGCTGCGTGGGCTCCTTCCTCTGCTCATGTGGACTCTGCGATGCTGAGGGTCCCCCGACACTCCCCCTCCTGTGCCTTGCTGGTCCCTGGCAGCACCTCTTTTCCTCCAAAGGCAAAGTTGCCTTTGCCAAGGCTTGTTGGTGGAATTCCTGCACCGACACCAGTCTGCTATCTTCCAACCAGCGTGGGACTCCATCTGAATCAATCAGGAACTCTTCTCCAGCTTCTGGGCTGCAGTGCTGACTTGCTGTTCTTCACCGTCGACCAACTCCTGCATCTTCAGTGTGGTGGGTGGGGGCTTCTGCCCCCACTGGACTCTGTTATACTTTCTGGACTTGGTCCTCTCTCTCTATAGGTCTTCTTTCTTCAGGAATTCACAGCTGGTTTTCTTGCAGTCATGTCTGGGTGATTTATTTTTCTTCTTTTGGGTGGTTTGGGGAAAATCCAATCTTTTACCCCTGCATTCCTGGGCGATGGGGGGGTACTGTGTTACTTACCTCTGTGGTTTTCTAGTACTCCCAGCTCGCCTCTACACATTTTACTTACCTGGGTGGGGGACCTTGTTTGCATTCATTTTTTCAGTATATAGCTTGCTCTCCCCTAGGGTCACTATTGGTTATTATTATGTGCATTGTTTTCTAACCTTTTCTATGCCTATTTCTGATTGCCAGTGTATGTATTTAGTGTAGTACTTACCTCCTAAGGGTGGGTTACCTGTCTAGTATTTTAAAGTGATTTGGGCCAAAAATAAAGTACCTTTATTTTTGTACAAATGAGTGTTTTCTTTCATGTGTTTAAGTGCTGTGTGACTACAGGGGTATTGCATGAGCTTTGAATGTCTCCTAGATAAGCCTTGGCTGCTCATCCACAGCTACCTCTAGAGACTCTGGCTTCTAGACAATGCCTACACTTCACTAAGAGGGGATACTTGGACCTGGTATAAGGTGTAAGTACCTTGGGTACCCACCACACACCAGGACATCTTCCTACCCTGGTTTATGCCAGAAGGGCACCACATGTGCCCTACAAAGCAAACCAGTGGCTTGGGGAGGCTACCCATCCCAAGCCCTGTAATACCTACTCCAAACTGAGTGTGTATTACCTCCCTGTCCCACAGGAAATTCTTTGTTCTGCCTTCCTCTGCCTGAGCTGGGCAAGCAGCAGGAGGGAAGAAACCTGTCTGAGTGGGCGGCAGCACCGTGGGCTGCCAAAAACACCTCAGAAGACTCACAGGGGCAATACGGGGTGTCCTATAAGAAGCCTCCAGAGTGCATGGAATCATACACCCACTGCTGGCAACAGTATTGGGGTATGATTCCGACATGTTTGATACTATACAGGTCCACGTTAGGAGTTATCATTGTGCAGCTGGACACAGTACCCTCTTTTTGTCATGGTTAACCTCACTTTTTGCCTACTGTCAGTGTGTTTTTGACTGTGTTCACTAGGATGGGGGTTTATGTAGTAAAGTACCCTCTTTTTGGTATGGTTACCCCCACTTTTTGCCTGCTGTCAGTGTGTTTTTGACTGGGATCCTACTAACCAGGACCCCAGTGACTGTGCTCTCTCCCTCTAAATTTGGTTGTTCCTGACTGTGCACCCCACAATTGGCATACTGGTGCCCCAATGTAAGTCCCTAGTATATGGTACCCAGGGGATTGGGGCACCAGAGGTTCCCCCATGGGCTGCAGCATGTATTATGCCACCCATGGGAGCCCATGCACAATGTGTCTGCAAGCCTGCCATTGCAGCCTGTGTGGAAAGGTGCATGCACCCTTTCACCACAGGTCACTAATTCACCATATAGTAGGCCTTCCTAGCCCAGAGGGGAGGGTGGAGGTCTCTGCGTGTGAGGGCAACGCTTCATTAGTAGAGGTGCCCCCTATGAACTCTAGTTACTGCACTATATAGAGAACCATCTTCCTACAAACACGTTGAAGCAACAGCTTTAACAATGTCACCAAAGGTATGATACAGCTGGCTGTTCAGATCAATAATGAACGCCACAAAGATAATACGAGCAGAGCTCAGGACACCAGGATCACCAAGATATGAGCTGACAGCAAAGGTCCCAGAAGCCAGGCAGAACCAGAATGAGCCACAGAGTGAGGAAGGCAGAATGTAGCAATACTGTAGCCCGAAGAAATACTGTAGAGATGGATGCAAGTAAGCACACAAAAACCTTACAAACATACCACATATCAGAAATACACGAGTGTAGCACCATCCTCAAACCAACTCAGTATGTACGTACCTTGTAGTCATGAACAATGCGTTCAGACACACACTTGTCCAGCATCTTCTTGTACCACTCCTGCAGCCGCTTTGGCTTGGGGATCTTTTGATCCATGGGGTGACAGTGGAAGATGTAATCGTCTCCTTCACTGGGCGGGCAGGCCCAGATGTGCCCAGTGGTGTACCTGGCAAGAAAGAAAGCCTTTAACATCTTCAAGGGTAGAAGAAAACTGCATCTTGTGGACCAAGCAGAAAACTAACAGGAAGACATAGAAGAAAAGACCAATGGAGGATCTGAATGTTTCAGACTTTGTTTTTTACCTAAACGACTCAGACTTCCGTGGTAACAGCATAGGTGATATTAGTAAGCACACATAACACACATAGCTCTTTGATCCAGGATTAAGACCTCCATCCACTAATACTCTTAAAATATCATGGACCAGTGCAATACCAAGACTGTACAATCTCCACTTGCTTTGAACCACTGATCCCCTTAGGTTTTCAGACTTCAGCCATACCGCTAAACATTCCTCTGAAAATTTAAAACTAGCTCCGTCATGTGCTACTGCAGATGTCCAAATTCTGAAGAAGATATTAAAAATATATATACGAAAGACAGACTGGTAGAGACCTCAGACGTCTGTTAGAAAATGGGCCATTAGCTGAGTGGCTCGCGCAAGTAATGGGTCCACATTGGCCCACCGCTGGAAACTAAATATCCCATTGTAGTGCTGGACTCTCACAGGGTAGCGAAGCAGAGCAGTCCAAGGCCTACTCTTGGGAGGTAGTGTGGGCGGCCAATCCCCATTCCCAGATTTGCAATAATAATACTCAATAAACGACTGTCCAGTCTGATTTTTCTTTTGTAAAAGGAAAAAATATATTTATTTAACACACTACTCAAAACTATGCAACAATTTACAAATACACAAGCTGCTGTACATACATTTGGATGACATAGTGTAATCATTCCTATCTCCAACGGTGGGCTGCCTATGCCCAGGAGACTGAACTTGTAAGTGCTTTACTTACCTGACAAACTAACCTTTACTTACCTCCCCCAGAAACTATTGATTTTTGCAGTGTCCACTTTTAAAATAGCTTATTGCCATTTTTGCCCAAACTGTGTATCTTACTGTTTTGCTTCAAAGTTCCATACTTACCTATGCCAAGTATCTTACAATTTATGTATTTACTTGAATTCTGAATCTTGTGGTTCTAAAATAAATTAAGAAAATAATATTTTTCTATATAAAACTCTATTGGCCTGGAGTTAAGTCTTAGAGTATGAGTTCTCATTTATTGCCTGTGTGTGTACAACAAATGCTTAATACTACCCTCCGATAAGCCTACTGCTCGACCACACTACCACAAAATAGAGCATCAGTATTGTAGGAAGTTGGCTCTGTATGCACTATTTCAAAGTACGGAATAGTATGCACAGAGTCCAAGGGTTCCCCTTAGAGGTAAGATAGTGGCAAAAAGAGATAATACTAATGCTCTATTTTGTGGTAGTGTGGTCGAGCAGTAGGCTTATCAAAGGAGTAGTGTTAAGCATTCGTTGTACATACACACAGGCAATAAATGAGGAACACACACTCAGAGACAAATCCAAGCCAATAGGTTTTGTTATAGAAAAATATATTTTCTTAGTTTATTTTAAGAACCACAGGTTCAAATTCTACATGTAATATCTCATTTGAAAGGTATTGCAGGTAAGTACTTTAGGAACTTTGAATCATTACATTAGCATGTATACTTTTCTCATAAAACACAATATGCTGTTTTAAAAGTGGACACTTAGTGCAATTTTCACAGTTCCTGGGGAGGTAAGTTTTTGTTAGTTTTTGTCAGGTAAGTAAATCACTTACAAGTCTCAGGTTTGGGTCCAAAGTAGCCCACCGTTGGGGGTTCAGAGCAACCCCAAAGTTACCACACCAGCAGCTCAGGGCCGGTCAGGTGCAGAGGTCAAAGAGGTGCCAAAAACGCATAGGCTTCAATGGAGAGAGGGGGGTGCCCCGGTTCCGGTCTGCCAGCAGGTAAGTACCCGCGTCTTCGGAGGGCAGACCAGGGGGGTTTTGTAGGGCACCGGGGGGGACACAAGTCCACACAAAAAGTACACCCTCAGCGGCACTGGGGCGGCCGGGTGCAGTGTAGAAACAAGCGTCGGGTTTTCAATGGTTTCTCATGAGAGATCAAGGGATCTCTTCAGCGTTGCAGGCAGGCAAGGGGGGGGGCTCCTCTGGGTAGCCACCACCTGGGCAAGGGAGAGGGCCTCCTGGGGGTCACTCCTGCACAGGAGTTCCGTTTCTTTAGGTGCTGGGGGCTGCGGGTGCAGGGTCTTTTCCAGCCGTCGGGAAATGGAGTTCAGGCAGTCGCGGTCAGGGGGAGCCTCGGGATTCCCTCTGCAGGCGTTGCTGTGGGGGCTCAGGGGGGACAATGAAAATGTCACTTACCCAGTGTACATCTGTTCGTGGCATTAGTCGCTGCAGATTCACATGTTGAGCACAGTCCGCTGCCTGGTGTTGGGCTCGGAGTATTACAAGTTGTTTTTCTTCGAAGAAGTCTTTTTTGGTCACGGGACCGAAGGACTCCTCCCTCTTCGGCTCCATTGCGCATGGGCGTCGACTCCATCTTAGATTGTTTTCCCCGCAGAGGGTGAGGCTGGAGTTGTTTGCTATAAATAGTGCCCATGCAATGGAGTGAATAAGTATGTACATAAAAAGTTTATAATAATTATTTACAAATGTACAAATGTTTAAGATTAAAGATTTACTTCTAAACGGCTACAGGCTTCCCGGGGAGGCGGGAGGGCACATGTGAATCTGCAGCGACTAATGCCACGAACAGATGTACACTGGGTAAGTGACATTTTCAGTTCGATGGCATATGTTGCTGCAGATACACATGTTGAGCATAGACTATAAAGCAGTTACCTCCCCTAAAAGCGGTGGTTTAGCCTGTAGGAGTTGAAGTAGTTTGGAATAATGTTCTTAGTACAGCTTGGCCCACTGTAGCTTGTTGTGCATTTAGTACATCTACACAGTAGTGTTTAGTAAATGTATGAGGCGTAGACCAGGTTGCAGCCTTACATATTTCGCTCATAGGAATGTTTCCTAGAAAGGCCATTGTAGCACCTTTCTTTCTGGTTGAGTGTGCCTTTGGTGTAATAGGCAATTCTCTCTTGGCTTTAAGATAGCATGTTTGAATACATCTGACTATCCATCTAGCAATGCCTTGTTTAGAGACTGGATTTCCTATGTGTGGTTTTTGAAAAGCTATGAACAGTTGTTTTGTTTTCCTGATTAACTTTGTTCTGTCAATGTAGTACATTAGTGCTCTTTTGATGTCTAATGTATGTAGTGCCCTTTCAGCCACGGAATCTGGCTGTGGGAAGAACACTGGTAATTCTACTGTTTGATTTAAATGGAATGGTGAGATTACTTTTGGTAGAAATTTTGGATTTGTTCTTAGAACTATTTTATTTTTGTGTATTTGAATAAATGGTTCTTGTATGGTAAATGCCTGTATTTCACTTACTCTTCTGAGGGATGTGATTGCAATGAGAAATGCGACTTTCCACGTTAAATATTGCATTTCACAGGAATGCATGGGTTCAAAAGGTGGACCCATGAGTCTTGTTAAGACGATGTTAAGGTTCCATGAAGGAACTGGTGGTGTTCTTGGTGGTATAATTCTTTTTAGCCCTTCCATGAATGCTTTAATAACTGGTATTCTAAATAGAGACGATGAATGAGTAGTTTGTAGGTAAGCAGATATTGCTGCGAGGTGTATTTTTATAGATGAAAAAGCGAGGGTTGCTTTTTGCAAATGTGGTAAGTATCCCACTATGTCCTTTGTAGAGGCATGCAATGGTTGGATTTGATTGGTATGGCAGTAGCAAACAAATCTTTTCCACTTAGATGCATAGCAGTGTCTAGTGGAAGCTTTTCTAGCTTGTTTTATGACCTCCATACATTCTTGTGTGAGGTCTAAGTGTCCGAATTCTAGGATTTCAGGAGCCAAATTGCCAGATTCAATGATGCTGGGTTTGGATGCCTGATCTGTTGTTTGTGTTGTGTTAACAGATCTGGTCTGTTGGGTAGTTTGACATGCGGTACTAGTGAAAGGTCTAGTAGAGTTGTATACCAAGGTTGTCTTGCCCATGTGGGTGCTATCAGTATGAGTTTGAGTTGGTTTTGACTCAATTTGTTTACTAGATATGGAAGGAGAGGGAGAGGGGGAAAAGCGTTTGCAAATATCCCTGACCAACTCATCCATAGAGCATTGCCTTGTGATTCGCGGTGTGGGTACCTGGATGCGAGGTTTTGGCATTTTGCGTTTTCTTTTGTTGCGAACAAATCTATCTGGGGTGTTCCCCAAATTTGAAAGTAATTGTTCAGAACTTGGGGGTGAATTTCCCATTCGTGGACTTGTTGGTGATCTCGCGAAAGGTTGTCTGCTAGTTGGTTTTGGATCCCTGGAATAAATTGTGCTATTAGGCGAATGTGGTTGTGAATCGCCCACTGCCATATTTTTTGTGTTAGGAGACACAATTGTGTTGAGTGTGTTCCTCCTTGTTTGTTTAAATAATACATTGTTGTCATGTTGTCTGTTTTGACAAGAATGTATTTGTGTGTTATTATGGGTTGAAAGGCTTTTAACGCTAGAAATACTGCTAACAGTTCTAGGTAATTTATATGAAATTTTGTTTGGTGTACGTCCCATTGTCCTTGAATGCTGTGGTGATTGAGGTGTGCTCCCCACCCTGTCATGGAAGCATCTGTTGTTATAACGTATTGAGGCACTGGGTCCTGAAATGTCCGCCCTTTGTTTAAATTGTTGCTGTTCCACCATAGAAGCGAGAGGTATGTTTGGCGGTCTAACCAACACCAGATCTAGACGTTGACCCTGTGCTTGTGACCATTGTGATGCTAGGCACTGTTGTAAGGGTCGCATGTGTAGTCTTGCGTTTGGGACAATGGCTATGCATGATGACATCATGCCTAGAAGTTTTAGCACAAATTTTGCTTGTATCTTTTGGTTTGGAAACATAGCACTTATTACCTTGTGGAATTGCTTGAACTCTTTGTGGACTTGGAGTGGCAATTCCTTTTGATGTGTTGATGGTTGCCCCTAGATATTGTTGTGTCTGACACGGTTCGAGGTGTGACTTTGTATAGTTGATGGAGAAACCCAGTTTGTGAAGGGTTTGTATGACATATGTGGTGTTGTTTGTGCACTTTCTTACTGTGTTGGTCTTGATTAGCCAATCGTCTAGGTAAGGAAACACATGTATTTGTTGTCTCCTGATATGTGCTGCTACTACTGCTAGACATTTGGTGAATACTCTTGGTGCAGTTGTTATTCCGAATGGCAACACCTTGAATTGGTAATGTATTCCTTTGAATACGAACCTTAGGTACTTTCTGTGAGAAGGATGTATCGGTATATGAAAGTACGCATCTTTTAGGTCTAATGTGGTCATGTAATCATGCTGTTTGAGCAGTGGAATGATGTCTTGTAGTGTGACCATGTGAAAGTGGTCCGATATGATGTAGGTATTTAGTATCCTGAGATCTAATATTGGTCTTAATGTTTTGTCTTTTTTTGGAATTAGAAAGTACAGGGAGTAAACTCCTGTGTTTTTTTGTTGTACTGGTACTAATTCTATCGCATCCTTTTGCAGTAGTGCTTGAACTTCTAGTCCTAAAAGTTCTAAATGTTGTAGTGACATTTTGCGTGTTTTTGGAGGGATGTTTGGTGGGAATTTGTGGAATTCTATGCAATAGCCATGTTGGATTATTGCTAGTACCCAATTGTCTGTTGTAATCTGCTGCCAAGATTGGTAGAATTGGCTTAGTCTTCCCCCCACTGGTGTTGAGTGAAGGGGTTGTGTGACTTGAGTCACTGTTTAGGTGGAGGTGTTTTTGGAGTTTGGAATTTTCCCCTACTCCTTGGGAATTGACCCCTTCTATATCCCCTGAAACCTCCCCTTTGGAATGAACCCTGATAGGGTGTGGTTCTTGTTTGTTGGCTGGTGGTGTCTGTGGGTTGGCCACGAAACCCCCCTCTAAATGGAGTTTTTCTAAAAGAGCATCTGCTCTGCAGGGAGTAGAGTGCGCCCATGGCTTTGGCCGTGTCTGTGTCCTTTTTAAGTTTTTCAATGGCTGTGTCCACTTCAAGGCCAAAAAGTTGTTTTTCGTTGAAGGGCATATTAAGGACAGCCTGCTGGATTTCAGGTTTGAACCCTGAAGTGCGGAGCCATGCGTGTCTCCTTATGGTGACAGCAGTGTTGACTGTTCTTGCTGCAGTATCGGCTGCGTCCATTGAAGAGCGGATTTGATTGTTCGAGATCGTTTGTCCCTCTTCAACTATTTGCTGCGCCCTTTTTTGGTATTCCTGGGGAAGATGGTCTATGAGAAGTTGCATCTCATCCCAGTGTGCGCGGTCATATCGGGCTAGCAGCGCTTGAGAATTTGCGATGCGCCATTGGTTGGCTGCCTGTGATGCGACTCTCTTTCCTGCCGCATCAAATTTTCGGCTTTCTTTGTCCGGAGGTGGGGCGTCGCCAGATGTATGGGAATTTGCTCTTTTGCGAGCTGCCCCTACTACTACGGAGTCAGGTGGTAACTGCGAAGTAATAAACACTGGGTCTGTGGGTGGTGGTTTATATTTCTTATCCACCCTTGGGGTGATGGCTCTTGATTTTACGGGCTCTTCAAAAATTTGTTTTGTGTGCCGTAACATCCCTGGTAGCATTGGGAGACATTGATATTGGCTATGTGTAGCCGAGAGGGTGTTAAATAAAAAATCATCCTCTATAGGATCGTAATGCAGTTGGACATTGTGGAATTCTGCTGCCCTAGCCACCAGTTGCGAGTATGAGGTACTGTCCTCTGGCGGTGACGGCTTTGTGGGGTATGAATCGGGATCATTGTCCGGCACTGGGGTGTCGTATAAGTCCCAAGCGTCTTGATCCTGATTATCTTGACTTATGGTAGTTTGCGCTGGTGAGTGCATTTGTGGCGGAGTTTGTGCCGGCGATGCCTGTTGTGGTGGAGAGGGCGGAGGCGTGACTTTTTTAACCACTTTGGCTTGTGGTTGTGCGTCATCCTTGAGAAATCCGATCCTTCTTTTTCTCATTATTGGGGGAAGGGTTGATATCTTCCCTGTGTCTTGTTGGATGTACAGTCTCTTTTGTGTGTAGTCTGATTCTACACTTTGGAGCTCTTGTCCAAATCTGTGCATCTGGCCACTTATTCCTTGTTCCTCTGTGTAGGAAGGAGGTGTGGAACTTTTCGGCGCCGAGAGAGAATCTTTTTTCGGCTTCGGTACCGACTGATTTTTTGTGGCTTTCGGCAGTGTGTCTCGGTGCCGATGTTTTTCGGTGCCGGCATCTTGTTTTTGCTTCTCGGAGCCGCTATCTCGGCTCCGAGGTTGCTCCATGGCGGTCCCTCGACCGGAGTCGGGTGTCTTCGCTATGGGCGTGCCCTTTTTCGGCGCCTTCGACGGGTCGCCGGTTTTATGGGTCGAGCCATGGCCTGTTGGCAGTGGCGTCCCCTGGGCTTTTGTTTTTTCGATGGTCTTTATTTTCGACATCTTACTCACTGTTTGTTGTTGTTCGACGTCGGAGTCTCCGGATTCTGAGTCCGGAACCGAGAATGTTTCCGCTTTGTCGTCGAAACGTTGTTTTGTCGGCGTGGACGCCATTTGTAGACGCCTGGCTCTTCGGTCCCGGAGTGTTTTTCTGGACCGGAAGGCTCGACAGGCCTCACAGGTATCCTCCTTGTGCTCGGGGGACAAGCACAAGTTACAGACCAAGTGCTGATCTGTATAAGGATACTTACTGTGACATTTTGGGCAGAAACGGAACGGGGTCCGTTCCATCGGCTTCGGCGTCACACGCGGTCGGGCCGACCAGGCCCCGATGGGGGATTGAAGCTACCCCAAAGTCTTCCGATGATCGGTGTCGATGTACCTAACTATCCCGATACCGAACGGTAAAATACCGACGCTTTCTTCCGAGATTCTGACTAACTTTCCGAACCGAAACACGGAGCGAAAAGGAACACGTCCGAACCCGACAGCGGAAAAAAACAATCTAAGATGGAGTCGACGCCCATGCGCAATGGAGCCGAAGAGGGAGGAGTCCTTCGGTCCCGTGACCAAAAAAGACTTCTTCGAAGAAAAACAACTTGTAATACTCCGAGCCCAACACCAGGCAGCGGACTGTGCTCAACATGTGTATCTGCAGCAACATATGCCATCGAACCTTTGGTTACTCACGGACTCGGAGTCGCCGGAGGGTCCTCCCTGAGGTGTTGGTTCTCCACCAGTCGAGTCGGGGTCGCCGGGTGCAGTGTTGCAAGTCTCACGCTTCTTGCGGGGAGTTGCAGGGATCTTTAAATCTGCTCCTTGAAACAAAGTCGCAGTTCTTTTGGAGCAGTGCCGCTGTCCTCTGGAGTTTCTTGGTCTCTTGGAAGCAGGACAGTCCTCTGAGGATTCAGAGGTCGCTGGTCCTGGAGAAAGGGTCGCTGGAGCAGGGTTCTTTAGAAGGCAGGAGACAGGCCGGTAGGACTGGGGCCAAAGCAGTTGGTGTCTTCTTTCTTCTTCTGCAGGGGTTTTCAGCTCAGCAGTCTTCTTCTTCGGTAAGTTGCAGGAATCTAAATTCTTAGGTTCAGGGGAGCCCTTAAATACTAAATTTAAGGGCGTGTTTAGGTCTGGGGGGTAAGTAGCCAATGGCTACTAGCCCCGAGGGTGAGTACACCCTCTTTGTGCCTCCTCCCAAGGGGAGGGGGTCACATCCCTAATCCTATTGGGGGAATCCTCCATCTGCAAGATGGAGGATTTCTAAAAGTTGGAGTCACTTCAGCTCAGGACACCTTAGGGGCTGTCCTGACTGGCCAGTGACGACTCCTTGTTTTTCTCATTATTTTCTCCGGCCTTGCCGCCAAAAGTGGGGGCCGGGGCCGGAGGGGGCGGGCAACTCCACTAGCTGGAGTGTCCTGCGGTGCTGGCACAAAGGGGTGAGCCTTTGAGGCTCACCGCCAGGTGTGACAGCTCCTGCCTGGGGGAGGTGTTAGCATCTCCACCCAGTGCAGGCTTTGTTACTGGCCTTAGAGTGACAAAGGCACTCTCCCCATGGGGCCAGCAACATGTCTCTAGTGTGGCAGGCTGCTGGGACCAGTCAGCCTACACAGATAGTTGGTTAAGATTTCAGGGGGCACCTCTAAGGTGCCCTCTGGGGTGTATTTTACAATAAAATGTACACTGGTATCAGTGTGCATTTATTGTGCTGGGAAGTTTGATACCAAACTTCCCAGTTTTCAGTGTAGCCGTTATGGTGCTGTGGAGTTCGTGTAAAACAGACTCCCAGACCATATACTCTTATGGCTACCCTGGTCTTACAATGTCTAAGGTATTGCTTAGACACTGTAGGGGCACAGTGCTCATGCACTGGTGCCCTCACCTATGGTATAGTGCACCCTGCCTTAGGGCTGTAAGGCCTGCTAGAGGGGTGACTTATCTATACCTGCATAGGCAGTGAGAGGCTGGCATGGCACCCTGAGGGGAGTGCCATGTCGACTTACTCGTTTTGTTCTCACCAGCACACACAAGCTGGCAAGCAGGGTGTCTGTGCTGAGTGAGGGGTTTCCAGGGTGGCATAAGATATGCTGCAGCCCTTAGAGACCTTCCTTGGCATCAGGGCCCTTGGTACCAGGGTGTGCCAATTGTGGATACAAAAGTACAGGTTAGGGAAAGAACACTGGTGCTGGGGCCTGGTTAGCAGGCCTCAGCACACTTTCAATTCAAAACACTTCATAGCATGATGCTTTGCTGATTCATAGCATCAGCAAAGGCAAAAAGTCAGGGGGTAACCATGCCAAGGAGGCATTTCCTTACAAGTATTTATCTAATTTTGCCACTATCAACCTATATGGGTAACCCTTGAACTCTGTGCACACTATCTCTCACTTTGAGATAGTATATACAGGGACAACTTCCTACACTTGGTAAATAGCAGATTTTAGTGTGTTGTCCTCTGGGCCCCTCCTTCTCCAAATGCAGAGTCCAGTCTTTCCCCCACCTGGCAGTCAGGGTTGGAGGAAGGGAACCAACTTCCCTAGTTCTGGGGCATGTCCCCACTGGTCCTGGGGTCAATTAGAGGCAGAGTCTTTGATCCAGTGGGCAGTCAGGGGGTTCTTCCTTCTAACTGTCAATAGCACCAGCCTCCATTCCCAGTGATCAACAGAAAAGCACAACCAAGAGAGGGGTCTCTCCCTTGCGCAGGACCTTTTAAGTGGGGGTGGGAATGTCCAAAAGGGAAGTGCCCTTGTCCCAACCTCCCGGGCCTCACTCAGGAGTCACTTGCCACGTGCTCTGGGGGACTCAGCTCCACCCTTCACAGGCATCACGGCCAGGGCTTTGCTCCAGCAACTCCTTAAAGGAGCCCTCTCACCCCTTTGAATTGGCTCCAAAGGCCTGGACATCCTCCTTTTTTCAGTGGCCTGGGGCAGGCCCGCTTCCTGGCACAGGATGATAGCTGGCTGATTGATGCAGAGCAATTCACCCAATCCATTCCTCCTTCAGAACTGATTTGAGCACTGTTAATTGCTTCTTTTGATTTTGATGGATGAGGCCTTTGTTCCTGCAGCTGGAGAGAAAAGTAATTAACCCAGCCCAGCAGGGTCACAAAAAGCCTGAGCTCTGATCATGAGCCAAGTCGGAGAAATAGGACATTCCTGGATGACCCATAAGCTGTACAGATATGCCTTTGGACTTCACAGAACTGTTCTTTTCACACAGATTACAGTCTACATTGATGTGAGACTGGAGTCTGTGAACCCCAGGCAACTGGAGCTGTGCCCTAAGGCAGCCTTTCCCATAGGAGTATCTCTACAGTCAGGACAGTAAAGCACACTGACTTTCCCTACATGTGTACACCCACATTATAAGGCCTATTCCAGGTCAACACTCCACATATTCCCTTCCATGCCAGGCTACCTGGATGCAGTTCTTGGGCTGCACACATCAGAAGTCTCCCACGAGCAGCCCTCACATGTGTGCAAGTGCACACATGTAACCAGCCAAGTGCCTCTTATCCTGGCGGTGGCGCAGCAGACTTATCTTAAAAAACGGACACTGGTGGTAACACGCGTAGTCCATTTTACCAAGAGGTTACTGCAGGTGAGTGAAAGGTTATGAGGCTATCCCACAGTAAAAAGCCAAAAACCAGTTGATCAAAAATCAAAACACATTTAGGCAGATTAGGTGGCCACAACCACCTTCTCACAGTCCACTGCTGCATTACCATATAACTCAGAACACAAAAGCTAATAGCATATTCTGCATAGGCAAGACATCTCAAACACAAAAAAGGTGAAAGGAAGAATGCTTGCAGTAAGTCTAACCACTGGCAATCACTTGGGTAGCATTCCAAACTCATCGCTCTTCTGCTCACCAGGGCACCTTAGTTTGGACCGAGTCTCATGCAAATCAATCTTGACCCTGCTACAATAGGAACAGTCCAGCCAGACCTGGCAGACCAGGCTTTCCCTGAACTGGGGCACAAGTAACCCAAGACTGGTTTCTTCTGAAGGGTGCTCTTCAGTCTGGTGTAGCTTGGTTCCAGAGGCATATTGAGCAAAGGACCCAAGTCTGAGCATACCCTTGACCATTATAGCATTACATCAAACACAAAATGTGATAAGAGTAAAGCTTGCTCAAAGTTGACAATGGGGAAAAGGCTGGGTTGAAGCTGATCAGAGCATAAGACAACTGTCCCAGTGCAGAAGCAGTCCAAAATAGGAGAGACTCACTATGGGGCACTTACTGCAGAAAGCAGGAGACACTCACTAAAGATCATACACTAAACAGAACAGCAGCCATTCACCCCAGTATAGACAATGTGGAGGGCAGACTCACTCACTCTGGTCAGGTGTTATATCTTTTTTTATTTAAACCTCTTTATATGTAAAGTTTGTAAATAGATAACAAAAGCAAAATAGAACACAAAAAGACGCTTGGCAGGTAGGTAAAGTCAAGGGATATTCCACAGAGAACTATGTAGGTGTTTAAATTTTGTGGGCACAATAATGAGCACTGATGATCATCTGGAAGTGGGACCTGCCCCTCCCCCTCCCCCCTCTCAGAACAGTTCACCCCCCCCCCCCATTCCCCTCTACATTAACCCTCTAAGGCTACGCTCACTCTCCATTCGTCCCAGCTGCTTGTATTGAGCTTGAAATTCTGCGTTCCCGGCCCATGTCGCCATGCGTGAATCACACATGCGAGGTGAGTGTGTCTTGTCCTACCTCACTATGCACTAGCATTACCGCCAACAACTTGGAGTTCTCCTCTGCCCTGTCATCTACTCTTACTCCGTGCACATAGCGTACCTCTGCTAGTGCCCATTCTTCGATATCCCTCCTTCACTGTTGTATCGTGGACTAGAGAGTCATTTTATAGCAATCCTGGGCTTGGCAAGAACCAACCCAACAATGTCACTCAATATTGCATATGCCTCTTCTGTGGACAGGCAAAAAAGTTCAACATACAGTGCTGTATGCTACAATCTAAGGCTATCTGTGTAGCACTCTGAAGCATGCTTATCAACTCTTCCTAATGTTCACCTAATCTTGGGAGGTGCCACAGCATGTGTATGAAATCTGCTTGCCAAGGTCAGATGATGAATAGACCACAAAGGACTTGATCTTTTTGCTACCTTCCAAGTGGGTGCTGAGCAGGGGAGAATAATCCTGGGACTTAGATGACACAAAGCAGAAGCCACATCAAGGCAGATGCTACACAGATGAATACACACTCATCCAGTTTCAGTCTAGTGTGGATGAAGAGCAAGAGTTACTCACCCCAACCTCTTCACATACTCCAAGTACCCGATGAGGATCTCATGATACACTGCCGTCCGCAAAGACTTGGGGCGGAAGAAATGAACACTGTCAAGGTAAGAGATATAGACCCGCCTAGAGGGAGACAAAAAGACAGCAATCAGTGAGGGTGTAAGTGCAGAATTCAAATGAAACTGGGACAGCAGAGATGGCTACCAAGGAAGGCACTCACACAAGAAACAGGCAGAACAGAGGAGCCAGATGTCAAGAGAAAGAAGTGCAGATGAGGGATAGGGTTGGAAAAGGAGGATTGTTAGACCTGGAGGAGGATGGGAAGAGCTCCAGTCTGTGGCAAAGCAGTAGGCAGATTGCAGTAATGGTCAGGTGGTAACAGGACAAAGGATTCCTCTCTGTGACTGTTATGTAAATTGCATTTCTACTGCACAGCTGTTACTCAGAGGAGTGTCCTGGTGCTCAGCACTAAGGTGAACACATTTGGGAGAAAAAACCCTAAACCTTCATAAAGAACCAAGTTTTCAATTTTTATCGAATTAGGGAGGTCGCAGAAATACTTTGAAGTTGTACTCGTTTGACGTATTGGGGGGGGGGGGGGGGTCATCTACTGGCGAAAAGGATTTCCAAGGTTCTTCAGCTCTTCCACCAAAAAACGGTACCTCTGTTTTCTCTGCATTGCATTTCAGCTGATGATGTGTCATCCACAGAAAGACAGCTGATAGACAGGATCTGATTTCCCCCCCCCCCCCCCCCCCCCCCGGGAACATTTCATCCTTACCCCAGCTAAAAAGAAGCATTCAGACAGAAATGCTAAAGGAGTAAGTTAATTGTTGAGTAGGGTGGGGCTTAAAGCCAAAGCCTGAGGTACACCCTCTTAAAGAACACATGACCCGGATGAAAATGGCAGACACAACACCTCTTGTCCCCTACCTTCCAAGATTGAAGCCAACCAATCCCAGGCAAGACCCCCAATACCAATGGTACGGAGACGGGCAAGGAGAGTGTGATGGGGCACCATGTTGAAGGCTGACAACAGATCAAGCAACACCAGCGCCGCATTTCCCCCCGACATCAAGAGTACCCCTTATATGGTCCACCACCTCCACTAGCACCGTCTCTGTGCTATAGTTGGGGTGAAAACCCGATGGACTAGGATGCAGTAAAGTTGCTTTCCAAGTAGCTAGATAACTGGTGGTTTACATGTTTTTCCAGGATCTTTGACAGGGCTGGGAGCAAGGAAATGGGCCGATAGTTAGACGAGTCACGAGGATCGGCCTGGGCTTTCTTTAGCAGTGGAAGGATTTTAGCCTGTTACCAGGCCCTGGGTAACATCGCAG
Organism: Pleurodeles waltl; assembly: GCF_031143425.1. Classification (NCBI taxonomy): domain Eukaryota; kingdom Metazoa; phylum Chordata; class Amphibia; order Caudata; family Salamandridae; genus Pleurodeles; species Pleurodeles waltl. The sequence continues at coordinate 283,067,913 of NC_090443.1, forward strand.
AACTTCATGAAGCATTCAGAATGTCATGAGCTAGGGGATTAATAACCTCACCCCCTGAGGCCACGGGTCAGCAGGGGAGCCCTATTTAAGATCCTGAATTGCTAATAACGAGCCTTCTAGCGAGAATGGCTCAAACCTGTCCAGAAATGGGGTCAAGCTCTGAAATAACCCAGTCCACTAACGTCACTGCTGCCTGAGAAGAAAGGCTGAGAATAGCTTGGATGTTTCCGCTCTTATCCTAAAAACTGTTGGCACCACTTCAATTTTGGCTCCCGACATCTGCCTCCAGGGATGTAAAAGCTGTTACAATTTTGAAAATGTCTCTTGATTTATTACCCGCTTTTCAAATCCTATCAGCAAAGAAGACATTTTGCATTTTTAACTTCCTAATAATAGTTCCTTTGTGCAGCTTAATGAAAATGTCACTTACCCAGTGTACATCTGTTCGTGGCATCAGTCGCAGTAGATTCGCATGTTCTGCAATAGCTCGCCATCTGGTGTTGGGCCGGAGTGTTACAAGTTGTTTTTCTTCGAAGAAGTCTTTCGAGTCACGGGACCGAGTGACTCCTCCTTTTGTCTCCATTGCGCATGGGCGTCGACTCCATCCTTGATTGTTTTTCCCCGCAGAGGGTGAGGTAGGAGTTGAATTGTAGTAATAGTGCCCATGCAATGGAGTGACTAAGTATGCACTTATTTAAGGTTGAGATGATACATATATAAATAATTGAAGGTAACTTCCAAACTGCTACAGGCTCCCGGGGAGGCGGGTGGGCACATGCGAATCTACTGCGACTGATGCCACGAACAGATGTACACTGGGTAAGTGACATTTTCAGTTCGATGGCATCTGTCGCTGTAGATACGCATGTTCTGCAATAGACTAGTAAGCAGTTATTTCCCCAAAAGCGGTGGATCAGCCTGTAGGAGTGGAAGTAGTCTGAAATAATGTCCTTAATACAGCTTGACCTACTGTGGCTTGTTGTGCGGATAACACGTCTACACAGTAGTGCTTGGTGAATGTGTGAGGCGTAGACCATGTGGCTGCCTTACATATTTCTTGCATTGGGATGTTTCCTAGAAAGGCCATGGTAGCACCTTTCTTTCTGGTTGAGTGTGCCCTTGGTGTAATGGGCAGCTGTCGTTTAGCTTTAAGGTAGCAGATTTGGATGCATTTAACTATCCATCTGGCTATACCTTGTTTTGAAATTGGGTTTCCTGCATGAGGTTTTTGAAATGCAATAAAGAGTTGTTTAGTCTTTCTGATGTTCTTTGTTCTGTCAATGTAATACATTAATGCTCTTTTGACATCTAATGTATGTAGTGCCCTTTCAGCTACGGTATCTGGCTGTGGAAAGAACACCGGAAGTTCCACTGTTTGATTTAGATGGAACGGTGAAATAACCTTTGGCAAAAATTTAGGATTGGTCCTTAGGACGACTTTATTTTTGTGTAGTTGTATAAAAGGTTCCTGTATAGTAAACGCCTGAATCTCGCTTACTCTTCTCAGGGAAGTAATGGCGATGAGAAATGCTACCTTCCAGGTTAGGAACTGTATGTCGCAGGAGTGCATGGGTTCAAAAGGTGGACCCATAAGTCTAGTTAGGACAACATTTAGGTTCCATGAAGGAACAGGTAGTGTTCTTGGTGGTATAATTCTCCTAAGGCCCTCCATGAATGCTTTAATGACTGGTATTTTATATAGGGAAGTTGAATAGGTAGTCTGCAGGTATGCAGATATTGCTGCAAGGTGAATCTTAATGGAAGAGAAAGCTAGGTTAGATTTTTGTAAGTGAAGCAAGTAACCCACTACATGTTCTGGAGTTGTGTGTAATGGTTGTATTTGATTAATATGGCAGTAGCAAACAAACCTCTTCCATTTACTTGCATAGCAGTGCCTGGTGGATGGCCTTCTTGCTTGTTTTATGACTTCCATACATTCTTGGGTAAGTTGTAAGTGCCCGAATTCTAGGATTTCAGGAGCCAGATTGCTAGATTCAGCGATGCTGGATCTGGGTGTCTGATCTTTTGGTTGTGCTGTGTCAACAGATCTGGCCTGTTGGGCAATTTGATGCAGGGTACCACTGATAGGTCTAGCAGCGTTGTGTACCAGGGTTGCCTTGCCCAAGTTGGTGCTATCAATATGAGTTTGAGTTTGCTTTGACTGAGTTTGTTTACCAGGTAGGGAAGGAGAGGGAGAGGAGGAAAAGCGTAAGCAAATATCCCTGACCAGTTCATCCATAGGGCATTGCCTTGGGATTGTTTGTGTGGGTATCTGGATGCGAAGTTTTGGCATTTTGCGTTCTCCCTTGTCGCAAACAAGTCTATCTGAGGTGTTCCCCAGAGTTTGAAATAAGTGTTCAGTATTTGGGGGTGAATTTCCCATTCGTGGACCTGTTGGTGATCTCGAGAGAGATTGTCTGCGAGTTGATTTTGTATCCCTGGTATAAACTGTGCAATTAGGCGAATTTGGTTGTGAATTGCCCAATGCCAAATTTTTTGTGCTAACATGCTTAACTGCGTGGAGTGCGTCCCTCCCTGCTTGTTTAGATAATACATTGTTGTCATGTTGTCTGTTTTGACGAGAATGTATTTGTGAACTATTATTGGTTGGAAAGCTTTTAGTGCTTGAAAAACTGCAAGAAGTTCTAGGTGATTGATATGCAGTTTTGTTTGATGTACGTTCCATTGTCCTTGTATGCTGTGTTGATCGAGGTGTGCTCCCCACCCTGTCATGGAAGCATCTGTTGTTATTACGTATTGTGGCACTGGGTCTTGAAAAGGCCGCCCCTTGTTTAAATTTATGTTGTTCCACCACAGAAGCGAGAGGTAAGTTTGGCGGTCTATTAACACCAGATCTAGAAGGTGACCCTGTGCTTGAGACCACTGTGATGCTAGGCATTGTTGTAAGGGCCTCATGTGCAGTCTTGCGTTTGGGACAATGGCTATGCATGATGACATCATGCCTAGGAGTTGTAATACCATCTTTGCTTGTATCTTTTGTGTTGGATACATGCGTTGTATGATGGTGTTGAAATTTTGAATTCTTTGTGGACTTGGAGTGGCTACTCCTTTTGATGTGTCTATTATGGCTCCCAGGTATTGTTGTACCTTGCGTGGCCGAATCTTGGATTTTGTGAAATTGACGGTGAACCCTAGTTTGAAGAGGGTTTGTATGATATGATTTGTGTGATTTGAGCACTCTATTAACGAATGGGCCTTGATTAGCCAGTCGTCTAGATATGGGAACACATGTATTTGCTGCCTTCTGATGTGTGCAGCGACTACCGCTAGACATTTGGTAAAGACTCTTGGTGCGGTTGTTAATCCGAAAGGCAGTACCTTGAATTGGTAATGTATTCCTTTGAATACAAACCTTAGGTATTTCCTGTGCGATGGGTGAATTGGTATATGGAAATAAGCATCCTTGAGGTCTAAAGTTGCCATGTAGTCGTGCAGCTTTAGCAATGGCAATACTTCTTGTAGTGTGACCATGTGGAAGTGGTCTGATTTGATGAAAGTGTTGACTACTCTGAGGTCTAGGATTGGTCTCAGTGTTTTGTCCTTCTTTGGTATCAGAAAGTACAGTGAGTAAACTCCTGTGTTTATTTGTGTGTTTGGCACTAATTCGATTGCATTCTTTTGCAATAGTGCCTGCACTTCTATCTCTAGGAGATTGGAATGGTGTGTTGTTAAATTTTGTGCTTTTGGTGGTATGTTTGGAGGGAACTGTAGAAATTCTATGCAGTAACCATGTTGGATAATTGCTAGAACCCAAGTGTCTGTAGTGATTTTCTCCCATGCTCTGTAATAATGACCTATTCGTCCCCCCACTGGTGTTGTGTGGAGGGGGTGAGTGACATGTGAGTCACTGTTTAGTAGTAGGGGTTTTGGGGCTTTGGAATCTTCCTCTATTTCTAGGGAATTGCCCTCCTCTATATTGTCCCCGAAAACCTCCTCTATACTGTCCTTGGTAACTGGACGGTGTGGCTTGTGAGGTGCTGGCTTGTGTGCTTTGACCCCGAAACCCCCCTCGAAAGGGCGTTTTACGGAATGAGCTGTAATTCCCTCTGCTCTGCGGGGAGTAGAGTGCGCCCATGGCTTTGGCAGTGTCCGTATCTTTTTTGAGTTTCTCAATCGCTGTGTCCACTTCTGGACCGAACAGTTCTTTTTCATTAAAAGGCATATTGAGAACTGCTTGTTGAATCTCTGGTTTAAATCCAGACGTTCGGAGCCATGCATGCCTTCTGATAGTTACAGATGTATTAATTGTCCGTGCAGCTGTATCTGCAGCGTCCATGGAGGAGCGGATCTGGTTGTTGGAGATGGCCTGTCCCTCCTCAACCACTTGTTTTGCCCTATTTTGGAAGTCTTTGGGCAGATGTTCAATGAGATGTTGCATCTCGTCCCAGTGGGCTCTGTCATAGCGCGCAAGTAGTGCTTGGGAGTTCGCGATGCGCCACTGGTTTGCAGCTTGTGCTGCGACTCTTTTACCAGCTGCATCAAACTTGCGGCTTTCTTTATCTGGGGGTGGTGCATCTCCAGATGTGTGAGAGTTGGCCCTTTTCCTAGCTGCTCCTACAACAACAGAGTCTGGTGGCAGCTGTGTTGAGATGAAAGCCGGGTCTGTAGGAGGCGGCTTATACTTTTTTTCCACCCTTGGTGTGATTGCCCTACTTTTGACCGGGTCCTTAAATATGTCTTTTGCGTGCCGGAGCATACCAGGGAGCATAGGCAGGCTTTGGTAGGAGCTGTGGGTGGAGGAGAGTGTGTTGAACAAGAAATCATCCTCGACCTGTTCTGAGTGGAGGCTTACGTTGTGAAATTGTGCTGCTCTAGCCACCACCTGAGAGTACGCGGTGCTGTCTTCTGGTGGAGATGGTTTTGTAGGGTATGCCTCTGGGCTGTTATCTGACACTGGGGCGTCGTATAGGTCCCATGCGTCCTGGTCTTGGTCACCCTGGCTCATGGTGGTGTGAGCTGGGGAGTGTGATGGCGTTTGTGCTGGTGAAACGTTAATCACGGGCGGAGGAGAGGGTGGTGGTGTAACTCTTTTCACCACTTTTGGTTGTGGTGCTTGTTCCGTCTGGAACTCCAACCTTCTCTTTCTCCTAATGGGGGGAAGGGTGCTTATTTTTCCTGTCCCCTGCTGAATGAAGATACGCTTTTGCGTATGGTCCGCATCAGTTGCTTGTAGCTCTTCCTCAAACCTATGCTTCTGCATTTGGGAGGTTAGCGAGTGCTCTTCTGTATAAGAGCCTGAAGCTGGGTCGCTTGCAGTTTGTTTCGGCGTCGAAACTGTGTCTGCGTGTTTTTTCGGCTCCGAGGTGACTTTTTTCCTTTTCGGGGCCGAAACCTCTCGGCGTCGATCTGTTTCGGTGCCGCTGTCTCGGCGTCGAGCCGTGTCCACACCGGCATCTCGGTGTCGAGGCTTGTCTCCAGCACTTTCTCGGTCCCGAGAAGGCTGCGTGCCGGTGTCTCGACCGGAGTCGGACGATCTCGGCACTGTTTGGGCCTTTTTCGGTGCCGACGGTCGGTCACCGATTTTATGGGTTGAGCCATGGCCTGGTGGCAGTGGCGTCCCCTGGGCCTTGTAAATGTTTCTTTGTGTGGTTTTCGACGTCTTACTCACGGTTTGTGTATCGTCGAATCCTTCGGAGTCTGAGTCTTGGATCGAGAAGGTACCTTCCTCTTCCTGTTCCTCGAACTCCCGTCGGGCTGTCGGTGCGGACGCCATTTGAAGTCTTCTGGCTCGACGGTCTCGGAGTGTTTTTCGGGACCGGAACGCACGACAGGCCTCGCAGGTGTCTTCGCTGTGCTCAGGTGACAGGCACAGGTTGCAGACCAAGTGTTGGTCTGTGTAGGGGTATTTATTGTGGCATTTGGGGCAGAAACGGAACGGGGTCCGTTCCATCGGCGTTCTTCAGCACGCGGTCGGGCCGACCAGGCCCCGACGGAGGATCGAAAAATTACCCCGAAGGGCACCGGAGCTCTTCGATCTTCGATGCGGTGTTGAATGTAAGTATGCCGATCCCGAACGCAACAATACCGACGAAAATCTTCCGAAATTAACTATTTTTTCTGTTCCGAAACTCGGAGCGACAGGAACACGTCCGAACCCGATGGCGGAAAAAAAACAATCGAGGATGGAGTCGACGCCCATGCGCAATGGAGACAAAAGGAGGAGTCACTCGGTCCCGTGACACGAAAGACTTCTTCGAAGAAAAACAACTTGTAACACTCCGGCCCAACACCAGATGGCGAGCTATTGCAGAACATGCGTATCTACAGCGACAGATGCCATCGAACATCTATCTTTAGCCAAAGGGTTAAAGGCACACCTTTAAAGTCTTTCAAGGTGTTTACACGGACTAAGCAATAAATTAACATGAAGAAGGAAGTGACTAGGTCGGGGAGCATTAGGTGATGGAGAGAGGATCGGAACTTGAGGAATGCTATGCAGTTTGAGAGGGTTTCACTGAATGAGTCCTAGGAAGTTATGGTCTTGAGTTGGCAGTCTAAGTCTGAGAGGAAAAAAGGAGCTAATTCTCACTGCTGGCTGAGGGATGCAATTTCATAGGATGGGGACAGAGGTCTGACTGGAATGTGGTACCACTTGGGGCATAGGGGTACAGGGTATTCTCACCTCTGGTTGGGCTGTGGACAGTCAGACCCATATTCCTGCACATGCATGCCAAAGAAACACAGCTCCACTCCATCCACCTCCTCGAAGGCAAAAAGTGCTTTTGTTCGATAAGGGAAGGATTCAGGCATCTCACCGCTATCTACAAACCTGCAAAGAAAGACAAGACACAATTGAGTTCAAGAACAAGCTTTTAAGGTACTTAATATAATTAAGTTATTTGTTTGTAACTACAGACCATATGCGTGTGCATAACAAAGTTACCTGGATCCCTCTTTAACAGTTAAGATGGGGCTAACAATGTTTTTCAACAGTGAGATGCATGGCTATTATAATCATGTATAAAAGGAATGCTTTTGGAGCACAAAAGAATATATTAAGTATTTTGATTATCAGTGGAACTAAAGAGTCTGAGCACCCTTAAAGAAATTACATTTGCCTATTACCCTGAACCTAAAAGGTCTGTTGCGCTTAAAAGATGAGACCAAAGCTCCACAGCTTGCCACAACAAGACATCTTCTCCTGAATAGTGGCAAAAAGGCAGGCTGGCCTTAAACTATAAAAGAGAACTGTTATCACAGATAAGTAATTCTTCCTCAGCATAGGAAACATGGTAGAAGAAAATGACTTCTGGAAGATTATTGACCAACAAGTACTGGCAACATCTCGCATTTGAGACCTATTTGCTTTGCCAATGGTTTTTAGCTCTGCTGTAAAGCACCCCTGATGCTTTGCAGCATAGCTTAAGGAAAAACGGTGATATGACGCAGCAGTTGCATCATTCTTTATATGTGTGAGCACCATGCATGTGTGCACCTACAAAAAGATGCATTTTTTATTCAGAGAAATGGATCAATAAAGTAAAAAAAAATAAAAAAAGTAGCACTAACACTAAGTGCGAGTGAGCAGCAAGGGGGCAGGAGTAAGGGAGAGAGGCATGGAGGGGAGGGCATGGGGGAAGGGCACTGCGAAGGAATAGAAAGATTCACAGAGTGAGGTGGGAGGAGAAAGCACAGGCAAGAGAGGAGGGGTGGGAAGGGAGCTGCATAGAGGTTGGGGAGGAGAAGCAGTGGCAGCAACAGACCAACATGAAGCAGGTGGGGAGAAGCACATAGGGGAGAAAGCAACAGGGGGAAGAACTCGAGGTCGAGTGCAACATTGAGAAGGGGGTTCGGAGAAGCACAATGTGCAACAGAGCAACAGTGAGTGCAAGGGGTTAAAAGTGCATGGGACAGAGAAGTGCATTACCATGGACTGCTTAACCTAAAAGAAAAAAGCAGAGTTTGAAAAGCAAGCTGTGGGAGCATAAAAGCCAGCCAATCAAAAACCGAGGGTAAAAAGACAATGCTCTAAGGAGAGACAAACACAAGGTTGGCAAGCTAGGATACATCTGTATGTTTTTGATTAACCCCCAGCAGTAAAAAATAAATAAAAATAAATAAATAAATAAATAAAATTAAAAAAAAATACACAGAAAAGGGCACTCTTCGCCACCACAGATTACTTCTGCATAATCCTGGACAGAAGAGTCACAGCGACCTCCATCCTCCTGCACCTCTGTGCAGCATCTGACATGGTCTCCAACCCTACACTCATCAGATATCTACACAAGATTGTAATCCAAGGGCCTGCTCTCTGCTGGTTCTGCTCCCTGCTGAGCAGCAGGACTCCATTGGTCAGCCTGGCCCCATCCTCACTGGATGCCCGCACACTCATCTATGGAGTAGCGCAAGACGTGTTACTCAGCCCGACCCAGTTCTATGCTTATATGATACATTTGGCCAGCATCATCCTCTCACAAGACATCAACATTTTCAACGCAGACGACCCCGAACTCACACTTGGATAAGACGACCAACATTCAGAACCATTCACCGCCTGCATGCATGACTGAAGTCACCAACTGTCACCCCTCTAGCCAGGTCCACCATTATAGTGACCGGAGCTGAAGTGACTCCTCCCTCCTTGAGAAATCCTCCATCTTGCTTCGGAGGATTAGGACCGATAAGGATGTGCTCCCCTCCCCAGAGGGAGTGGGCAAGTAGCCACCCTCAGGGACAGTAGCCATTGGCTACTGCCTTCTGACCCTAACACACCCCTAAATTTAGTATTTAGGGGCAACCCTAAACCCAGCTCTTCAGATTCCTGACAACCTCAAGAAAGAAGTACTGCTGAGCTGAAAACCTCGCAGAGAAGAGAAGGAGACAACTGGCTTGGACCCAGACCTACCAGCCCGTCTCCAAAAAGCTGCAAGAAAAGTAGCAACGCGTTCTGGAGGACCAGCTACCCCTGAAAAGCCTCCAGGGGGCTGCCTGCATCACAAAGGACCAAGAAACTCCCGTGGACTGGGGACCTGCCCAAAGAAAAGACCAAGAAACCAACTTTAAAGGCACTCACCTCACTTCGGAAGCGTGAGTCCAACTACTCTGCACCCGACCCCCCCGGCCCGTGTCCAGAGAAACGACCTATCCAGAGAGGACACCCAGGTGACTCAGACGACATGTCCACCCTGGGCTGACCTCTCTGCACCTCCACGATGACGCCTGCAGAGGGAATCCTGAGGACCCCCCCTGACCGCCACTGCCTGTGACAAAGATATCCGATGCCTGGAGAAGCACTGCACCCGCAGCCCCCAGGCCCATGAGAAACCGACCACTGGTGCAGCAATGACTAGCAGGCGGCCCTCACCCATGCCCAGTCGGTGGCTTGCCCGAGAGGCCCCCCTGTGCCCTGCCTGCAGTGCCTAAGTGACCCCCGGGTCCTGCCATAGAGTTCTATTGAGAACCCGATGCCCTGTTGGCACACTGCAACCAGCCCCCGTGCCGCTGAGGGTGTGGTTTTTGTGCTTACCTGGGGCCCCTACAGTACTCCTCCAAACCCCCCTGGTCTGCCCTCAGACAACGCAGGTACTTACCTGCAAGCGACTGGAACCGGAGTACCCCGTCTCCATAGGTGCCCATGTTATTTTGGCTCCTGTTTGACCTCTGCACCTGACTGGCCCTGTGTTGCTTGTGCTGGGTGTTTGGGGTTGCCTTGAACCCCCCAACGGTGGGCTACCTATGCCCCAGAGACTGAACCTGTATTGTGGTACTTACCTCAGAAACTGTACTGTACTTACCTCCCCCAGGAACTGTTGAAAATTGCAGTATGTCCACTTGTAAAATAGCTTTTTGCCATTATTAAGAAAACTGTGTACAATATTGTACTTACCTGCTAGATGCATCTTGTGGTTCTAAAAATAAACATGAGAATATGTTTCTATATAAAAACCTATTGGCCTGGAGTTAAATCATTGAGTGCGTGTTCTCACTTATTGCTTGAGTGCGAACAACATATGCTTAAAACTACCCTCTGATAAGCCTAACTGCTCGACCACACTACCATAAACAGAGCATTAGTATCTATTATTGCCTCTGTCAAGCCTCTTGGGGAACCCCTAAACAATGTGCACACTATATCTCACATGTTGATATAGTATATACAGAGCCAGCTTCCTACACCTTTAGTGAAAGGGTGCATGCGCCTTTTCACACAGGCTGCAATGGCAGGGCTGCAGACACTTTTTGCATAGGCTCCCATGGGTGGCATAATACTTGCTGCAACCCAAGGGGAACCCCTGGTAACCCAGTGCTCTTGTTACCTAGGTACCATATACTAGGGACTTACATGGTGGCACCAGTATGCCAATTGTGGGGTGTACTAAGTCAGGAACAACCAAATTTCGGTGGGGGGGGGGGGGGGAGCACAGTCATTGGGGTCCTGGTTAGCAGGATTGTAGTGAACAGTCAAAATACACTGACAGCAGGCAGAAAGTGGGAGCAATCATGCTAAAAAGAGGGTACTTTCCTACACCTATCTTTCTCCTCACCAAAACTAGCCTCTTCCTTTCCTGGTAGTGCCTCATGGAAGTGAGGGCAATGTTTCTCGTCTTTGCAGTCGAGACCATCAAGTCCGCAGGGACATTGTCCTTTGTGTATGTGAGGTCCTGTGTGGAATTCTTATAACTCTTTCCCACTCTTTGAGGTACAGCCCTTGCAGCGGCCAGCTTACAGAAAGCCTCCTTCGTTTGTTCAAGGATGCTAGGGAGCATGGGTGGATAAAGAGTTCCCTTTTGCGAAGGCATCAATCTTCCAAGTAGGAAGAATGCAGAGCCGCCCTCATCTAGCTGCACCAAATAGGTGTCTCCAGCTCACTTGATGAGGCTGTTGCAGAGGGATAAGTCACGGTGATGGTCTTGAAGGATAGCTGTCTGTCCCCTCCTCTGATGACTCGACATCAAGATCCTGCCATGTCTCCTAGAACTGGTTCTGTTAGTTAAACCTGCCTGTCTCGGGTTGCTGGGAACTGCATGCCTGACTGGTCATCCTCTACTTCATTGGCCATCGGAGGTCTTCTATGGTTGTGGAATTCCCTCAAGAAGTCAAACTCCTTTCCTTGCAGTAGGGCAGCCACTACAGCCCTGAGGCTTATCTTTTGTTCGACTTTGAGTGCTGTTTGTTCGGCATGAAGTGCCAGCCTTTTATCGGCACCAACGAGTATTATATCCCCCCCCCCCAAGCCTTTGCCCTTCTCTCTCTCTTACTTGAGCGACTGGGAGCATTGAGGGTTTCACCGGTGTTTTGCCCCATCAAAATCTTTTGGTTGGATCTGTGTGGCTTGCTGTGCTGATCTTCGGCTGACAGAGAAAACAACCAAACAACTTTTCCGGACCAAACCACTAGAAGGCAGAATGCTGCACAGAATGTGAATCCTGAAAAGGATTCATACTGCAAAACTCCTAATCTCCAGCGTTGGTACTTTCCATACATTCACTTGCTTCAAACATTCTAAGTCAGGGTGACAATCCCCATTAACTTTAAAAAGTTGTAAACAGAGGTAAAGTAGCCAAAGGTCTCAACAATTGTGTTTAGAGCACATAACCCTCCCATTTGAAACAATCCGAACTTCAGCCAATGAGGTGGAAGTTGTAGGAAGTTGGCTCTGTATGCACTATTTCAAAGTAAGGAATAGTATGCACAGAGTCCAAGGGTTCCCCTTAGAGGTAAGATAGTGGCAAAAAGAGATAATACTAATGCTCTATTTTGTGGTAGTGTGGTCGAGCAGTAGGCTTATCAAAGGAGTAGTGTTAAGCATTTGTTGTACATACACACAGGCAATAAATGAGGAACACACACTCAGAGACAAATCCAAGCCAATAGGTTTTGTTATAGAAAAATATATTTTCTTAGTTTATTTTAAGAACCACAGGTTCAATTTTTACATGTAATATCTCATTTGAAAGGTATTGCAGGTAAGTACTTTAGGAACTTTGAATCATTACATTAGCATGTATACTTTTTTTACATAAAACACGATAAGCTGTTTTAAAAGTGGACACAGTGCAATTTTCACAGTTCCTGGGGAGGTAAGTTTTTGTTAGTTTTTGTCAGGTAAGTAAATCACTTACAAGTCTCAGGTTTGGGTCCAAGGTAGCCCACCGTTGGGGGTTCAGAGCAACCCCAAAGTTACCACACCAGCAGCTCGGGCCGGTCAGGTGCAGAGGTCAAAGAGGTGCCCAAAACGCATAGGCTAGAATGGAGAGAAGGGGGTGCCCCGGTTCCGGTCTGCTTGCAGGTAAGTACCCGCGTCTTCGGAGGGCAGACCAGGGGGGTTTTGTAGGGCACCGGGGGGGACACAAGTCCACACAAAAAGTACACCCTCAGCGGCACTGGGGCGGCCGGGTGTAGTGTAGAAACAAGCGTCGGGTTTTCAATGGAAATCAATGAGAGATCAAGGGATCTCTTCAGCGTTGCAGGCAGGCAAGGGGGGGGCTCCTCGGGGTAGCCACCACCTGGGCAAGGGAGAGGGCTTCCTGGGGGTCACTCCTGCACAGGAGTTCCGTTCCTTTAGGTGCTGGGGGCTGCGGGTGCAGGGTCTTTTCCAGCCGTCGGGAAATGGAGTTCAGGCAGTCGCGGTCAGGGGGAGCCTCGGGATTCCCTCTGCAGGCGTCGCTGTGGGGGCTCAGGGGGGACAACTTTGGTTACTCACGGACTCTGAGTCGCCGGAGGGTCCTCCCTGAGGTGTTGGTTCTCCACCAGTCGAGTCGGGGTCGCCGGGTGCAGTGTTGCAAGTCTCACGCTTCTTGCGGGGAGTTGCAGGGGTCTTTAAATCTGCTCCTTGAAACAAAGTCGCAGTTCTTTTGGAGCAGTGCCGCTGTCCTCGGGAGTTTCTTGGTCTCTTGGAAGCAGGGCAGTCCTCTGAGGATTCAGAGGTCGCTGGTCCTGGAGAAAGCGTAGCTGGAGCAGGGTTCTTTAGAAGGCAGGAGACAGGCCGGTAGGACTGGGGCCAAAGCAGTTGGTGTCTTCTTTCTTCTTCTGCAGGGGTTTTCAGCTCAGCAGTCTTCTTCTTCGGTAAGTTGCAGGAATCTAAATTCTTAGGTTCAGGGAAGCCCTTAAATACTAAATTTAAGGGCGTGTTTAGGTCTGGGGGGTTAGTAGCCAATGGCTACTAGCCCTGAGGGTGGGTACACCCTCTTTGTGCCTCCTCCCAAGGGGAGGGGGACACATTCCTATCCCTATTGGGGGAATCCTCCTTCTACAAGATGGAGGATTTCTAAAAGTCAGAGTCACCTCAGCTCAGGACACCTTAGGGGCTGTCCTGACTGGCCAGTGACTCCTCCTTGTTTTTCTCATTATCTCTCCTGGACTTGCCGCCAAAAGTGGGGGCTGGGTCCAGGGGGCGGGCATCTCCACTAGCTGGAGTGCCCTGGGGCATTGTAACACGAAGCTTGAGCCTTTGAAGCTCACTGCTAGGTGTTACAGTTTCTGCAGGGGGGAGGTGTGAAGCACCTCCACCCAGAGCAGGCTTTGTTTCTGTCCTCAGAGAGCACAAAGGCTCTCACCGCATGAGGTCAGACACTCGTCTCTCAGCAGCAGGCTGGCACAGACCAGTCAGTCCTGCACTGAACAATTGGGTAAAATACAGGGGGCATCTCTAAGATGCTCTCTGTGTGCATTTTTTAATAAATCCAACACTGGCATCAGTGTGGGTTTATTATTCTGAGAAGTTTGATACTAAACTTCCCAGTATTCAGTGTAGCCATTATGGAGCTGTGGAGTTCGTTTCTGACAGACTCCCAGACCATATACTCTTATGGCTACCCTGCACTTACAATGTCTAAGGTTTTGCTTAGACACTGTAGGGGCATAGTGCTCATGCACTGGTGCCCTCACCTATGGTATAGTGCACCCTGCCTTAGGGCTGTAAGGCCTGCTAGAGGGGTGACTTATCTATACTGCATAGGCATTGTGAGGTTGGCATGGCACCCTGAGGGGAGTGCCATGTCGACTTACTCGTTTTGTTCTCATCAGCACACACAAGCTGGCAAGCAGTGTGTCTGTGCTGAGTGAGGGGTCCCCAGGGTGGCATAAGATATGCTGCAGCCCTTAGAGACCTTCCCTGGCATCAGGGCCCTTGGTACCAGGGGTACCAGTTACAAGGGACTTACCTGGATGCCAGGGTGTGCCAATTGTGGAATCAAAATTAAATTTTAGGTGAAAGAACACTGGTGCTGGGGCCTGGTTAGCAGGGTCCCAGCACACTTCTCAGTCAAGTCAGCATCAGTATCAGGCAAAAAGTGGGGGGTAACTGCAACAGGGAGCCATTTCTTTACAGAAGTGCTGAGCGCTCCTTTTCCCACTAAAGGGCCACCAATGCTCAGATTTCATAGCACAAGTGTGATGAGTATTTATCCTAACAGAAAGCCTATTACATGAGTGAAGAGAGGGTTGCATGTGAATATATGAAAGATGACAACACTGGAGAACTGAAGTTACTGGTAACTAATTTTTTTTCCAGCATTGGATCGTTTATAAATTCACATGCTTGAATCAGAGTAGCAAGCAGTACATACATGTGAATGGAGCAGGAAGCAGCTCTATGTACTGAAACAGGCTGCACAGAACTGCTCATCCCACTGCTGAGTCAGCTGCTGCATTCACATCCAGGAAGAATGCCTGGTAAAGAGAAAGGTTGGAAATTAATACTCGTCATTGAGGTGGTCACAGCAGTCACAGTGAATACACTGTTGACGTCAAAGCTGTTATCAAGGGTCTTGTTGACAGGGCACTCTAAAATAATGTCAGTCGACAGAATATTTGCCAAAGGGACCTTTTTCATCAATTACAGAGGCTTGGTTTTCAAGTACTTGGGCAACAAGTCTGAGAATGTCGTAAGCACTGGATGTCGGTGTAGGAAGTTGGCTCTGTATGTGCTATTTCAAAGTAAGGAATAGCATGCACAGAGTCCAAGGGTTCCCCTTAGAGGTAAGATAGTGGCAAAAAGAGATAATACTAATGCTCTATTTTGTGGTAGTGTGGTCGAGCAGTAGGCTTATCCAAGGAGTAGTGTTAAGCATTTGTTGTACATACACACAGACAATAAATGAGGTACACACACTCAGAGACAAATCCAGCCAATAGGTTTTTGTATAGAAAAATATCTTTTCTTAGTTTATTTTAAGAACCACAGGTTCAGATTCTACATGTAATATCTCATTTGAAAGGTATTGCAGGTAAGTACTTTAGGAACTTTAAATCATAAAAATTGCATGTATACTTTTCAAGCTATTGACAAATAGCTGTTTCAAAAGTGGACACTTAGTGCAACTTTCACAGTTCCTAGGGGAGGTAAGTATTTGTTAGTTTTACCCGGTAAGTAAGACACTTACAGGGTTCAGTTCTTGGTCCAAGGTAGCCCACCGTTGGGGGTTCAGAGCAACCCCAAAGTCACCACACCAGCAGCTCAGGGCCGGTCAGGTGCAGAGTTCAAAGTGGTGCCTAAAACACATAGGCTAGAATGGAGAGAAGGGGGTGCCCCGGTTCCGGTCTGCTTGCAGGTAAGTACCCGCGTCTTCGGAGGGCAGACCAGGGGGGTTTTGTAGGGCACCGGGGGGGACACAAGTCCACACAGAAATTTCACCCTCAGCGGCGCGGGGGCGGCCGGGTGCAGTGTAGAAACAAGCGTCGGGTTCGCAATGTTAGTCTATGAGAGATCTCGGGATCTCTTCAGCGCTGCAGGCAGGCAAGGGGGGGATTCCTCGGGGAAACCTCCACTTGGGCAAGGGAGAGGGACTCCTGGGGGTCACTTCTCCAGTGAAAGTCCGGTCCTTCAGGTCCTGGGGGCTGCGGGTGCAGGGTCTCTCCCAGGCGTCGGGACTTTAGGTTCAAAGAGTCGCGGTCAGGGGAAGCCTCGGGATTCCCTCTGCAGGCGGCGCTGTGGGGGCTCAGGGGGGACAGGTTTTGGTACTCACAGTATCAGAGTAGTCCTGGGGTCCCTCCTGAGGTGTTGGATCGCCACCAGCCGAGTCGGGGTCGCCGGGTGCAGTGTTGCAAGTCTCACGCTTCTTGCGGGGAGCTTGCAGGGTTCTTTAAAGTTGCTGGAAACAAAGTTGCAGCTTTTCTTGGAGCAGGTCCGCTGTCCTCGGGAGTTTCTTGTCTTTTCGAAGCAGGGGCAGTCCTCAGAGGATGTCGAGGTCGCTGGTCCCTTTGGAAGGCGTCGCTGGAGCAGGATCTTTGGAAGGCAGGAGACAGGCCGGTGAGTTTCTGGAGCCAAGGCAGTTGTCGTCTTCTGGTCTTCCGCTGCAGGGGTTTTCAGCTGGGCAGTCCTTCTTCTTGTAGTTGCAGGAATCTAATTTTCTAGGGTAGCCCTTAAATACTAAATTTAAGGGCGTGTTTAGGTCTGGGGGGTTAGTAGCCAATGGCTACTAGCCCTGAGGGTGGGTACACCCTCTTTGTGCCTCCTCCCAAGGGGAGGGGGTCACAATCCTAACCCTATTGGGGGAATCCTCCATCTGCAAGATGGAGGATTTCTAAAAGTAAGAGTCACCTCAGCTCAGGACACCTTAGGGGCTGTCCTGACTGGCCAGTGACTCCTCCTTGTTTTTCTCATTATTTTCTCCGGCCTTGCCGCCAAAAGTGGGGCCTGGCCGGAGGGAGCGGGCAACTCCACTAGCTGGAGTGTCCTGCTGGGTTGGCACAAAGGAGGTGAGCCTTTGAGGCTCACCGCCAGGTGTGACAATTCCTGCCTGGGGGAGGTGTTAGCATCTCCACCCAGTGCAGGCTTTGTTACTGGCCTCAGAGTGACAAAGGTACTCTCCCCATGGGGCCAGCAACATGTCTCGGTTTGTGGCAGGCTGCTAAAACTAGTCAGCCTACACAGATAGTCGGTTAAGTTTCAGGGGGCACCTCTAAGGTGCCCTCTGTGGTGTATTTTACAATAAAATGTACACTGGCATCAGTGTGCATTTATTGTGCTGAGAAGTTTGATACCAAACTTCCCAGTTTTCAGTGTAGCCATTATGGTGCTGTGGAGTTCGTGTTTGACAGACTCCCAGACCATATACTCTTATGGCTACCCTGCACTTACAATGTCTAAGGTTTTGTTTAGACACTGTAGGGGTACCATGCTCATGCACTGGTACCCTCACCTATGGTATAGTGCACCCTGCCTTAGGGCTGTAAGGCCTGCTAGAGGGGTGTCTTACCTATACTGCATAGGCAGTGAGAGGCTGGCATGGCACCCTGAGGGGAGTGCCATGTCGACTTACTCGTTTTGTCCTCACTAGCACACACAAGCTGGTAAGCAGTGTGTCTGTGCTGAGTGAGAGGTCTCCAGGGTGGCATAAGACATGCTGCAGCCCTTAGAGACCTTCCTTGGCATCAGGGCCCTTGGTACTAGAAGTACCAGTTACAAGGGACTTATCTGGATGCCAGGGTCTGCCAAATGTGGATACAAAAGTACAGGTTAGGGAAAGAACACTGGTGCTGGGGCCTGGTTAGCAGGGTCCCAGCACTCTTCTCAGTCAAGTCAGCATCAGTATCAGGCAAAAAGTGGGGGGTAACTGCAACAGGGAGCCATTTCTTTACAGTCGGCATGTGTTTTACACAGGTTGTTCGTTGCTTTTTTAAGCACTTTTTCTATGAAAAGCTTTTTCTGAAAATTGGAGGAGGTGGCTGTGAATGTTTTTAAAGTAAAATCTAGATGAGGAAGTCCCATTTGCTTTCCTTTTAGACTTTCAGGTATCTGCTTCAAGAATATGCCAGTAATAGGTTTATTCCTTGGTAATTGAAAAATAGCTATTTTAATGTTTGCTGAAAACCCCCATGGCCAACCAAGTTCTGTTATCACTGCTGTAACAGAATATACTGTAGGAGACAGGGCTTTTGTTGCGGCAGTCCCACTTTTTGACTGGTATTTGATGCAACGTCGACTGAAGGGCACTGTGTGTAGGAAGCTAGCCATGTATATACTATACCAAAGTAAGGTATAGTGTGCACACAGTCCAGTGGATTCCCAGAGACTTTACATAGGCTCAAGTAGATAATACTTATGCTCTATTTTGTTGTAGTGTGGTCGAGCAATTAGGCCTATCAGAGGGTAAGGCTAAGCATTTGTTGTACACACAGTCAAGAAATGAGGCAAACACTCAATGACTGACTCCAGTTCAATTGTTTTATGTATCAAAAATATACTTTGTTACTTTACTTCTAGAACCAAAAGGATCTTTGTTGCTGGTAAGTACAGTTTTAAGAATGTATTGCTTTCAAGTATCAAGTGCACTTTGTTTAGAATTCACAGGCAAAACAGTTTACAGGTAAGTAATACTTTGCTTTCTATGAGAAATTGCACGGGTCTACTTTTGAAATTGAAGAGTTCAAAGTAGGTGCCAGGCGTCCAATGGAATCCTATTGAGGCAGGAGGTGCTGAGAAAGAGTTCTTTGGAAGGCAGGAGACAGGCCGGTGAGTTTCTGGAGCCAAGGCAGTTGTCGTCTTCTGGTCTTCCTCTGCAGGGGTTTTCAGCTAGGCAGTCCTTCTTGTAGTTTGCAGGAATCTAATTTTCTAGGGTTCAGGGTAGCCCTTAAATACTAAATTTAAGGGCGTGTTTAGGTCTGGGGGGTTAGTAGCCAATGGCTACTAGCCCTGAGGGTGGGTACACCCTCTTTGTGTCTCCTCCCAAGGGGAGGGGGTCACAATCCTAACCCTATTGGGGGAATCCTCCATCTGCAAGATGGAGGATTTCTAAAAGTTAGTCACCTCAGCTCAGGACACCTTAGGGGCTGTCCTGACTGGCCAGTGACTCCTCCTTGTTATTCTCATTATTTTCTCCGGCCTTGCCGCCAAAAGTGGGGGCCGGGCCGGAGGGGGCGGGCAACTCCACTAGCTGGAGTGTCCTGCGGTGCTGTGACAAAGGGGTGAGCCTTTGAGGCTCACCGCCAGGTGTTACAGCTCCTGCCTGGGGGAGGTGTTAGCATCTCCACCCAGTGCAGGCTTTGTTACTGGCCTCAGAGTGACAAAGGCACTCTCCCCATGGGGCCAGCAACATGTCTCTAGTGTGGCAGGCTGCTGGAACTAGTCAGCCTACACAGATAGTCGGTTAAGTTTCAGGGGGCACCTCTAAGGTGCCCTCTGGGGTGTATTTTGCAATAAAATGTACACTGGCATCAGTGTGCATTTATTGTGCTGAGAAGTTTGATACCAAACTTCCCAGTTTTCAGTGTAGCCATTATGGTGCTGTGGAGTTCGTGTTTGACAGACTCCCAGACCATATACTCTTATGGCTACCCTGCACTTACAATGTCTAAGGTTTTGTTTAGACACTGTAGGGGTACCATGCTCATGCACTGGTACCCTCACCTATGGTATAGTGCACCCTGCCTTAGGGCTGTAAGGCCTGCTAGAGGGGTGTCTTACCTATACTGCATAGGCAGTGAGAGGCTGGCATGGCACCCTGAGGGGAGTGCCATGTCGACTTACTCGTTTTGTCCTCACTAGCACACACAAGCTGGCAAGCAGTGTGTCTGTGCTGAGTGAGAGGTCTCCAGGGTGGCATAAGACATGCTGCAGCCCTTAGAGACCTTCCTTGGCATCAGTGCCCTTGGTACTAGAAGTACCAGTTACAAGGGACTTATCTGGATGCCAGGGTCTGCCAATTGTGGATACAAAAGTACAGGTTAGGGAAAGAACACTGGTGCTTGGGCCTGGTTAGCAGGCCTCAGCACACTTTCAATTGTAAACATAGCATCAGCAAAGGCAAAAAGTCAGGGGGCAACCATGCCAAGGAGGCATTTCCTTACAAGGTGACTCTGACTTTTAGAAATCCTCCATCTTGTAGAAGGAGGATTCCCCCAATAGGGATAGGAATGTGACCCCCTCCCCTTGGGAGGAGGCACAAAGAGGATGTACCCACCCTCAGGGCTAGTAGCCATTGGCTACTAACCCCCCAGACCTAAACACGCCCTTAAATTTAGTATTTAAGGGCTACCCTGAACCCTAGAAAATTAGATTCCTGCAAACAACCAGAAGGACTGCCTAGCTGAAAACCCCTGCAGAGGAAGACCAGAAGACAACAACTGCCTTGGCTCCAGAAACTCACCGGCCTGTCTCCTGCCTTCCAAAGAACTCTGCTCCAGCGACGCCTTCCAAAGGGACCAGCGACCTCTGAATCCTCTGAGGACTGCCCTGCTTAGACGACGACAAGAAACTCCCGAGGACAGCGGACCTGCTCCAAAAAGACTGCAACTTTGTTTCAAGAAGCAGCTTTAAAGAACCCTGCAACTCCCCGCAAGAAGCGTGAGACTTGCAACACTGCACCCGGCGACCCCGACTCGGCTGGTGGAGAACCAACACCTCAGGGAGGACCCCCGGACTACTCTACGACTGTGAGTACCAAAACCTGTCCCCCCTGAGCCCCCACAGCGCCGCCTGCAGAGGGAATCCCGAGGCTTCCCCTGACCGCGACTCTCTGAAACCTAAGTCCCGACGCCTGGAAAAGACCCTGCACCCGCAGCCCCCAGGACCTGAAGGACCGGACTTTCACTGCAGAAGTGACCCCCAGGAGTCCCTCTCCCTTGCCCAAGTGAAGGTGTCCCCGAGGAAGCCCCCCCTTGCCTGCCTGCAGCGCTGAAGAGATCCCTTGATCTCTCATTGACTAACATTGCGAACCCGACGCTTGTTTCTACACTGCACCCGGCCGCCCCCGCGCTGCTGAGGGTGAAATTTCTGTGTGGGCTTGTGTCCCCCCCGGTGCCCTACAAAACCCCCCTGGTCTGCCCTCCGAAGACGCGGGTACTTACCTGCAAGCAGACCGGAACCGGGGCACCCCCTTCTATCCATTATAGCCTATGCGTTTTGGGCACCACTTTGAACTCTGCACCTGACCGGCCCTGAGCTGCTGGTGTGGTAACTTTGGGGTTGCTCTGAACCCCCAACGGTGGGCTACCTTGGACCAAGAACTGAACCCTGTAAGTGTCTTACTTACCTGGTAAAACTAACCAAAACTTACCTCCCCCAGGAACTGTGAAAATTGCACTAAGTGTCCACTTTTAAAGAAGCTATTTGTGAATAACTTGAAAAGTATACATGCAATTGAAATGATTCAAAGTTCCTAATGTACTTACCTGCAATACCTTTCAAACAAGATATTACATGTTAAATTTGAACCTGTGGTTCTTAAAATAAACTAAGAAAATATATTTTTCTATACAAAACCTATTGGCTGGATTTGTCTCCGAGTGTGTGTACCTCATTTATTGTCTATGTGTATGTACAACAAATGCTTAACACTACTCCTTGGATGAGCCTACTGCTCGACCACACTACCACAAAATAGAGCATTAGTATTATCTATTTTTACCACTATTTTACCTCTAAGGGGAACCCTTGGACTCTGTGCATGCTATTCCTTACTTTGAAATAGCACATACAGAGCCAACTTCCTACAGTCGGGCTGCTTGAATGATCACTGAATACGGTTTTGGATGGCAAATAAAACAGGCTGGGTAGTTTTTCAGAGCCTTGTATTTCTTGTCCAGAAGTGGAAGAATGGCAGTGATTGTGGCTGGGTATAGTAGGCTTGCCTGTGTGTGCTGGACACCTATGGTGTTGGCACCTTATACCGTGTCCAGGCAACCCTTATTAGTTAGTGTTACAGTGTTTATGACTCCAGGGCTCTCTAGTGGTGACAAACAAGTTAATTACCTTCAGTAACACATTATCTGGTAGAGACTATCTAGCTGCAGATTCCTTACCTTAGAATTTTCCTGGGGTCAGCTTGGAATCCAGAACTTTTGCTGAGCAATATCCCTGCGCGCGCAGTTGGGTGACGTCGTTCAAATGCGCATGGTGTCATCGACGTCACGGTCGCCTATAAAGGCACCACCCAGGGTGCATCCCTCAGTTTCTTTTCCAATAACTTCCACGCCAGAAGCGCAGAGCTATTGAAAGAACAAACAGCTTGCAATAATCTATGGCCCTGAAAGGGACAATCCCTGGCTGTAAGGAAATGCCTCCTTGGCATGGTTGCCCCCTGACTTTTTGCCTTTGCTGATGCTATGTTTACAATTGAAAGTGTGCTGAGGCCTGCTAACCAGGCCCCAGCACCAGTGTTCTTTCCCTAACCTGTACTTTTGTATCCACAATTGGCAGACCCTGGCATCCAGATAAGTCCCTTGTAACTGGTACTTCTAGTACCAAGGGCCCTGATGCCAAGGAAGGTCTCTAAGGGCTGCAGCATGTCTTATGCCACCCTGGAGACCTCTCACTCAGCACAGACACACTGCTTGCCAGCTTGTGTGTGCTAGTGAGAACAAAACGAGTAAGTCGACATGGCACTCCCCTCAGGGTGCCATGCCAGCCTCTCACTGCCTATGCAGTATAGGTAAGACACCCCTCTAGCAGGCCTTACAGCCCTAAGGCAGGGTGCACTATACCATAGGTGAGGGTACCAGTGCATGAGCATGGTACCCCTACAGTGTCTAACCAAAACCTTAGACATTGTAAGTGCAGGGTAGCCATAAGAGTATATGGTCTGGGAGTTTGTCAAACACGAACTCCACAGCACCATAATGGCTACACTGAAAACTGGGAAGTTTGGAATCAAACTTCTCAGCACAATAAATGCACACTGAGGCCAGTGTACATTTTATTGTAAAATACACCCCAGAGGGCACCTTAGAGGTGCCCCCTGAAACTTAACCGACTATCTGTGTAGGCTGACTAGTTTTAGCAGCCTGCCACAAACCGAGACATGTTGCTGGCCCCATGGGGAGAGTGCCTTTGTCACTCTGAGGCCAGTAACAAAGCCTGCACTGGGTGGAGATGCTAACACCTCCCCCAGGCAGGAATTGTCACACCTGGCGGTGAGCCTCAAAGGCTCACCTCCTTTGTGCCAACCCAGCAGGACACTCCAGCTAGTGGAGTTGCCCGCCCCCTCCGGCCAGGCCCCACTTTTGGCGGCAAGGCCGGAGAAAATAATGAGAATAACAAGGAGGAGTCACTGGCCAGTCAGGACAGCCCCTAAGGTGTCCTGAGCTGAGGTGACTCTAACTTTTAGAAATCCTCCATCTTGCAGATGGAGGATTCCCCCAATAGGGTTAGGATTGTGACCCCCTCCCCTTGGGAGGAGGCACAACGAGGGTGTACCCACCCTCAGGGCTAGTAGCCATTGGCTACTAACCCCCCAGACCTAAACACGCCCTTAAATTTAGTATTTAAGGGCTACCCTGAACCCTAGAAAATTAGATTCCTGCAACTACAAGAAGAAGGACTGCCTAGCTGAAAACCCCTGCAGCGGAAGACCAGAAGACGACAACTGCCTTGGCTCCAGAAACTCACCGGCCTGTCTCCTGCCTTCCAAAGATCCTGCTCCAGCGACGCCTTCCAAAGGGACCAGCGACCTCGACATCCTCTGAGGACTGCCCCTGCTTCGAAAAGACAAGAAACTCCCGAGGACAGCGGACCAGCTCCAAGAAAAGCTGCAACTTTGTTTCCAGCAGCTTTAAAGAACCCTGCAAGCTCCCCGCAAGAAGCGTGAGACTTGCAACACTGCACCCGGCGACCCCGACTCGGCTGGTGGAGATCCAACACCTCAGGAGGGACCCCAGGACTACTCTGATACTGTGAGTACAAAAACCTGTCCCCCCTGAGCCCCCACAGCGCCGCCTGCAGAGGGAATCCCGAGGCTTCCCCTGACCGCGACTCTTTGAACCTAAAGTCCCGACGCCTGGGAGAGACCCTGCACCCGCAGCCCCCAGGACCTGAAGGACCGGACTTTCACTGGAGAAGTGACCCCCAGGAGTCCCTCGCCCTTGCCCAAGTGGAGGTTTCCCCGAGGAATCCCCCCCTTGCCTGCCTGCAGCGCTGAAGAGATCCCGAGATCTCTCATAGACTAACATTGCGAACCCGACGCTTGTTTCTACACTGCACCCGGCCGCCCCCGTGCTGCTGAGGGTGAGATTTCTGTGTGGGCTTGTGTCCCCCCCGGTGCCCTACAAAACCCCTCTGGTCTGCCCTCCGAAGACGCGGGTACTTACCTGCAAGCAGACCAGAACCGGGGCACCCCCTTCTCTCCATTCTAGCCTATGTGTTTTGGGCACCACTTTGAACTCTGCACCTGACCGGCCCTGAGCTGCTGGTGTGGTGACTTTGGGGTTGCTCTGAACCCCCAACGGTGGGCTACCTTGGACCAAGAACTGAACCCTGTAAGTGTCCTACTTACCTGGTAAAACTAACAAAAACTTACCTCCCCAGGAACTGTGAAAATTGCACTAAGTGTCCACTTTTAAAACAGCTATTTGTCAATAACTTGAAAAGTATACATGCAATTTTTATGATTTAAAGTTCCTAAAGTACTTACCTGCAATACCTTTCAAATGAGATATTACATGTAGAATTTGAACCTGTGGTTCTTAAAATAAACTAAGAAAAGATATTTTTCTATAACAAAACCTATTGGCTGGATTTGTCTCTGAGTGTGTGTACCTCATTTATTGTCTATGTGTATGTACAACAAATGCTTAACACTACTCCTTGGATAAGCCTACTGCTCGACCACACTACCACAAAATAGAGCATTAGTATTATCTATTTTTACCACTATTTTACCTCTAAGGGGAACCCTTGGACTCTGTGCATGCTATTCCTTACTTTGAAATAGCACATACAGAGCCAACTTCCTACACTGGCTCTATTAGACGTGTCTGCAGAGCAGGGAGGCATGGGTGGGTGAAAGGAATCTGCAGCTAGATAGGAGTCTCTAACATGCATTATGGAAGGAAAGTAACTTGTTCATCTGATAGAGATTTCTAGCTGCAGATTCCTTACCTTCGAATAGATACCCAAAGCCATAACCTCCTGGTGGTGAGCTGCAGACAAATCTTCACACTAAAAAGTCCTGCAGGACCAAACGGGCAAAATGCCCATCCCCGATTGTCAAGGCAGTAATGTCTTGCGAACATGTGCAAAGATGCCCACGTCGCTGCCTGACAGATGTCCACGACTGGAACACCTTGTGCTAGCCCAGTGGTACTAACCTTGCCCCTGGTAAATGAGCTCTGAATCCCTCAGAAGGCTGCTTCTTGGGCAGTGCGTAGCAGATCTTAATGCAGAGAACGACCCAGTGCAAAATGGTTTGTTTCTGGCACAGTTACCCCCACTTTTTGCCTGCTGTCAGTGTGTTTTGACTGTGTTCACTGGGATCCTACTACCCAGGACCCGTGACTGTGCTCTCTCCATCTAAATGTGGTTGCTTAGGACTTGCCACTCCCCACAATTGACACCATGAGTTCCCCATGGGCGGCAGGGTGTATTGTGCCACCCATGGGAGCCCATGCAAACTGAGTCTGCAGGCCTGCCATTGGAGCATGTGTGAAAAGGTGCATTCACACTTTCACTACAGGTCACTGCACCAGGTCACCTTAAAACACCCCTATGGCAGGCCCTCCTAGGCCAGAGGTACCCCTACAAATTCCAGCTCCATTACACTGGACTTTGTAAGTGTGGGGAAGCCATTTTACCCGTGTACTGGACACTGGTCACTTACCTGTGTCCAGCTACATAATGATAACTCAGAACCTGGGCATGTTTTGAATCAAACATGTTGGAATCCTACCCCAATGCTGTAACCAGTATTCGTTGTATGATTTCATGCACTCTGGGGGATCCTTAGAGGACCCCCAGCATTGTTCCTACCAGTCTTCTAGGGTTTTCAGGCAGCCCGCGATGCTGCCACCCTCCCAACAGGTTTCTGCCCTCCTGCTGCTTGAAAAGCTCAAGCAGAGGAAGGCAGAACAAAGGATTTCCTTTGGGAGAAAGAGGCAATGCCTTCTCACTTTGGAAATAGGTGTTACATGGCTTGGGAGGGGTAGCCTCCGCAACCCACCTGTATGATTTGAAGGGCACATTTGGTGCCCTCCTTGTACAAACTGATCTGCACCAGTCCAGAGACCGACGGTCCCTGCTCTGGCACGAAACTAGACAATGGAAAGGGGGGTCACCACTCCCCTGTCCATCACCACCACAAAGGTGGTGCTCAGAGCTCCTCCAGAGGATCCCTTGATTCCGCCATCTTGACTCCAAGGTGGGCAGAGGCCCCTGTGAGCATCTGAGTGACCAGGTCAGACAGGTGACGTCACAGCAAGCTCCTCATAGGTGGTCACCCTCCAAGGGTGCTGGACTGTGTCCCCTTCGTTGTCAGGTCCTCCACGTCCGAAATCCGTCCTTAGGTTCCACCGGCCTGAAACACAGATCGTGACAGCAGCTGGACAAATCAAGGCTTCCACTGACTTTAGAGAGAGTTCCTTCTCCCCTCTGCATCTGGGTCCCCTGGTGTACTCCTGTCTTCTGGGTATCCTTGGGTGGGGGCACTCTCCAACCTTGTCTGCTGGTTTCCACGTGGTCCTCAGGTAAGGGTCCTGAATCACACAAACTAACCACTACTCCCTGTGTTAGCCTATGGGATGACTGAGTTGGCAACTACCTTGCACCTGGTCACTGGGGACACTTACTGTACTTACCCTGTGGTATTTCTATCTATCACCAGCCCCTAGCTAATTACCACACTTACCTTGGTTGGGTTCACTATTTCACATTCCACTTCCTTAGTATATGGTTCCCCCCTCCTCCCCACAGAGCCCTGTACATTTTATGCTATTTCTGTTTATTTTGTTTATGTACTGTGTGTAGAAATCTCCAAAGAGATATATATACCAATGCTTGTCTAGTAGTAGCGCTGTAACAAAGAATTCTATATTTTTGCAACATTTGTGTGGTTTTCTTGCGAGCAAAATTCTACCCTAGTACTGTGGTATTGCAAGTGCTTTACATTCCTCCTTGATTATCTTCAGTTGCTTGCCTCAGCTACCACAAGAGATCTTTTGCTATCTGGACACCTGTTCACTATCACTAAAGGTTTCCTGGACTCAGTATAGAGTGCCACACCATAAGTCTAACACTATAAACTGAGGCAGCCTTATACACTGCAGCTCTGAGGGGGCCCTCTTCAGTACCAATGACCTAGTGTAGGCTAGGTACTGGAGGTATCATTTACTAGGAACTTACAAAGGTGCTAAAGGGCCTGGCTCGTTGGCACCACTGATCAGGTGTCTTATTTTGGGGAAGGCACACTGGCACTGGGGGACTTAGTTAGCAGGAAACAAGTGCACTTCAGTTGAAGTTGCATCTAAAAATAAGGCAAAAAGTGTGTTGAGGGTACTGCAACCAGAACCCAGCTCCCTACATATTGGCACTGTCATAGTGGTCTGGCTTTGATAAGTAAGCCGTCTAAAAAATTAACCACATGTATGTTTCATCTTCTGAGATGTGCTGTGACTAATAAGCACTTTGTAAGGTCTCTGGGAGCAGAAATGACTCGGAAAGTCAACACACTGACAGGCAGAAAATGGGAATAACCACGCAAAGAAAAAGGGCACTTTCCTACAAGCAGCTTCAGCTTGGCACTAGCCGAACAAAAATCGTTCACCTCCACTTTGAAATTAAGCGAGAAGTCAAAACTGCCTCCTTTTGTATCACAAGACCAAGATGTCTCGAGAGGAAAAGTTCAAAAGGTCAAAGATCAAAAACGAGCAGAGCTCAAAGGATTCCTTGTTGATTGATACTATGCAGCACAACATCTGACAGTTGGACCTTGAGGTGAGAGTTTGAACCATGTGTTCCTCCATCCGATGTGTTAGATTTTAGGTTATAAAATGAGGTTACACATATTGTATTTCCATTTGTTTTCAATGTTAATTGCTGTGTTAAAATACTGCTACGTTAATATTGACTACAGAGGATTCCTCGCCTGACACCCTTGGGGAATAATTCACAAGTAAATCTATGAAAAAGCAATACTAGGGAGCTTCTATACTAATAACTAAAGACAACTGCCTGCAACTGGTATCTTCTTACATTACAGACTTTCCACCTCTTGAATCTTTCCCCATCTTCATCAACTTATAATCTTGCCTATTTTATCTTTGAATCTCTGCAGTCTGGTTCCTCGGAAATCACATCTTTCCAGATAATTTATGTGATCCTCAATACTATCATCTGCTGCTCCAGTCCACTACCTTATACACTTGGAATACCCCATTACAATATGATTTAGATAATTTACTCCTATAAGATTTACATGATGTATGTCTGTAATCATAAAGCACTGAATTAATTCGTACTGCTGTACTCCTTAACCTTCCCATCTTCACTTCATGCATTGTAACCACTTTTTGAGTATGGAAACTTAAAACTTTGTAAACTAAAAAAAAATCTGAGAGCACCAGGAAAGCAACAATTAATAGCTGCAAGGCAAGCTTCACACTTCCATCAAATGTCGAGAGTACCTCTCCCAGTTCAGTGAAGCACAGGGTACTTCATATCTGCAAGAAGTAGGGAGGAGAAGCCACAGCGACTGCACCACATCTGCGCTGTTAAGACCTCTGAAAAGAGACAAGATTTTTCTTCAACCTATCCTTCTCCTTACTTGGCTTTCATCCCCGGCTTCACTTCTACAGTCTTGTCTGAAGCATGGACCACCCTGACAGTCACCTCACCAGCCTCGGGATGGCTTTGCCGCCTGAGGTAATCATTAACTCTGTTCTCCAGGAAGGTCCCCAATCTGGTAGTTGGTAGCCCTGAAATATAAAAATAAATAGCATGACTTAATACAGTGACAGCCTCAATATTTTTATACGGCGCAGCACAAAAGGTGGTTTGCCCTGTGCCCACATTCAATATCTTCTTAAAGAGGTGGCACCTGCATGCCTGTCTACAGCTTGGTTACTTAGGCTGTGTCTTGGATGCTTTAAACAACGACATACTAAGTAATGGCTACTTCCCAAAGCACAGAAAGGAATATGTTACTTACCCTGTAAGCATTTGTTTGTGGCCTGCAGTGCTGTAGATTCACATGCTCTGCATACTCCAACCATCTAGTGTTGGACTCAGACGTGTGCAACTTGTTTTTCACTAAAGTTGTCTTTCGAGTCATGAGTGGAGTGGAGAGGGCAAAATGTTTCTTTCCACCAGCAGAATTACCCAAATTTTGGTCATGTCGTATTTTTCTTTAACGCGGAGCTCTAGCCAGATTTTTCCAACTGCAGCCTGGCAGAAACATTTTTCCGCGAGGCTCTATAAAATGCAAGCTGGTGAACGCAAGAGAGTTTTGGATTCCCTAGCGTGATTTTGTAATGTGGGCAGTCGCGGTCAGAGGGTTGCCGCTCAAGTAGATTTGCTGCCACTCAAGTAGATTTTCTAGTTGTGCAGCAACAAAAATCAACTTGAATGGCTGTGCACTCCTGCACAACACACGGTACAGTTTGTGCTGATTTCCAGCACTGCTCACGCTACCGGTGCTAAACTGCGGCACAAGCAGCATATTTTCCACCTGTTGGCGGAACTCTGAGTAATCTTGCAGAGTTTTTATGTAACTCCATGGAGTTACAGAGTCAAACTCTACGAGTTCCACCCAATCCTAGTCATGTGGTGTAAGGAAATGCCTCCTTGCATGGTTACTGTGAGAAGGTAGCCTCTTTCTAGCCTTGTTACCCCCACTTTTGGCCTGTTTGTGAGTGTATGTCAGGGTGTTTGTCACTGTTTTCACTGTCTCACTGGGATCCTGATAGCCAGGCCTCAGTGCTCATAGTGAAAACACCATGTTTTCAGTATGGTTGTTATGTGTCACTGGGATCCTGCTGGTCAGGACCCCAGTGCTCATAGGTTTGTGGCCTATATGTATGTGTCACTGGGACCCTGTCACACAGGGCCCCAGTGCTCATAGGTGTGCATGTGTATGTTCCCTGTGTGGTGCCTAACTGTCTCACTGAGGCTCTGCTAACCAGAACCTCAGTGGTTATGCTCTCTCATTTCTTTCCAAATTGTCACTGACAGGCTAGTGACCATTTTTACCAATTTACATTGGCTTACTGGAACACCCTTATAATTCCCTAGTATATGGTACTGAGGTACCCAGGGTATTGGGGTTCCAGGAGATCCCTATGGGCTGCAGCATTTCTTTTGCCACCCATAGGGAGCTCTGACAATTCTTACACAGGCCTGCCACTGCAGCCTGAGTGAAATAACGTCCACGTTATTTCACAGCCATTTTACACTGCACTTAAGTAACTTATAAGTCACCTATATGTCTAACCTTTACCTGGTAAAGGTTAGGTGCAAAGTTACTTAGTGTGAGGGCACCCTGGCACTAGCCAAGGTGCCCCCACATTGTTCAGAGCCAATTCACTGAACTTTGTGAGTGCGGGGACACCATTACACGCGTGCACTACATATAGGTCACTACCTATATGTAGCTTCACCATGGTAACTCCGAATATGGCCATGTAACATGTCTATGATCATGGAATTGCCCCCTCTATGCCATCCTGGCATTGTTGGTACAATTCCATGATCCCAGTGGTCTGTAGCACAGACCCTGGTACTGCCAGACTGCCCTTCCTGGGGTTTCTCTGCAGCTGCTGCTGCTGCCAACCCCTCAGACAGGCAGCTGCCCTCCTGGGGTCCAGCCAGGCCTGGCCCAGGATGGCAGAACAAAGAACTTCCTCTGAGAGAGGGTGTGACACCCTCTCCCTTTGGAAAATGGTGTGAAGGCAGGGGAGGAGTAGCCTCCCCCAGCCTCTGGAAATGCTTTGTTGGGCACAGGTGTGCCCAATTCTGCATAAGCCAGTCTACACCGGTTCAGGGACCCCTTAGCCCCTGCTCTGGCGCGAAACTGGACAAAGGAAAGGGGAGTGACCACTCCCCTGACCTGCACCTCCCCTGGGAGGTGTCCAGAGCTCCTCCAGTGTGCTCCAGACCTCTGCCATCTTGGAAACAGAGGTGCTGCTGGCACACTGGACTGCTCTGAGTGGCCAGTGCCACCAGGTGACGTCAGAGACTCCTTGTGATAGGCTCCTTCAGGTGTTAGTAGCCTTTCCTCTCTCCTAGGTAGCCAAACCCTCTTTTCTGGCTATTTAGGGTCTCTGTCTCTGGGGAAACTGTAGATAACGAATGCATGAGCTCAGCCGAGTTCCTCTGCATCTCCCTCTTCACCTTCTGATAAGGAATCGACCGCTGACCGCGCTGGAAGCCTGCAAACCTGCAACATAGTAGCAAAGACGACTACTGCAACTCTGTAACGCTGATCCTGCCGCCTTCTCGACTGTTTTCCTGCTTGTGCATGCTGTGGGGGTAGTCTGCCTCCTCTCTGCACCAGAAGCTCCGAAGAAATCTCCCGTGGGTCGACGGAATCTTCCCCCTGCAACCGCAGGCACCAAAAAGCTGCATCTCCGGTCCCTTGGGTCTCCTCTCAGCACGACGAGCGAGGTCCCTCGAATCCAGCGACACCGTCCAAGTGACCCCCACAGTCCAGTGACTCTTCAGCCCAAGTTTGGTGGAGGTAAGTCCTTGCCTCACCTCGCTGGGCTGCATTGCTGGGAACCGCGACTTTGCAAGCTTCTCCGGCCCCTGTGCACTTCCGGCGGAAATCCTTCGTGCACAGCCAAGCCTGGGTCCACGGCACTCTAACCTGCATTGCACGACTTTCTAAGTTGGTCTCCGGCGACGTGGGACTCCTTTGTGCAACTTCGGCGAGCACCGTTTCACGCATCCTCGTAGTGCCTGTTTCTGGCACTTCTCCGGGTGCTACCTGCTTCAGTGAGGGCTCCTTGTCTTGCTCGACGTCCCCTCTCTCTGCAGGTCCAATTTGCGACCTCCTGGTCCCTCCTGGGCCCCAGCAGCGTCCAAAAACGCCAAACGCACGATTTGCGTGTAGCAAGGCTTGTTGGCGTCCATCCGGCGGGAAAACACTTCTGCACGACTCTCCAAGGCGTGGGGGATCCATCCTCCAAAGGGGAAGTCTCTAGCCCTTGTCGTTCCTGCAGTATTCACAGTTCTTCAGCCTAGTAAGAGCTTCTTTGCACCAACCGCTGGCATTTCTTGGGCATCTGCCCATCTCCGAGCTGCTTGTGACTTTTGGACTTGGTCCCCTTGTTCCACAGGTACCTTCAGACAGGAATCCATCGTTGTTGCATTGCTGATTTGTGTTTTCCTTGCATTCTCCCTCTAACACGACTATTTTGTCCTTAGGGGAACTTTGGTGCACTTTGCACTCACTTTTCAGGGTCTTGGGGAGGGTTATTTTTCTAACTCTCACTATTTTCTAATAGTCCCAGCGACCCTCTACAAGGTCACATAGGTTTGGGGTCCATTCGTGGTTCACATTCCACTTTTGGAGTATATGGTTTGTGTTGCCCCTATCCCTATGTTTCCCCATTGCATCCTATTGTAATTATACATTGTTTGCACTGTTTTCTAAGACTATACTGCATATTTTTGCTATTGTGTATATATATCTTGTGTATATTTCCTATCCTCTTACTGAGGGTACACTCTAAGATACTTTGGCATATTGTCATAAAAATAAAGTACCTTTATTTTTAGTATAACTGTGTATTGTGTTTTCTTATGATATTGTGCATATGACACTAAGTGGTACTGTAGTAGCTTCACACGTCTCCTAGTTCAGCCTAAGCTGCTCTGCTAAGCTACCATTATCTATCAGCCTAAGCTGCTAGACATCCTATACACTAATAAGGGATAACTGGGCCTGGTGCAAGGTGCAAGTACCCCTTGGTACTCACTACAAGCCAGTCCAGCCTCCTACATTGGTTGTGCAGTGGTGGGATAAGTGCTTTGAGACTACTTACCACTCTTGTCATTGTACTTTTCATAAGAGAAAAATATACAAAACAAGGTCAGTGTATATACACATAGCCAAAAAGTTTTGCATTTCCTCTTTTCACTCTTTTCTAAGTGCTGAAAAGTACTTCTAAACTTTCAAAAAGTTCTTAAAAGTTTAAAAAGTTTTTTTTCTGTCTTTCCAAAAAGTTCTGAAAACTTTTTTTTCGCTTTGTCTATCACTTTAACTCTCTCTAAAAATGTCTGGTACAGGCCAAAAAGTTGAACTGTCCAAACTTGCATATGATCACCTTAGCTGGAAAGGAGCAAGGAGTCTCTGCATAGAGAGAGGTTTGAGTGTAGGGAAGAATCCTTCCTTAGAACTGTTAATTAATATGCTTAGAGTACAGGATAAGGCCATAAGTGCCCAATCTGTAGAAAAAGTAGCTAATGGTTCTCAATCTGATCCAGGGACTCCCCCAGGAAAAGGTTCAGGAAAGAAACTTCTCAGCCTGCCCATTA
The DNA here is from genome assembly GCF_031143425.1 of Pleurodeles waltl. Classification (NCBI taxonomy): domain Eukaryota; kingdom Metazoa; phylum Chordata; class Amphibia; order Caudata; family Salamandridae; genus Pleurodeles; species Pleurodeles waltl. Next base: position 283,101,058 of record NC_090443.1, read on the forward strand.
CTAGACAGTCTAGCATAGTTGGTACAGAGGTTGAATCACATCATACTGATGATGTGCTCTCACATTATACTGGTAGCCAAGCTGTTAGGGTGCCCTCTGTAAGGGACAGGTCTCCTTCTGTTCATTCCCATCATACCTCTGTATCTAGAAATGTCCCTCCCACCCACCCTGATGACAGATTGTTAGAAAGGGAGCTCAATAGATTGAGAGTGGAACAAACCAGACTGAAGCTCAAGAAGCAACAGCTGGATTTGGATAGACAGTCTTTAGAAATAGAGAGGGAAAGACAGAAGTTGGGTTTAGATACCCATGGTGGCAGCAGCAGTATTCCCCATAGTCACCCTGCAAAAGAGCATGATTCCAGGAATCTGCACAAGATAGTTCCCCCTTATAAGGAGGGGGATGACATTAACAAGTGGTTTGCTGCACTTGAGAGGGCCTGTGTTGTACAGGATGTCCCTCAAAGGCAGTGGGCTGCTATCCTATGGCTATCATTTAGTGGAAAAGGTAGGGATAGGCTCCTTACTGTGAAAGAAAATGATGCCAATAATTTTACAGTTCTTAAGAATGCACTCCTGGATGGTTATGGCTTAACCACTGAACAGTACAGGATAAAGTTCAGAGAGACCAAAAAGGAGTCTTCACAAGACTGGGTTGATTTCATTGACCATTCAGTGAAGGCCTTGGAGGGGTGGTTACATGGCAGTAAAGTTACTGATTATGAAAGCCTGTATAACACAATCCTGAGAGAGCATATACTTAATAATTGTGTGTCTGATTTGTTGCACCAGTACCTGGTAGACTCTGATCTGACCTCTCCCCAAGAATTGGGAAAGAAGGCAGACAAATGGGTCAGAACAAGGGTGAACAGAAAAGTTCATACAGGGGGTGACAAAGATGGCAATAAGAAGAAAGATGGTGAAAAATCTCAAGATAAGCATGGGGATAAGGGTTAAACCAAACGATCCCACTTCAAATCTTAAACACTCTTCAGAGGGTGGGGATAAAACAAATTCTTCCTCTTCTTCCCAACCTGCACACATTAAAAAGCCTTGGTGCTTTGTGTGTAAAAACAGAGGCCATAGGCCAGGGGATAAGTCCTGTCCAGGTAAACCCCCTGAGCCTACCACCACTAATACATCAAGCTCTAGTGCCCCTAGCAGTAGTGGTACTAGTGGTGGGACTGCTGGCAACAGTCAAGCAAAGGGTGTAGTTGGGTTCACTTATGGGTCCATAGTGGAAACTGATGTAATCAGTCCCAAGACAGTTTCTGTCACACCTAGTGGCATTGGCCTTGCCACACTGGCTGCTTGTCCCCTTACAATGGATAAGTACAGGCAGACAGTTTCAATAAATGGTGTTGAGGCCTTGGCCTACAGGGACACAGGTGCCAGTTTCACTTTGGTGACTGAAAACCTAGTGCCTCCTGAACAACACATCATTGGACAACAGTATAAGATTATTGATGTCCATAACTCCACTAAGTTTCTTCCCTTAGCTATAATTCAGTTTAGTTGGGGTGGAGTTACTGGCCCTAAGCAGGTGGTGGTATCACCTAGCTTACCTGTAGACTGTCTCTTAGGTAATGACCTAGAGGCCTCAGGTTGGGCTGATGTAGAGTTTTATGCCCATGCAGCCATGCTGGGCATCCCTGAGGAATTGTTCCCTCTCATTTCAAGTGAAATGAAAAAGCAAAGGAGAGAAGGCCTGAAAACTCAGGATCCCTCTCCATCAACAGGTAAAAAGGGTATCACAGTATCCCCTAACCACCCTACCATTCAGGATACTATTCCTGTGGTGGGAGAAACCTCTCCTGGGGTGGCACCTGTTCTAAGGGAATCATCAGCTGGCAAAGCTGGACTCCCTGAGGTGGAAGTACCTCTCTGTGGGATAACTAACATTGGTGAGAAAAACAGCACCATTTTAGTTAACATGGAGCATCCCTCCAACCCTTCCAGAGAAACTTTAGTGCAGAAACCCTGCACTACCTCACAACACTTAGGACAGCATCCCTGCCCTAGTGTGGAGCTCATAGGACAGCATCCCTGCCCTGCTCCAACTCAAGAGAAACAGCATCCCTGTTCTCTCTTCCAGCCAGATGGACAAAGTTTTTGCCCAGCTATGGCTTTTCTGAGACAGCATCCCTGTCTGGCATTTCCATCACTACAAATAGGTTCAGTGGACAATTCCCACTGCTCTAAACTAAAACTTACTGATAGAAACTCTGAAAATACATCTTCACATTGTTGCTTAGCTAAAAAACTTCAAACAGGGTGGTTTACATCCCCACAGGGAAGTAACCATATAGTGGATGATAAAGGGAGTAACCAGTCTATTGCAGAGCTACTCTCTACTTATCACCACTTAGACAATAAAGTCTCAACTGGCCAAGGTTAGCCTTATTGTCCTTCGTTTGGGGGGGGGTTGTGTGAGAAGGTAGCCTCTTTCTAGCCTTGTTACCCCCACTTTTGGCCTGTTTGTGAGTGTATGTCAGGGTGTTTGTCACTGTTTTCACTGTCTCACTGGGATCCTGATAGCCAGGCCTCAGTGCTCATAGTGAAAACACCATGTTTTCAGTATGGTTGTTATGTGTCACTGGGATCCTGCTGGTCAGGACCCCAGTGCTCATAGGTTTGTGGCCTATATGTATGTGTCACTGGGACCCTGTCACACAGGGCCCCAGTGCTCATAGGTGTGCATGTGTATGTTCCCTGTGTGGTGCCTAACTGTCTCACTGAGGCTCTGCTAACCAGAACCTCAGTGGTTATGCTCTCTCATTTCTTTCCAAATTGTCACTGACAGGCTAGTGACCATTTTTACCAATTTACATTGGCTTACTGGAACACCCTTATAATTCCCTAGTATATGGTACTGAGGTACCCAGGGTATTGGGGTTCCAGGAGATCCCTATGGGCTGCAGCATTTCTTTTGCCACCCATAGGGAGCTCTGACAATTCTTACACAGGCCTGCCACTGCAGCCTGAGTGAAATAACGTCCACGTTATTTCACAGCCATTTTACACTGCACTTAAGTAACTTATAAGTCACCTATATGTCTAACCTTTACCTGGTAAAGGTTAGGTGCAAAGTTACTTAGTGTGAGGGCACCCTGGCACTAGCCAAGGTGCCCCCACATTGTTCAGAGCCAATTCACTGAACTTTGTGAGTGCGGGGACACCATTACACGCGTGCACTACATATAGGTCACTACCTATATGTAGCTTCACCATGGTAACTCCGAATATGGCCATGTAACATGTCTATGATCATGGAATTGCCCCCTCTATGCCATCCTGGCATTGTTGGTACAATTCCATGATCCCAGTGGTCTGTAGCACAGACCCTGGTACTGCCAGACTGCCCTTCCTGGGGTTTCTCTGCAGCTGCTGCTGCTGCCAACCCCTCAGACAGGCAGCTGCCCTCCTGGGGTCCAGCCAGGCCTGGCCCAGGATGGCAGAACAAAGAACTTCCTCTGAGAGAGGGTGTGACACCCTCTCCCTTTGGAAAATGGTGTGAAGGCAGGGGAGGAGTAGCCTCCCCCAGCCTCTGGAAATGCTTTGTTGGGCACAGGTGTGCCCAATTCTGCATAAGCCAGTCTACACCGGTTCAGGGACCCCTTAGCCCCTGCTCTGGCGCGAAACTGGACAAAGGAAAGGGGAGTGACCACTCCCCTGACCTGCACCTCCCCTGGGAGGTGTCCAGAGCTCCTCCAGTGTGCTCCAGACCTCTGCCATCTTGGAAACAGAGGTGCTGCTGGCACACTGGACTGCTCTGAGTGGCCAGTGCCACCAGGTGACGTCAGAGACTCCTTGTGATAGGCTCCTTCAGGTGTTAGTAGCCTTTCCTCTCTCCTAGGTAGCCAAACCCTCTTTTCTGGCTATTTAGGGTCTCTGTCTCTGGGGAAACTGTAGATAACGAATGCATGAGCTCAGCCGAGTTCCTCTGCATCTCCCTCTTCACCTTCTGATAAGGAATCGACCGCTGACCGCGCTGGAAGCCTGCAAACCTGCAACATAGTAGCAAAGACGACTACTGCAACTCTGTAACGCTGATCCTGCCGCCTTCTCGACTGTTTTCCTGCTTGTGCATGCTGTGGGGGTAGTCTGCCTCCTCTCTGCACCAGAAGCTCCGAAGAAATCTCCCGTGGGTCGACGGAATCTTCCCCCTGCAACCGCAGGCACCAAAAAGCTGCATCTCCGGTCCCTTGGGTCTCCTCTCAGCACGACGAGCGAGGTCCCTCGAATCCAGCGACACCGTCCAAGTGACCCCCACAGTCCAGTGACTCTTCAGCCCAAGTTTGGTGGAGGTAAGTCCTTGCCTCACCTCGCTGGGCTGCATTGCTGGGAACCGCGACTTTGCAAGCTTCTCCGGCCCCTGTGCACTTCCGGCGGAAATCCTTCGTGCACAGCCAAGCCTGGGTCCACGGCACTCTAACCTGCATTGCACGACTTTCTAAGTTGGTCTCCGGCGACGTGGGACTCCTTTGTGCAACTTCGGCGAGCACCGTTTCACGCATCCTCGTAGTGCCTGTTTCTGGCACTTCTCCGGGTGCTACCTGCTTCAGTGAGGGCTCCTTGTCTTGCTCGACGTCCCCTCTCTCTGCAGGTCCAATTTGCGACCTCCTGGTCCCTCCTGGGCCCCAGCAGCGTCCAAAAACGCCAAACGCACGATTTGCGTGTAGCAAGGCTTGTTGGCGTCCATCCGGCGGGAAAACACTTCTGCACGACTCTCCAAGGCGTGGGGGATCCATCCTCCAAAGGGGAAGTCTCTAGCCCTTGTCGTTCCTGCAGTATTCACAGTTCTTCAGCCTAGTAAGAGCTTCTTTGCACCAACCGCTGGCATTTCTTGGGCATCTGCCCATCTCCGAGCTGCTTGTGACTTTTGGACTTGGTCCCCTTGTTCCACAGGTACCTTCAGACAGGAATCCATCGTTGTTGCATTGCTGATTTGTGTTTTCCTTGCATTCTCCCTCTAACACGACTATTTTGTCCTTAGGGGAACTTTGGTGCACTTTGCACTCACTTTTCAGGGTCTTGGGGAGGGTTATTTTTCTAACTCTCACTATTTTCTAATAGTCCCAGCGACCCTCTACAAGGTCACATAGGTTTGGGGTCCATTCGTGGTTCACATTCCACTTTTGGAGTATATGGTTTGTGTTGCCCCTATCCCTGTGTTTCCCCATTGCATCCTATTGTAATTATACATTGTTTGCACTGTTTTCTAAGACTATACTGCATATTTTTGCTATTGTGTATATATATCTTGTGTATATTTCCTATCCTCTTACTGAGGGTACACTCTAAGATACTTTGGCATATTGTCATAAAAATAAAGTACCTTTATTTTTAGTATAACTGTGTATTGTGTTTTCTTATGATATTGTGCATATGACACTAAGTGGTACTGTAGTAGCTTCACACGTCTCCTAGTTCAGCCTAAGCTGCTCTGCTAAGCTACCATTATCTATCAGCCTAAGCTGCTAGACATCCTATACACTAATAAGGGATAACTGGGCCTGGTGCAAGGTGCAAGTACCCCTTGGTACTCACTACAAGCCAGTCCAGCCTCCTACATTGGTTGTGCAGTGGTGGGATAAGTGCTTTGAGACTACTTACCACTCTTGTCATTGTACTTTTCATAAGAGAAAAATATACAAAACAAGGTCAGTGTATATACACATAGCCAAAAAGTTTTGCATTTCCTCTTTTCACTCTTTTCTAAGTGCTGAAAAGTACTTCTAAACTTTCAAAAAGTTCTTAAAAGTTTAAAAAGTTTTTTTTCTGTCTTTCCAAAAAGTTCTGAAAACTTTTTTTTCGCTTTGTCTATCACTTTAACTCTCTCTAAAAATGTCTGGCACAGGCCAAAAAGTTGAACTGTCCAAACTTGCATATGATCACCTTAGCTGGAAAGGAGCAAGGAGTCTCTGCATAGAGAGAGGTTTGAGTGTAGGGAAGAATCCTTCCTTAGAACTGTTAATTAATATGCTTAGAGTACAGGATAAGGCCATAAGTGCCCAATCTGTAGAAAAAGTAGCTAATGGTTCTCAATCTGATCCAGGGACTCCCCCAGGAAAAGGTTCAGGAAAGAAACTTCTCAGCCTGCCCATTACTAGACAGTCTAGCATAGTTGGTACAGAGGTTGAATCACATCATACTGATGATGTGCTCTCACATTATACTGGTAGCCAAGCTGTTAGGGTGCCCTCTGTAAGGGACAGGTCTCCTTCTGTTCATTCCCATCATACCTCTGTATCTAGAAATGTCCCTCCCACCCACCCTGATGACAGATTGTTAGAAAGGGAGCTCAATAGATTGAGAGTGGAACAAACCAGACTGAAGCTCAAGAAGCAACAGCTGGATTTGGATAGACAGTCTTTAGAAATAGAGAGGGAAAGACAGAAGTTGGGTTTAGATACCCATGGTGGCAGCAGCAGTATTCCCCATAGTCACCCTGCAAAAGAGCATGATTCCAGGAATCTGCACAAGATAGTTCCCCCTTATAAGGAGGGGGATGACATTAACAAGTGGTTTGCTGCACTTGAGAGGGCCTGTGTTGTACAGGATGTCCCTCAAAGGCAGTGGGCTGCTATCCTATGGCTATCATTTAGTGGAAAAGGTAGGGATAGGCTCCTTACTGTGAAAGAAAATGATGCCAATAATTTTACAGTTCTTAAGAATGCACTCCTGGATGGTTATGGCTTAACCACTGAACAGTACAGGATAAAGTTCAGAGAGACCAAAAAGGAGTCTTCACAAGACTGGGTTGATTTCATTGACCATTCAGTGAAGGCCTTGGAGGGGTGGTTACATGGCAGTAAAGTTACTGATTATGAAAGCCTGTATAACACAATCCTGAGAGAGCATATACTTAATAATTGTGTGTCTGATTTGTTGCACCAGTACCTGGTAGACTCTGATCTGACCTCTCCCCAAGAATTGGGAAAGAAGGCAGACAAATGGGTCAGAACAAGGGTGAACAGAAAAGTTCATACAGGGGGTGACAAAGATGGCAATAAGAAGAAAGATGGTGAAAAATCTCAAGATAAGCATGGGGATAAGGGTTAAACCAAACGATCCCACTTCAAATCTTAAACACTCTTCAGAGGGTGGGGATAAAACAAATTCTTCCTCTTCTTCCCAACCTGCACACATTAAAAAGCCTTGGTGCTTTGTGTGTAAAAACAGAGGCCATAGGCCAGGGGATAAGTCCTGTCCAGGTAAACCCCCTGAGCCTACCACCACTAATACATCAAGCTCTAGTGCCCCTAGCAGTAGTGGTACTAGTGGTGGGACTGCTGGCAACAGTCAAGCAAAGGGTGTAGTTGGGTTCACTTATGGGTCCATAGTGGAAACTGATGTAATCAGTCCCAAGACAGTTTCTGTCACACCTAGTGGCATTGGCCTTGCCACACTGGCTGCTTGTCCCCTTACAATGGATAAGTACAGGCAGACAGTTTCAATAAATGGTGTTGAGGCCTTGGCCTACAGGGACACAGGTGCCAGTTTCACTTTGGTGACTGAAAACCTAGTGCCTCCTGAACAACACATCATTGGACAACAGTATAAGATTATTGATGTCCATAACTCCACTAAGTTTCTTCCCTTAGCTATAATTCAGTTTAGTTGGGGTGGAGTTACTGGCCCTAAGCAGGTGGTGGTATCACCTAGCTTACCTGTAGACTGTCTCTTAGGTAATGACCTAGAGGCCTCAGGTTGGGCTGATGTAGAGTTTTATGCCCATGCAGCCATGCTGGGCATCCCTGAGGAATTGTTCCCTCTCATTTCAAGTGAAATGAAAAAGCAAAGGAGAGAAGGCCTGAAAACTCAGGATCCCTCTCCATCAACAGGTAAAAAGGGTATCACAGTATCCCCTAACCACCCTACCATTCAGGATACTATTCCTGTGGTGGGAGAAACCTCTCCTGGGGTGGCACCTGTTCTAAGGGAATCATCAGCTGGCAAAGCTGGACTCCCTGAGGTGGAAGTACCTCTCTGTGGGATAACTAACATTGGTGAGAAAAACAGCACCATTTTAGTTAACATGGAGCATCCCTCCAACCCTTCCAGAGAAACTTTAGTGCAGAAACCCTGCACTACCTCACAACACTTAGGACAGCATCCCTGCCCTAGTGTGGAGCTCATAGGACAGCATCCCTGCCCTGCTCCAACTCAAGAGAAACAGCATCCCTGTTCTCTCTTCCAGCCAGATGGACAAAGTTTTTGCCCAGCTATGGCTTTTCTGAGACAGCATCCCTGTCTGGCATTTCCATCACTACAAATAGGTTCAGTGGACAATTCCCACTGCTCTAAACTAAAACTTACTGATAGAAACTCTGAAAATACATCTTCACATTGTTGCTTAGCTAAAAAACTTCAAACAGGGTGGTTTACATCCCCACAGGGAAGTAACCATATAGTGGATGATAAAGGGAGTAACCAGTCTATTGCAGAGCTACTCTCTACTTATCACCACTTAGACAATAAAGTCTCAACTGGCCAAGGTTAGCCTTATTGTCCTTCGTTTGGGGGGGGGTTGTGTGAGAAGGTAGCCTCTTTCTAGCCTTGTTACCCCCACTTTTGGCCTGTTTGTGAGTGTATGTCAGGGTGTTTGTCACTGTTTTCACTGTCTCACTGGGATCCTGATAGCCAGGCCTCAGTGCTCATAGTGAAAACACCATGTTTTCAGTATGGTTGTTATGTGTCACTGGGATCCTGCTGGTCAGGACCCCAGTGCTCATAGGTTTGTGGCCTATATGTATGTGTCACTGGGACCCTGTCACACAGGGCCCCAGTGCTCATAGGTGTGCATGTGTATGTTCCCTGTGTGGTGCCTAACTGTCTCACTGAGGCTCTGCTAACCAGAACCTCAGTGGTTATGCTCTCTCATTTCTTTCCAAATTGTCACTGACAGGCTAGTGACCATTTTTACCAATTTACATTGGCTTACTGGAACACCCTTATAATTCCCTAGTATATGGTACTGAGGTACCCAGGGTATTGGGGTTCCAGGAGATCCCTATGGGCTGCAGCATTTCTTTTGCCACCCATAGGGAGCTCTGACAATTCTTACACAGGCCTGCCACTGCAGCCTGAGTGAAATAACGTCCACGTTATTTCACAGCCATTTTACACTGCACTTAAGTAACTTATAAGTCACCTATATGTCTAACCTTTACCTGGTAAAGGTTAGGTGCAAAGTTACTTAGTGTGAGGGCACCCTGGCACTAGCCAAGGTGCCCCCACATTGTTCAGAGCCAATTCACTGAACTTTGTGAGTGCGGGGACACCATTACACGCGTGCACTACATATAGGTCACTACCTATATGTAGCTTCACCATGGTAACTCCGAATATGGCCATGTAACATGTCTATGATCATGGAATTGCCCCCTCTATGCCATCCTGGCATTGTTGGTACAATTCCATGATCCCAGTGGTCTGTAGCACAGACCCTGGTACTGCCAGACTGCCCTTCCTGGGGTTTCTCTGCAGCTGCTGCTGCTGCCAACCCCTCAGACAGGCAGCTGCCCTCCTGGGGTCCAGCCAGGCCTGGCCCAGGATGGCAGAACAAAGAACTTCCTCTGAGAGAGGGTGTGACACCCTCTCCCTTTGGAAAATGGTGTGAAGGCAGGGGAGGAGTAGCCTCCCCCAGCCTCTGGAAATGCTTTGTTGGGCACAGGTGTGCCCAATTCTGCATAAGCCAGTCTACACCGGTTCAGGGACCCCTTAGCCCCTGCTCTGGCGCGAAACTGGACAAAGGAAAGGGGAGTGACCACTCCCCTGACCTGCACCTCCCCTGGGAGGTGTCCAGAGCTCCTCCAGTGTGCTCCAGACCTCTGCCATCTTGGAAACAGAGGTGCTGCTGGCACACTGGACTGCTCTGAGTGGCCAGTGCCACCAGGTGACGTCAGAGACTCCTTGTGATAGGCTCCTTCAGGTGTTAGTAGCCTTTCCTCTCTCCTAGGTAGCCAAACCCTCTTTTCTGGCTATTTAGGGTCTCTGTCTCTGGGGAAACTGTAGATAACGAATGCATGAGCTCAGCCGAGTTCCTCTGCATCTCCCTCTTCACCTTCTGATAAGGAATCGACCGCTGACCGCGCTGGAAGCCTGCAAACCTGCAACATAGTAGCAAAGACGACTACTGCAACTCTGTAACGCTGATCCTGCCGCCTTCTCGACTGTTTTCCTGCTTGTGCATGCTGTGGGGGTAGTCTGCCTCCTCTCTGCACCAGAAGCTCCGAAGAAATCTCCCGTGGGTCGACGGAATCTTCCCCCTGCAACCGCAGGCACCAAAAAGCTGCATCTCCGGTCCCTTGGGTCTCCTCTCAGCACGACGAGCGAGGTCCCTCGAATCCAGCGACACCGTCCAAGTGACCCCCACAGTCCAGTGACTCTTCAGCCCAAGTTTGGTGGAGGTAAGTCCTTGCCTCACCTCGCTGGGCTGCATTGCTGGGAACCGCGACTTTGCAAGCTTCTCCGGCCCCTGTGCACTTCCGGCGGAAATCCTTCGTGCACAGCCAAGCCTGGGTCCACGGCACTCTAACCTGCATTGCACGACTTTCTAAGTTGGTCTCCGGCGACGTGGGACTCCTTTGTGCAACTTCGGCGAGCACCGTTTCACGCATCCTCGTAGTGCCTGTTTCTGGCACTTCTCCGGGTGCTACCTGCTTCAGTGAGGGCTCCTTGTCTTGCTCGACGTCCCCTCTCTCTGCAGGTCCAATTTGCGACCTCCTGGTCCCTCCTGGGCCCCAGCAGCGTCCAAAAACGCCAAACGCACGATTTGCGTGTAGCAAGGCTTGTTGGCGTCCATCCGGCGGGAAAACACTTCTGCACGACTCTCCAAGGCGTGGGGGATCCATCCTCCAAAGGGGAAGTCTCTAGCCCTTGTCGTTCCTGCAGTATTCACAGTTCTTCAGCCTAGTAAGAGCTTCTTTGCACCAACCGCTGGCATTTCTTGGGCATCTGCCCATCTCCGAGCTGCTTGTGACTTTTGGACTTGGTCCCCTTGTTCCACAGGTACCTTCAGACAGGAATCCATCGTTGTTGCATTGCTGATTTGTGTTTTCCTTGCATTCTCCCTCTAACACGACTATTTTGTCCTTAGGGGAACTTTGGTGCACTTTGCACTCACTTTTCAGGGTCTTGGGGAGGGTTATTTTTCTAACTCTCACTATTTTCTAATAGTCCCAGCGACCCTCTACAAGGTCACATAGGTTTGGGGTCCATTCGTGGTTCACATTCCACTTTTGGAGTATATGGTTTGTGTTGCCCCTATCCCTATGTTTCCCCATTGCATCCTATTGTAATTATACATTGTTTGCACTGTTTTCTAAGACTATACTGCATATTTTTGCTATTGTGTATATATATCTTGTGTATATTTCCTATCCTCTTACTGAGGGTACACTCTAAGATACTTTGGCATATTGTCATAAAAATAAAGTACCTTTATTTTTAGTATAACTGTGTATTGTGTTTTCTTATGATATTGTGCATATGACACTAAGTGGTACTGTAGTAGCTTCACACGTCTCCTAGTTCAGCCTAAGCTGCTCTGCTAAGCTACCATTATCTATCAGCCTAAGCTGCTAGACATCCTATACACTAATAAGGGATAACTGGGCCTGGTGCAAGGTGCAAGTACCCCTTGGTACTCACTACAAGCCAGTCCAGCCTCCTACAGTTACCCCCTGACTTTTTGCCTTTGCTGATGCTATGTTGTGATTTGCAAGTGTGCTGAGGCCTGCTAACCAGGCCCCAGCACCAGTGTTCTTTCCCTAACCTGTACTTTTGTTTTCACAATTGGCACACCCTAGCATCCAGGTAAGTCCCTTGTAACTGGTACCCCTGGTACCAAGGGCCCTGATGCCAGGGAAGGTCTCTAAGGGCTGCAGCATATCTTATGCCACCCTGGGGACCCCTCACTCAGCACAAACACCCTGCTTGTCAGCTTGTGTGTGTTGGTGAGGACAAAACGAGTAAGTCGGCATGGCACTCCCCTCAGGGTGCCATGCCAACCTCACACTGCCTATGCAGTATAGATATGTCACCCCTCTAGCAGGCCTTACAGCCCTAAGGCAGGGTGCACTATACCATAGGTGAGGGCACCAGTGCATGAGCACTGTGCCCCTACAGTGTCTAAGCCAAACCTTAGACATTGTAAGTGCAGGGTAGCCATAAGAGTATATGGTCTGGGAGTCTGTCAAACACGAACTCCACAGCACCATAATGGTTACACTGAAAACTGGGAAGTTTGGTATCGAACTTCTCAGCACAATAAATGCACACTTATGCCAGTGTACAATTTATTGTAACATACACCCCAGAGGGCACCTTAGAGGTGCCCCCTGAAACCTTAACCAACTACCCGTGTAGGCTGACTGGTTTTAGCAGCCTGCCACACTCGAGACATGTTGCTGGCCACATGGGGAGAGTGCCTTTGTCACTCTGTGGCTAGTAACAAAGCCTGTACTGGGTGGAGGTGCTTCACACCTCCCCCTGCAGGAACTGTAACACCTGGCGGTGAGCCTCAAAGGCTCACCCCCTTTGTTACAGCACCACAGGGCACTCCAGCTAGTGGAGTTGCCCGCCCCCTCCGGCCACGGCCCCACTTTTGGCGGCAAGGCCGGAGGAAATAATGAGAATAACAAGGAGGAGTCACTGGCCAGTCAGGACAGCCCCTAAGGTGTCCTGAGCTGAGGTGACTAACTTTTAGAAATCCTCCATCTTGCTGATGGAGGATTCCCCCAATAGGGATAGGAATGTGACCCCCTGCCCTTGGGAGGAGGCACAAAGAGGGTGTACCCACCCTCAGGGCTAGTAGCCATTGGCTACTAACCCCCCAGACCTAAACACGCCCTTAAATTTAGTATTTAAGGGCTCCCCTGAACCTAGGAACTCAGATTCCTGCAACCTAAGAAGAAGAGGACTGCTGAGCTGAAAAACCCTGCAGAGAAGACGGAGACACCAACTGCTTTGCCCCAGCCCTACCGGTCTGTCTCCCCCCCTTCTGAAGAAACTGCTCCAGCGACGCTTTCCCCAGGACCAGCAACCTCTGAATCCTCAGAGGACTGCACTGCTCTAAAAGGACCAAGAAACTCCAGAGAACAGCGGCCCTGTTCACCAAAGACTGCAACTTTGTTTCCAAAGGAGCAACTTAAAGACAACTGCGTTTCCCGCCAGAAGCGTGAGACTTGCAACTCTGCACCCGACGCCCCCGGTTCGACTTGTGGAGAAACAACACTTCAGGGAGGACTCCCTGGCGACTACGAGACTGAGTAGCCAGAGTTGCCCCCCCTGAGCCCCCACAGCGACGCCTGCAGAGGGAATCCCGAGGCTCCCCCTGACCGCGACTGCCTGACTCCCAGATCCCGACGCCTGGAAAAGACTCTGCACCCGCAGCCCCCAGGACCTGAAGGATCGGAACTCCAGTGCAGGAGTGACCCCCAGGAGGCCCTCTCCCTTGCCCAGGTGGTGGCTACCCCGAGGAGCCCCCCCCTTGCCTGCATCGCTGAAGAGACCCCTTGGTCTCCCATTGATTCCAATTGAAAACCCGACATGTGTTTGCACACTGCACCCGGCCGCCCTGTGCTGCTGACGGTGTACTTTCTGTGCTAACTTGTGTCCCCCCCGGTGCCCTACAAAACCCCCCTCGTCTGCCCTCCTAGGACGCGGGTACTTACCTGCTGGCAGACTGGAACCGGGGCACCCCCTTCTCCATTGAAGCCTATGCGTTTTGGGCACCACTTTGACCTCTGCACCTGACCGGCCCTGAGCTGCTGGAGTGGTAACTTTGGGGTTGCTCTGAACCCCCAACGGTTGGCTACCTTGGACCCAAACTTGAACCCCGTAGGTGGTTTACTTACATACAAAAACTAACAAATACTTACCTCCCCCAGGAACTGTTGAAAATTGCACTGTGTCTAGTTTTAAAATAGCTATATGTGATTTATTTGAAAAGTATATATGCTATTGTGATTATTCAAAGTTCCTAAAGTACTTACCTGCAATACCTTTCATTTAAAGTATTACATGTAAAATGTGAACTTGTGGTTCTTAAAATAAACTAAGAAAATATATTTTTCTATACAAAAACCTATTGGCCTGGAATTGTCTTTGAGTGTGTGTTCCTCATTTATTGCCTGTGTGTGTACAACAAATGCTTAACACTACTCCTTTGATAAGCCTACTGCTCGACCACACTACCACAAAATAGAGCATTAGTATGATTTCTTTTTGCCACTATCTTACCTCTAAGGGGAACCCTTGGACTATGTGCATACTATTCCTTACTTTGAAATAGTGCATACAGAGCCAACTTCCTACACGTGGTAATGGGACTCTTTCTATGACTGCTAATGAACATGGGCATCAACTCCAATGTTAGACCATTTTCCGCAAAGCAGGTGAGGATGGAGAAAAGGAATGTAAAAGGAAGAAAATGAAAAGAACCTCCGCAAAAACCAAAGTCTTTCAGGGAACTGAGCGGCACATGTAAACCTAAAGCACTACATGCCTCGAACAGATGCTTAGAGGGTAACATTCAGTTTGGGGCATATGTGGATGTAGATACATATGCTGTGCATAAACTGTACAGCAGTACCTAGCTTAAGCCATGGCTAGCCGGGGGATGTTGCAGAGGACTGAAAAAGTGTTAGAAGAACAGCTTATCAAACCCTTGCTTGTTGGAGTGCCAAGACGTCCAACAGAAGGGTCTGATGATTGTGTGTGGAGTGGATCATGCAATTGTCTCAGTTATGCCAGCTTTGGTAGAATTGTCAAGGAAAGCCATAGTGGTACCCTTCCTGAGACTGAAGTGTGTCTGGGTGGGCAGCTGACTTTCAGCCTAAATGCAGCACGTTTGGATATACATGACAATCTAAAGGAAAGTACCTCTTTTTGACTTGGTGCAGACAAAAGTGAAAACACAACATGGCACACAGCCTGTGTGCCATGTCCCCTAACACTGCATGCAATATATGTAAGTAACCCCTCTGGCAGGCCTAACAGCCCTAAGGCAGGGTACATTATATCACATGAAGGCATATCTGCACGAGCAGATAGATATACCTCTGCTATGTCTATGTCACTTCTCAGACATAGTAAGTTACCAGGGAAGCCATTTTAAATGCATATGCAGGAGACTGGCACTTTCATTTTTAGGAAAGGTGATCAGAATTTGCCCTCATGTTATCACCCCATTTCGTTGTTAGATTCATCTATGAAGATCCTGGGTCGGGTCATTAGCGATAAACTTGAAGTTTGGGCAGAGGAAACATTTTTTTTTTAGTCCTGTGCAATATGGTTTTCGTCCTGGGTTAGAGCAGGAATTAAACCTCACATATACTAGGTAAATAAATATGTGGTCGCTAAATGTGGTACCCTGCATATGGCCTTTATGGATCTTTCCAGTGCATTCGATATGGTTGTTAGAGAAATCTTATGGGAAATGATGGAATGTGCTGGTATAGATATGAATTTACTTGGGTCTACTAAGGCGGCTTCACCAGGACACCACCAGTAGAGTGCGCTATACTAGTGAGGGTCATTGTACAGCCCAAATCAGTGTAGCTAGAGGGATTAGACAAGGATGTATCTTAGCACCTTTTTTGTTTCTGCTTTAAATTAATGCCCTATGTAGTAAAGTAGCCTCTTTCTTGGTATCGTTACCCCCATTTTCTGCCTGCTGTCAGTGTGTTTGACACTGTCTACTGGGATGCCGCTAACCAAGACCACAGTAGTTTTGCTCTCTCCTGTAAATTGTACCTTTTTTGTCTCACAATTGGAATACTGGTCCCTCCCATGTAAGTCCCTAGTATATGGTACCTATGTACCCAGGGCATTGGGGTTTTCAGGGGATCCCTATGGGCTACAGCAATTATTCTGCCACCCTTAGGGAGCCCATGCAAAGGGTTCTGCAGGCCTGCCATTGCAGCCCCTGTGAAATGGGTGCATGCACCCGTTTTCACTGCAGGTCACTGCACCACGTCACTGTAAGTCACCCTTATGGTAGGTCCTCTAAGCCCAGAGGGCAGGGTGCAGGTACCTGTGTGTGAGGGCACCCCTGCACTAGCAGAGGTGCCCCCACAAAATCTAGATCCATTTTCCTGGACTTTGTGAGTGTGGGGACGCCATTTTACGTGAGTAACAAAAGCTGCTACAACTAAGAAGCCTCTTGTAAGGAAATGCTTCCTTGGCATGGTTACCCCCTAACTTTTTGCCTTTGCTGTTGCTAAGTTATGATTTGAAAGTGTGCTGGGACCCTGCTATCCAGGCCCCAGCACCAGTGTACTTTCCCTAAACTGTACCTTTGTATCCACAATTGGCACAACCATGGCACTCAGGTAAATCCCTTGTAACTGGTACCAAGGGCCCTGATGCCAGGGAAGGTCTCAAAGGGATGCAGCATGTCTTATGCCACCTGGGGGACCACTCACTCAGCACATGCACACTGCCTCACAGCTTGTGTGTGCTGGTGGGGAGAAAATGACTAAGTCGACATGGCACTCCCCTCAGTGTGCCATGCCAACCTCACACTGCCTGTGACATAGGTAAGTCACCCCTCGAGCAGGCCCTAAGGCAGGGTGCACTATACCACAGGTGAGGGCATATGTACATGAGCACTATGCCCCTACAGTGTCTAAGCAAAACCTTAGACATTGTAAGTGCAGGGTAGCCATAAGAGTATATGGTCTGGGAGTTTGTCAAACACAAACTCCACAGTTCCATAATGGCTACACTGAAAACTGGGAAGTTTTGGTATCAAACTTCTCAGCACAATAAATGCACACTGATGCCAGTGTGCAATTTATTGTAACATACACCCAGAGGGCATCTTAGAGATGCCCCTGAATACCTACCTGACTTCTAGTGTAGGCTGACCAGTTTCTGCCAGCCTGCCACACACCAGACATGTTGCTGGCCACATGGGGAGAGTGCCTTTGTCACTCTGTGGCCAGGAACAAAGCCTGTACTGGGTGGAGGTGCTTCTCACCTCCCCCTGCAGGAGCTGTAAAATCTGGTGGTGAGCCTCAAAGGCTTCTGCCTGTTAGAGCATCCCAGCTAGTGGAGATGCCCGCCCCTCCAGACACAGCCCCCACTTTTGGCGGTAAGTCCAGAGGAGATAATGAGAAAAACAAGGAGTCACATGCCAGCCAGGGCAGCCCCTAAGGTGCCCTGAGCTGAGGTGACCCCCTGCCTTTAGAAATCCTCCATCTTGGTTTTGGAGGATTCCCCCAATAGGAATATGGATGTGCACCCCTCCCCTCAGGGAGGAGGCACAAGGAGGATGTAGCCACCTTCAAGGACAGTAGGTCTCTCTAGGGCCAGAAACAAAGCCTGCACTGGGTGGAGGTGCTGGTTGGTTACTATGAGAGGCTGTCAGGGACGTCATCCACCAGGCCTAACCAGTCAGATGCTCCCAGGGGCCTCTATGCATCTTGTTTCCAAGATGGTAGAATCAAGAGGCCACCTTTCAGAGCTCTGTGCACCTACATGGGGGGAGGAGATGGACAGGGTGGTGGTCACTCCCCTGCCCTTTGTGCAGTTTCGTGCTAGAGGGGGAACCAGGGGGTTCTGAACTGGTGCAAACCGGACTATGCAAGGAGGGTGGGCACTAAATGTGCCCTTCAAAGCAGTCTGGTGGCATTCAGAGCCCACCCCACCCCTTAGATACCTAATACACAGTGGGAAGTGGTCACATCTCTCCCTTGTAGGAAATCCTTTGCTCTGCCTCTCTGGCCTAAGCCAGGCTTGCCAGCAGGGCAGAACAGTGTCTGGTGGGCTGGCAGCTAGACCCCACAAGGCTGCAGAACTGGAGGATCCCCTAAGGAACCCCTGGAGTACACGGTATCATGCAACTAACACTGGAATCAGTGTAGTTGCATGATTCTAACATGTTTGATACCAAATCTGTCTAGGTTCTGAGAAGCCATTATGTAGTTGGACTACTCGTGTCGACCAGTGTACACTACATACCTTAAGATGGCTTTGCCACACTCACAGAGTCCAGGAAATGGGGCCAGGGTTTGTAGGTGCACCCTGCTCATGCAGGGGCACCCTCACACGTAAGAGACATGCACCCTGCCCTTGGGCTCTAGGGCCTACCAGAGGGGTGCCTTATAGTGTAAGTGCAGTGACCAGGTATGTGGTTAAAGGTGCATTCACCATTTCACGCAGGCTGCAATGGAAGACCTGCAGAGACAGTTTGCATGGACCCAATGGGTGGCACAATACATGCTGCAACCCATGGGGGCATTACTGCAACCAGAACCCTACAGTATGGAATCAGCAGACAGCCACACAATGCCACTTATCGGCTTGCACACTGCTTAAGAATTCTTTGAATCTAGCCTGGCCCTATAGGAATATTCTAAAGGTGAGCAATCGGATGTTGGAAGTATCCATCTGAAAGTTTATATCTATTTAGGTACAGTGTGCAACAATCCTTTAATCTCTCACTTTCATTAGTGTTAACTAACTGATTTGTACTGGTCCGGCATGTGATAGTAAACCATGTGATGATCCTCCAGCTACTTGCCACGTCATTTATTTGTTGTGCTAGGCAATGTTGTGCTGCTATGTTGTACCTTT
The DNA here is from genome assembly GCF_031143425.1 of Pleurodeles waltl. Classification (NCBI taxonomy): domain Eukaryota; kingdom Metazoa; phylum Chordata; class Amphibia; order Caudata; family Salamandridae; genus Pleurodeles; species Pleurodeles waltl. The sequence continues at coordinate 283,119,648 of NC_090443.1, forward strand.
TTCTACAGAGAACCTTGGTATAATTCTTACCACTAAACAAGGCAAAATTTTGCATTGTCAATGTGAAACTATTTTAGACATGAACTAGACAACATTATAACATTTTAGAACATACATGTCTTTCACAAGTTGTTTCGTGTCAAATATAAAACCTTCAACGTATTTTGACACTTTAGCCAATAGCACTTCACATGCTATGGCTTTGAGTCCACAGGGAGTGTGAAAAACAAAACTAGAAGCCCTGCAATGCTGTAGGCTGAAAAGCCATGAATGGCTAATGGTATCATGTGTCACAGTGCCACTGGCAAACTTGAAGTGCAAACTAAAATTCAGTTCTCAAGTATCTACCTTGATCACCTACAAGGAGAAAAGGCAAACAGCCCTGAGAATGGAGGGGGCAGATAGCCTTTCAAACGCAAATGAAAGAATCGTACTTATATTAGCATTCCTTGGAAAAACAAACGGGCACAGTAATAATACTTTATTAATCAGAACACTACAGGCTGCCGCAGATGCTTGTCTGGTAAGACAGCTTGCATCTCTCAACACCCATCCTTTTTCTAAAGGCTTTTGTGATTTAGGTGGGGTTTGTGATTTGCCTTGCCTTGAACAGGTGCAGTACATGCTGTCAGGTTAGGGCCACCAGTGACTAAATATGTCATGGAGTAGACTTATGTCACAAGCTAAGCTTGTGAACCCCATGGATTGCCGTGAAAGTACCTCTGGTTTTAAGGTCACAAGCACATCCTATACCGATTGTCCGCAAGTAGTTTCCTTCTGCCTGTTCACTATTGATAGTTCAGTGAAAGCCCCTCAGAGCTTATTGGCCACAAGCACTGACTCCTAAAACTGCCTTGCCACAACAAAAGCCTTGACATGATATTTTTAAGCAGAGACTCTGGTTTGTGGTTGGACACAAGCAAAATCACTCTTGCCTTGATGAGTGGGCACAAAGCAAGTAAAAACTGACAAGACACATCAAAAGCCGATATCTTTCATCAGATTACACTGATCACTATCCTTCAAAAAGCCACAACTAAAGTCCATGTTCCTAGATGGACCAACACTAAACCCCTGTGCACTGATGGGTCCCCTCCCAAGACTTACTTTTTGCTGAGAACTTGTTCTCTTTTCTAGTGCGCCCACTCTTCTTCAGGCAACCGTCACAGACGAAGCTGAAACAGAACAAAACAGATGTTGGGTTATGTCCAAAAAAAAGTAGTTCAGAGGAAAATTCAGAGGTGGAGTGATATGAGGAGATGTAGGGGAAATTAAAATGGATGATATGGGCATCAGGGATATGAGCCGTCCCATCCCCCGACTAGTACTATTGGGGGGGGGAGGGGGAGAATGTAGGGGAAATTAAAACGGAGGAGCTGGGTGACAGGAGTAGGAAGTACTAGGAGAGGGGGAGACAGGGAGAAGTAAAAGGAATAAATATGGCTATAAGTGAAGTGTGTGTCCAAGAAAATATGACAGAAGAATGAGAACCGGGGAAGGCAAAGGGAACAGAAGTTTGAGTATAACAGTTAAATAGCATTACAGTCTGTCAAGATCCACTGCCTTTGTCAAGCTGAGATTCTGTGCAACACATTTAATACAGCATCCAGTTCACCTCTGTTTGGGGTTTGCAGATTGTGAACAAGCTTCACTTAAACCCTGGAGGCTCTCTTCTGAAACATAAGTCTAGTAAGTCGAATTGTTACTTACTGGGGATGAGTGTAGGTTGCATGTCAGTCAATAAATGATATCAACATGCGAGAACGAGGACAATAGTTAGTTACATGGAGTAGAGTGCAATAACTTAAAACTGCATTTTATTCATGCCAAAAAAGTAAGGGTTCAGCAGCACAATGCATATCCATGCAATAGTCCTTATGAATGTGAACAGTGGGGGCAGCCTTGTAAATATCCACAGCAAGCAGTCTACACCAGAGCAATTCTGGTCAAATGCTTTTACTTTTTTTGTGAAAAGACAAGGAATCTATATGGCAATTTCCTGTTTGGAGCCCCTTAGACTCCTCTATAAAGCAACACCAAAAGAGACAGACAACATATTGACTCCGTCCTTGTAGTCCAGGTAGACCTCCCATCCTCCGTGTGTAGTAATTTCTCTGCGAAAGAGGAAAGGACTGGAAAATTATCACTTGGTGTAGGCAAAAATGGGTAATACTTTTGAAATGGACGACTGAGCAGTCTGGATGACTTATGGAAAACTCTAACCTGCGAGAGCACCCAGACCACACTGCCTTAGCTTGCATATGTAATCAAAAGCATAAAGGTCATATTTTAGGTCAAAGTTTAATTCAGCTTTCAGCACCTACACTGTAAGCATCTATTCGTAGTGTGCAGAGCTGCAGATTCATATACTATGCACACTCGTGCCATCTAGTGTTGGGAATGGACTTCACAACTTGCTTCTCTCAAGGAAGTTTATCACTGCTGGGAGGAGGTTGAATCTCCTCTTCTTCGAGAGAATGTGCATTGGTAGATTGCCCATTTCCCCCCCCCCCCTTGCCATGCTAGTGAGTGAGAATGAAGCTTTTGAAGATAGTACATGCTGCTGAACATGTATGCAATATGATGAAATTTATGTTTGTATGTATACATAGATTTTCATGTGTGTAAACCTGACACCATCTCATATCTGCCAGGGAGGCAGAAGGGGTGCAAGTTAATCTTTAATACACATGTAAAGAAATGGCTCCCTGTTGCAGTTACCCCCCACTTTTTGCCTGATACTGATGCTGACTTGACTGAGAAGTGTGCTGGGACCCTGCTAACCAGGCCCCAGCACCAGTGTTCTTTCACCTAAAATGTGCTTTTGATTCCACAATTGGCACACCCTGGCATCCAGGTAAGTCCCTTGTAACTGGTACCCCTGGTACCAAGGGCCCGGATGCCAAGGAAGATCTCTAAGGGCTGCAGCATATCTTATGCCACCCTGGAGACCCCTCACTCAGCACAGACACCCTGCTTGCCAGCTTGTGTGTGCTGGTGAGAACAAAACGAGTAAGTCGACATGGCACTCCCCTCAGGGTGCCATGCCAGCCTCTCTCTGCCTATGCAGGTATAGATAAGTCACCCCTCTAGCAGGCCTTACAGCCCTAAGGCAGGGTGCACTATACCATAGGTGAGGGCACCAGTGCATAAGCACTGTGCCCCTACAGTGTCTAAGCAATACATTAGACATTGTAAGTGCAGGGTAGCCATAAGAGTATATGGTCTGGGAGTCTGTTTTACACGAACTCCACAGCACCATAATGGCTACACTGAAAACTGGGAAGTTTGGTATCAAACTTCTCAGCACAATAAATGCACACTGATACCAGTGTACATTTTATTGTAAAATACACCCCAGAGGGCACCTTAGAGGTGCCCCCTGAAACCTTAACCAACTATCTGTGTAGGCTGACTGGTTCCAGCAGCCTGCCACAACCGAGACATGTTGCTGGCCCCATGGGGAGAGTGCCTTTGTCACTCTGAGGCCAGTAACAAAGCCTGCACTGGGTGGAGATGCTAACACCTCCCCCAGGCAGGAGCTGTCACACCTGGCGGTGAGCCTCAGGCTCACCCCTTTGTGCCAGCACCGCAGGACACTCCAGCTAGTGGAGTTGCCCGCCCCCTCCGGCCCCGGCCCCCACTTTTGGCGGCAAGGCCGGAGAAAATAATGAGAAAAACAAGGAGGAGTCACTGGCCATTCAGGACAGCCCCTAAGGTGTCCTGAGCTGAAGTGACTCCAACTTTTAGAAATCCTCCATCTTGCAGATGGAGGATTCCCCCAATAGGATTAGGGATGTGACCCCCTCCCCTTGGGAGGAGGCACAAAGAGGGTGTACTCACCCTCAGGGCTAGTAGCCATTGGCTACTAACTCCCCAGACCTAAACACGCCCTTAAATTTAGTATTTAAGGGCTCCCCTGAACCTAAGAATTTAGATTCCTGCAACTTACCGAAGAAGAAGACTGCTGAGCTGAAAACCCCTGCAGAAGAAGAAGAAAGAAGACACCAACTGCTTTGGCCCCAGTCCTACCGGCCTGTCTCCTGCCTTCTAAAGAACCCTGCTCCAGCGACGCTTTCTCCAGGACCAGCGACCTCTGAATCCTCAGAGGACTGCCCTGCTTCCAAGAGACCAAGAAACTCCAGAGGACAGCGGCACTGCTCCAAAAGAACTGCAACTTTGTTTCAAGGAGCAGACTTAAAGACCCCTGCAACTCCCCGCCAGAAGCGTGAGACTTGCAACACTGCACCCGGCAACCCCGACTCGACTGGTGGAGAACCAACACCTCAGGGAGGACCCTCCGGCGACTCCGAGTCCGTGAGTAACCAAAGTTGTCCCCCCTGAGCCCCCACAGCGACGCCTGCAGAGGGAATCCTGAGGCTCCCCCTGACCGCGACTGCCTGAACTCCATCTCCCGACGGCTGGAAAAGACCCTGCACCGCAGCCCCCAGCACCTAAAGGAACGGAACTCCTGTGCAGGAGTGACCCCCAGGAAGCCCTCTCCTTTGCCCAGGTGGTGGCTATCCTGAGGAGCCCCCCCTTGCCTGCCTGCAACGCTGAAGAGATCCCTTGATCTCTCATTGATTTCCATTGAAAACCCGACGCTTGTTTCTACACTGCACCCGGCCGCCCCAGTGCCGCTGAGGGTGTACTTTTTGTGTGGACTTGTGTCCCCCCCGGTGCCCTACAAAACCCCCCTGGTCTGCCCTCCGAAGACGCGGGTACTTACCTGCTGGCAGACCGGAACCGGGGCACCCCCTTCTCTCCATTGAAGCCTATGCGTTTTGGGCACCTCTTTGACCTCTGCACCTGACCGGCCCTGAGCTGCTGGTGTGGTAACTTTGGGGTTGCTCTGAACCCCCAACGGTGGGCTACCTTGGACCCAAACCTGAGACTTGTAAGTGATTTACTTACCTGACAAAAACTAACAAAAACTTACCTCCCCAGGAACTGTGAAAATTGCAGTGTCCACTTTTAAAACAGCTTATTGTGTTTTATGTAAAAAGTATACATGCTAATGTAATGATTCAAAGTTCCTGAAGTACTTACCTGCAATACCTTTCAAATGAGATATTACATGTAGAATTTGAACCTGTGGTTCTAAATATAAACTAAGAAAAGATATTTTTCTATAACAAAACCTATTGGCTGGATTTGTCTCTGAGTGTGTGTACCTCATTTATTGCCTGTGTGTATGTACAACAAATGCTTAACACTACTCCTTTGATAAGCCTACTGCTCGACCACACTACCACAAAATAGAGCATTAGTATTATCTCTTTTTGCCACTATCTTACCTCTAAGGGGAACCCTTGGACTCTGTGCATACTATTCCTTACTTTGAAATAGTGCATACAGAGCCAACTTCCTACAACACACTATGAACAGATGCTTACAGGTTAAGATACTCCATTCACAGCTTGTGTTGGCTGCAGATACACATGCTATTCACCGACTGTGAAGCAGTACTCCTCTCGCAGTGGCTCCAGGCATCAGATGATGCAGATGATTGAAATAATGTTTATAAGACTGTTTGACCTACAAAAGACTGCCTGGTGTGAACATCCACACAATAGTGTTTTGTGAATGTGTGTGGATCTGACCAAGCAGCCGTCTTACAAATGTCTGCTAAGTGGATGTTTCCTAAGAAAGCAAGTGAAGCACCTTTTTCATAGTAGAGTGGGCTCTTAGAATGGTATGTAAAGTTCTTTTGGCCTTTCCAAAACAGATCTGGATACATTTCACAATCCCATTTGCAATTCTTGCTATAGAAATGGCTTTACCTTTCCGTGGTTTTCAGAAAGCCTCAGAAAGCTGTTGTGTCTTCCTAAAAGTTTTATGCCTCTCGATGTAATACAGGAGTGCTCTTTTAACATCAAGTGTGGCTCAGGAAAGAATACTGGCAAATCAAGTGTTTGGTTTGAATGAAATGGAGAGTGGGCCTTTGTGAGAGATTCTGGATTTGTATGAAGACGTACCTTATCCTGGAAAACTGACGGTAAGGTTCTTCTTTGGTTAGAGCATGAATTTCACTAACTCTTCTCAGGGAAGTTATCGCGACAAGGAAAGCTACCTTCCAAGAGAGGAAATGCAGGACACAAATGCAGTGGTTAAAAAGGTGTTGACATTAGCTGTATAAGGACGACGTTAAAGTTCAACAAAAGTACTGGTGGTGTACGTGGTGGAATTATTCTTTTCAACCCTTCCATGAACGCTTTAATGGCTAATATGCGAAAAAGTGACTGACGCTTGTTGTTTTAGAGGCAAGCCACAATTGCTGCAAAAAAGCAGTTGTATGCTTAGTATGACGGGGTAGCATACTATCTGTTGCACACAAGAGTCTGTATGCTGGGCTGTACAAAAGTGTACAAAACATTTCCACTTGGCTGCATAACAGGCTCTTTCTGATGGACTTCTTGCCTCTTTTTCAATGTCCATACATTCGGGAGGCAATTGCAAATATCTAAACTCTACAACTTCAGGAGTCAGATTGCAAGGTTGAGTTGTTTGGAGTTTGGATGCCTGACTCTGCCGTTGCTCTGAGTGAGAAGATCTGGTATGTTGATAAGCTTCTTGTGAGGCACTAGAGGCAACTCTACCAAAGTTGGAGTTCTGAGAATCATTTTGAGAGACTTTTGTCTGAATTTCCTGACCAGATATGGAATGAGTGGGACAGGCTGAGAAGCGTACGCAAATATCCTTGACCAGTTCATCCATGAAGCATTGTCCCTGGACCATAGATGTTGGTACCTGAAGGGGAAGTTTCAGCATTTTGAGTTTTCTATGGTGGTAAATAGATACACTTCTGGTGTTCCCCAAAGCTGGAAGCAAAAGCTGAGGATTTGGGGGTGGAATTATCACTTGAGGACTTGTCTCTGCATCCTGCTTAGCAGGTCAACCACTGCACTGTCCATTCCAGGAAGATATTCCCCCAGGTGGTGGATGTGGACGATTGCAGTAAAGTGCCCCTTTTCTTGGCAGGGTTACCCCCATTTTTTTGGCTGTTGTCAGTGTGTTTGGCTGTGTTCACTGGGATCCTAAGAAACACGACCCCAGTGATTATGCTCTCTCTCTTCTAACTTGGTAACTAGCAACATTTTCACCCCACATTTGGCATACTGGTGCCCCCATATAAGTCCCTAGTAAGTGGTACACAGGTAACCAGGGCATTGGGGTCCCAGGGGATCCCCAAGGGCTGCAGCATGTCCATGGGGAGCCCATGCAAAGTGGTCTGCAGGCCTGCAATTACAGCCTGCATGAAAGGGTGCATGCACCCTTTTTCACCATAGGTCACAGCACCAGGTCACTAGAAGTTACCCATATAGCAGGCCCTCCTAGCTCAGAGGGTAGGGTGCAAGTACCTTTGTGTGAGGGCTCCCCTGCACTAGCAAAAGTGCCCCCACGCATTCCAGTTCCATTTTCATGGACTCCGTGAGTGCAAGGATGCCATTTTAGGCGTGTACTGGACATAGGTCACTACCTATGTCCAGCTACATAATGGTAACTCTGAACCTAGACATGTTTGGTATCAAACATGTCTGAATCATACCCCAATACTGTTGCCAGTACTGGAAGTAGGATTCCATGCACTCTGGGGGCTCCTTAGAGGATCCCCAGTATGGCTACCACCAGTCTTACAGGGTTTTCCGGGCAGCGCAAGCTGCTGCCACCCTACATACAGGTTTCTGCCCTCCTGCTGCTTGATCTGATCAAGAAGGCAGAACAAAGGATTTCCTTTCGGAGAGGGAGGTAACACCCTCTCCCTTTAGAAATGGGTGTGAATGGCTTAGGAGGGGTAGCCTCTCCAAGCCACTTGTTGTGCTTTGAAGGGCACATTTGGTGCCCTCCGTGCGTAAACCAGTCCACACTGGTTCAGGGATCCCCAAGTCCCTGCTCTGGCGTGAAACTGGACAACAGAAAGGGGAGTGACCACTCCCCTGTCCATCACCACCCAGGGGTGGTGCCCAGAGCTCCTTCAGGTGGCCACTTGATTCTGCCATCTTGGATCCAAGGTGGGCGAGCCCCTGGGAGCATCTGAGTGGCCAGGTCAGGTAGCTGACGTCGCAGTCTCCACCTGATATGTGGTCACCCTGCTACGTGACCAATCCCCCTTTCTGGGCTATGCAGGATCTCCCTCTTGGGTGGGTCCACAGTTTTAACGTGCAAGACTACCTTCCAGCAGGACTCCTCTGCAACGTTTGCTTCATTTCTGGCCACTGGAACCATAACTGGACTCCACAGGAACCAACAATCTGCAACTTCAGTGACGAGACTGCTCCTTCCTGCAACTGCAACATTTCCCTGCCTGTGCATCCTCTGAGGTCGACGAGACTCCAGCCTGCACCAAGAGGTAAGAAGGAATCTCCCATGGAGCGATGGGGTCACTCCCCTGCATCTGCAGGCACTAACTGCAAAGACGACCAGCTGCGTGGATCATCTCTCCTCTGGAGCTGCGTGGATCCTGCATCACAGGTGGTGGTCTAGAGTGGTCCCCTTGGTCCTCTCTGCAAGCTGTCCAACTTGGGAGACAGTAAGCTCTTGCCGCTCCTTGCAGGACAGTACCCCTGTGCACTGTGGCTCTTGCAGCTACAAAGGCTTGTTTGCTCCTCCTCAAAGGGATATTTAGGCTTTGTGTAGCCCCAGGCCCTCAGCACTTCTTCCTGCTTAGCACAGCCTACTATCTGCTGTTCCAGCGACATGGGACTTCTCTTCAGATGTGCAGAGAGGGCCTCACTGCAACTGCTGCGCCTGCTGCCAGTGGGCTTCCTCCTCTTCTTGTGACTCTTCCGACTGCTGAGGGTCACACAGGACTCTCCTTCTTGGGTCGAGGCCCCTGGGCCTTGCTTGTCCTCTTCAGTCTTGCAACACTTCTTTTTTTCCTACTGCATTTGCCAAGGCTTGTTGAAGGGCTTTTTTGCACCACTGCAGCCTGACAGATGACGTTGGACACAGACTGCATCACTTCAGGAACTCTTCATCTTCTGTGCTGCACAGCTAGTCTTCTTCGTCCCCAGTCAACCTGGTACTGCATCCACAGAATAGCGGGTAATGGCACCTGTCACAACTGTGCACTCCAACTCGAACTGCACTTGGTTCCCTTTCTTTGCAGGTCCTCTTCTGCCAGAATCCACCTTTGGGTCCTTCCAGTCTTGTTTGGCTCTTGCACACTCCTTTTCCAAAGTCCTCCTTTTGGGAAAACCAGGTACTTACCTCTGCTCTCCTGGTTGCTGGGGGTCACACCGGTACTCACCTCTTGGGGTTCCTAGTTCCACCAGCTCCCATATACTGATTCCACTTCCTTGGGTGAGTGGGCTGTATCTCTCATTCCACTTATTTAGTATATAGTTTGGCCCACCCCTAGGGCCTACACTGTTTTCTAATACTTTGCCAAAGGTAATTGCCCTTTATGCTCTTTACTGATTGCTATTGTGTATATACTTAGGGGAATATTTATACTCTGATTGCGCTGGATTTGCAGTTTTTTTATGTTATTTTTTTTAACGCAAATCCGGCGCAAACTTAACTCCATATTTATACTTTGGCGCTAGACCCCTCTAGCATCAAAGTTATGGAGTTTGCATCATTTTTGGGACGTGGAATCCTACCTTGCGTCAATGAGATGCAAGGTAGGCGCTCCCGTGCAAAAAATGACGAAGGCATTTGCGCCTTATTTATCCTCCCGCGCTAAAATGACGATTGGGAGGAGGAGGGCCTTAAATAATGGCGCTAAGCCTGTTTAGCGCCATTTTTTAACGCCTGGGTCAGGGCAGGCATTAGGGGACCTGTGGGCAAATTTCCATGGTCAGAGATTTCCTGCACCAAGGAACACCCCCTGCCACCCTCACCCACCCCCTGGAGGACACCCATGGATGGGGGGACCCATCCCAGGTAAATTGAGGTATGTATTTTAATTTATTTTTTTGTTTTTAAGTGGCATGGGGAGCCCAACTGTCAACACAAATCAGACTCAGAGATTCTGGTTCTTCCACAGGTGAGTCCAGTCCCTCTGGGAACATCGAGGACAGCCTCAATGAGGAGGACATCCTTTTAGCAAGGATGGCCAAAAGATTAGCTTTGGAGAAACAGCTCCTGGCTATAGAAAGGGAGAGAAAGGAAATGGGTTTAGAACCAATAAATGGTGGCAGCAACAAAATAGCTAGGGACAGAGAGTATTTTAACATCCCTAAAGGGATTGTCCCCAAATATGAGGATGGTGATGACATCACCAAGTGGTTCATAGCCTTTGAGAGGGCTTGTGGAACCAGAAGATTAAAAAAAGTCTCACTGGGGAGCTCTCCTTTAAGAACTGTTTACTGGTAAGTGTAGGGATAGGCTCCTCACACTCACTGGTGCAGATGCTGAATCATGACCTCATGAAGGCTACCCTGAATGAGGGCTTTGGGTTCACTACTGAGGAGTATAGAATTAGGTTCAGGGAGGGCTCACAACACCTCAAGCCAGTCCTGGTTTGATTTTGTAGACTACTCAGTGAAAACACTGGATAGTTGGGTAACTGGAAACAAAGTGCATGACTATGATGGGCTTTATAATTGGTTTATGAAAGAACACATTTTAAGAAACTGCTTCAATGAAAAGTTGCATCAATATCTGGTAGACCTAGGTCAAATTTCTCCGCAAGAATTAGGTAGGAAGGCAGACCACTGTGTCAAGGACTAGGGTAACAAAAACATCCACTGGGGGTGACCAAAAGAAAGGGGTTACAAAGCCTTCCCGGGAGAAAGTGGGTGACACTCCTAGAAGAAAAAAAATGAAAGTCTTCTGTAGGCCCCCAAAAACCTATCCAGGTGGGTGGCTTCCAAGACACATCCCACAACAAAAGTGAGTACCAGGGTAAGAACTGGGATGCCACTAAGGCATGATGCCACAACTGTAGACAGACGGCATCACACCAAGGACACTTCCTGTCCCAAAAACAAACCCCCTAGGCAAAATCCCAGGGGTGACCAGTGTAGCCATTGGGGATGACTCCTCAGATGAGGAGGTCCTCATAGCCTTTAACAGGAAAATGGGCCCAAAAGGTGAGATGGAGATTCCAGAGGGAAGTAGACAATTGCACCACCTACTGGTGAATGAAACCCCAGCCACTGCCCTGAGAGGCACGTCTGCCAGTCACACTATTGTGCATGACAGGCTGGTGCTCTCAAACCAGTACCTCCCAGGTGAGACTGCCAGAATAAGGGTTAGCCCAGAAAAAGTCACTAGCAGGCCTGTGGCTTTAGTGTCCCCAGAAGTGGGTGGGACTTTTAGCTGGAGAAGGGTGGTAGTCAGTGCAGACCTCCCCCTTGATTATCTCAGAGGTTGGTCAGAGCCCAAGAGAAGAAACGGTCCAGTGCCAGACCTCTCCCAAGCATTCTGGGGGTACTACTCCTGCAGTACCTGCATGTAGGCCCCAGAAGAAGAAAAAAAACACGAAAACAGTGCAGGAAAGGTGGACAACCTTTAGCCAAGGCTCCAGCAAGCCAAGGAGATTCCGGAAGGGAGCTGAGGTACTGATGTCGACTGGCACCCAGACGGTCGCAGAAATGAAAATGTCACTTACCCAGTGTACATCTGTTCGTGGCATCAGTCGCAGTAGATTCGCATGTTTTGCAATAGCTCGCCATCTGGTGTTGGGCCGGAGTGTTACAAGTTGTTTTTCTTCGAAGAAGTGTTTCGAGTCACGGGACCGAGTGACTCCTCCTTTTGTCTCCATTGCGCATGGGCGTCGACTCCATCTTCGATTGTTTTTCCCCGCAGAGGGTGAGGTAGGAGTTGAATTGTAGTAATAGTGCCCATGCAATGGAGTGACTAAGTATGCACTTATTTAAGGTTGAGATGATACATAGATAAATAATTGAAGGTAACTTCCAAACTGCTACAGGCTCCCGGGGAGGCGGGTGGGCACATGCGAATCTACTGCGACTGATGCCACGAACAGATGTACACTGGGTAAGTGACATTTTCAGTTTTATGGCATCTGTCGCTGTAGATACGCATGTTTTGCATAGACTAGTAAGCAGTTATCTCCCCAAAAGCGGTGGATCAGCCTGTAGGAGTGGAAGTAGTCTGAAATAATGTTCTTAATACGGCTTGACCTACTGTGGCTTGTTGTGCGGATAACACGTCTACACAGTAGTGCTTGGTGAATGTGTGAGGCGTAGACCATGTGGCTGCCTTACATACTTCTTGCATTGGGATGTTTCCTAGAAAGGCCATGGTAGCACCTTTCTTTCTGGTTGAGTGTGCCCTTGGTGTAATGGGCAGCTGTCGTTTAGCTTTAAGGTAGCAGATTTGGATGCATTTAACTATCCATCTGGCTATACCTTGTTTTGATATTGGGTTTCCTGCATGAGGTTTTTGAAATGCAATAAATAGTTGTTTAGTCTTTCTGATGTTTTTTGTTCTGTCAATGTAATACATCAATGCTCTTTTGACATCTAATGTATGTAGTGCCCTTTCAGCTACGGTATCTGGCTGTGGAAAGAACACTGGAAGTTCCACTGTTTGATTTAGATGGAACGGTGAAATAACCTTTGGCAAAAATTTAGGATTGGTCCTTAGGACGACCTTATTCTTGTGTAGTTGTATAAAAGGTTCCTGTATTGTAAACGCCTGAATCTCGCTTACTCGTCTTAGGGAAGTAATGGCGATGAGAAATGCCACCTTCCAGGTTAGGAACTGTATGTCGCAGGAGTGCATGGGTTCAAAAGGTGGACCCATAAGTCTAGTTAGGACAACATTTAGGTTCCATGAAGGAACAGGTGGTGTTCTTGGTGGTATAATTCTTCTAAGGCCCTCCATGAATGCTTTAATGACTGGTATCTTATATAGGGAAGTTGAATAGGTAGTCTGCAGGTATGCAGATATTGCTGCAAGGTGTATTTTAATGGAAGAGAAAGCCAGGGTAGATTTTTGTAAGTGAAGCAAGTAACCCACTACATGTTCTGGAGTTGTGTGTAATGGTTGTATCTGATTAATATGGCAGTAGCAAACAAACCTCTTCCATTTACTTGCATAGCAGTGCCTGGTGGATGGCCTTCTGGCTTGTTTTATGACTTCCATACATTCTTGTGTAAGTTGTAAGTCCCCGAATTCTAGGATTTCAGGAGCCAGATTGCTAGATTCAGCGATGCTGGATCTGGGTGTCTGATCTTTTGGTTGTGCTGTGTCAACAGATCTGGCCTGTTGGGCAATTTGAGGCAGGGTACTACTGATAGGTCTAGCAGCGTTGTGTACCAGGGTTGCCTTGCCCAAGTTGGTGCTATCAATATGAGTTTGAGTTTGTTTTGACTGAGTTTGTTTACCAGGTAAGGAAGGAGAGGGAGAGGAGGAAAAGCGTAAGCAAATATCCCTGACCAGTTCATCCATAGGGCATTGCCTTGGGACTGTTTGTGTGGGTATCTGGATGCGAAGTTTTGGCATTTTGCGTTCTCCCTTGTCGCAAACAAGTCTATCTGAGGTGTTCCCCAGAGTTTGAAATAAGTGTTCAGAATTTGGGGGTGAATTTCCCATTCGTGGACCTGTTGGTGATCTCGAGAGAGATTGTCTGCGAGTTGATTTTGGATCCCTGGTATAAATTGTGCTATTAGGCGAATTTGGTTGTGAATTGCCCAACGCCAAATCTTTTGTGCTAGCAGGCTTAACTGCGTGGAGTGCGTCCCCCCCTTGCTTGTTTAGATAATACATTGTTGTCATGTTGTCTGTTTTGACGAGAATGTATTTGTGAACTATTATTGGTTGGAAAGCTTTTAGTGCTTGAAAAACTGCTAGAAGTTCTAGGTGATTTATATGCAGTTTTGTTTGATGTACGTTCCATTGTCCTTGTATGCTGTGTTGATCGAGGTGTGCCCCCCACCCTGTCATGGAAGCATCTGTTGTTATTACGTATTGTGGCACTGGGTCTTGGAAAGGCCGCCCTTTGTTTAAATTTATGTTGTTCCATCACAGAAGCGAGAGGTAAGTTTGGCGGTCTATTAACACCAGATCTAGAAGGTGACCCTGTGCTTGTGACCATTGTGATGCTAGTGTAGGAAGTTGGCTCTGTATGTGCTATTTCAAAGTAAGGAATAGCATGCACAGAGTCCAAGGGTTCCCCTTAGAGGTAAAATAGTGGTAAAAATAGATAATACTAATGCTCTATTTTGTGGTAGTGTGGTCGAGCAGTAGGCTTATCCAAGGAGTAGTGTTAAGCATTTGTTGTACATACACAAGGCAATAAATGAGGTACACACACTCAGAGACAAATCCAGCCAATAGGTTTTTATATAGAAAAATATCTTTTCTTAGTTTATTTTAAGAACCACAGGTTCAAATTCTACATGTAATATCTCATTCGAAAGGTATTGCAGGTAAGTACTTTAGGAACTTCAAATCATCAAAATTGCATGTATACTTTTCAAGTTATTGACAAATAGCTGTTTTAAAAGTGGACACTTAGTGCAATTTTCACAGTTCCTAGGGGAGGTAAGTATTTGTTAGGTTAACCAGGAAAGTAAGACACTTACAGGGTTCAGTTCTTGGTCCAAGGTAGCCCACCGTTGGGGGTTCAGAGCAACCCCAAAGTCACCACACCAGCAGCTCAGGGCCGGTCAGGTGCAGAGTTCAAAGTGGTGCCCAAAACACATAGGCTAGAATGGAGAGAAGGGGGTGCCCCGGTTCCGGTCTGCTTGCAGGTAAGTACCCGCGTCTTCGGAGGGCAGACCAGGGGGGGTTTTGTAGGGCACCGGGGGGGACACAAGTCCACACCGAGATTTCACCCTCAGCGGCGCGGGGGCGGCCGGGTGCAGTGTAGAAACAAGCGTCGGGTTCGCAATGTTAGTCTATGAGAGATCTCGGGATCTCCTCAGCGCTGCAGGCAGGCAAGGGGGGGATTCCTCGGGGAAACCTCCACTTGGGCAAGGGAGAGGGACTCCTGGGGGTCACTTCTCCAGTGAATGTCCGGTCCTTCAGGTCCTGGGGGCTGCGGGTGCAGGGTCTCTCCCAGGCGTCGGGACTTTAGGTTCAAAGAGTCGCGGTCAGGGGAAGCCTCGGGATTCCCTCTGCAGGCGGCGCTGTGGGGGCTCAGGGGGGACGGGTTTTGGTACTCACAGTATCAGAGTAGTCCTGGGGTCCCTCCTGAGGTGTTGGATCGCCACCAGCCGAGTCGGGGTCGCCGGGCGCAGTGTTGCAAGTCTCACGCTTCTTGCGGGGAGCTTGCAGGGTTCTTTAAAGCTGCTGGAAACAAAGTTGCAGCTTTTCTTGGAGCAGGTCCGCTGTCCTCGGGAGTTTCTTGTCTTTTCGAAGCAGGGGCAGTCCTCAGAGGATGTCGAGGTCGCTGGTCCCTTTGGAAGGCGTCGCTGGAGCAGGATCTTTGGAAGGCAGGAGACAGGCCGGTGAGTTTCTGGAGCCAAGGCAGTTGTCGTCTTCTGGTCTTCCGCTGCAGGGGTTTTCAGCTGGGCAGTCCTTCTTCTTGTAGTTGCAGGAATCTAATTTTCTAGGGTTCAGGGTAGCCCTTAAATACTAAATTTAAGGGCGTGTTTAGGTCTGGGGGGTTAGTAGCCAATGGCTACTAGCCCTGAGGGTGGGTACACCCTCTTTGTGCCTCCTCCCAAGGGGAGGGGGTCACAATCCTAACCCTATTGGGGGAATCCTCCATCTGCAAGATGGAGGATTTCTAAAAGTCAGAGTCACCTCAGCTCAGGACACCTTAGGGGCTGTCCTGACTGGCCAGTGACTCCTCCTTGTTTTTCTCATTATTTTCTCCGGCCTTGCCGCCAAAAGTGGGGCCTGGCCGGAGGGGGCGGGCAACTCCACTAGCTGGAGTGTCCTGCTGGGTTGGCACAAAGGAGGTGAGCCTTTGAGGCTCACCGCCAGGTGTGACAATTCCTGCCTGGGAGAGGTGTTAGCATCTCCACCCAGTGCAGGCTTTGTTACTGGCCTCAGAGTGACAAAGGCACTCTCCCCATGGGGCCAGCAACATGTCTCGGTTTGTGGCAGGCTGCTAAAACTAGTCAGCCTACACAGATAGTCGGTTAAGTTTCAGGGGGCACCTCTAAGGTGCCCTCTGTGGTGTATTTTACAATAAAATGTACACTGGCATCAGTGTGCATTTATTGTGCTGAGAAGTTTGATACCAAACTTCCCAGTTTTCAGTGTAGCCATTATGGTGCTGTGGAGTTCGTGTTTGACAGACTCCCAGACCATATACTCTTATGGCTACCCTGCACTTACAATGTCTAAGGTTTTGTTTAGACACTGTAGGGGTACCATGCTCATGCACTGGTACCCTCACCTATGGTATAGTGCACCCTGCCTTAGGGCTGTAAGGCCTGCTAGAGGGGTGTCTTACCTATACTGCATAGGCAGTGAGAGGCTGGCATGGCACCCTGAGGGGAGTGCCATGTCGACTTACTCGTTTTGTCTTCACTAGCACACACAAGCTGGCAAGCAGGGTGTCTGTGCTGAGTGAGAGGTCTCCAGGGTGGCATAAGACATGCTGCAGCCCTTAGAGACCTTCCTTGGCACCAGGGCCCTTGGTACTAGAAGTACCAGTTACAAGGGACTTATCTGGATGCCAGGGTCTGCCAATTGTGGATACAAAAGTACAGGTTAGGGAAAGAACACTGGTGCTGGGGCCTGGTTAGCAGGCCTCAGCACACTTTCAATTGTAAACATAGCATCAGCAAAGGCAAAAAGTCAGGGGGCAACCATGCCAAGGAGGCATTTCCTTACACAACCCCCCCCCCAAACGAAAGAGGATGAGACTAACCTTTCCCAAGAGAGTCTTCATTTTCTAAGTGGAAGAACCTGGAAAGGCCATCTGCATTGGCATGGGCAGTCCCAGGTCTGTGTTCCACTATAAAGTCCATTCCCTGTAGGGAGATGGACCACCTCAACAGTTTAGGATTTTCACCTTTCATTTGCATCAGCCATTTGAGAGGTCTGTGGTCAGTTTGAACTAGGAAGTGAGTCCCAAAGAGGTATGGTCTCAGCTTCTTCAGGGACCAAACCACAGCAAAGGCCTCCCTCTCAATGGCACTCCAACGCTGCTCCCTGGGGAGTAACCTCCTGCTAATGAAAGCAACAGGCTGGTCAAGGCCATCATCATTTGTTTGGGACAAAACTGCCCCTATCCCATGTTCAGAGGCATCAGTCTGCACAATGAACTGCTTAGAATAATCTGGAGCTTTGAGAACTGGTGCTGAGCACATTGCCTGTTTCAGGGTGTCAAAGGCCTGTTGGCATTCCACAGTCCAGTTCACTTTCTTGGGCATTTTCTTGGAGGTGAGTTCAGTGAGGGCTGTCACAATGGATCCATATCCCTTCACAAACCTCCTGTAATACCCAGTCAAGCCAAGGAATGCCCTGACTTGAGTCTGGGTTTTTGGAGCTACCCAGTCCAGAATAGTCTGGATCTTGGGTTGGAGTGGCTGAACTTGGCCTCCACCTACAAGGTGTCCCAAGTAAACCACAGTTCCCTGCCCTATCTGGCATTTGGATGCCTTGATAGAGAGGCCTGCAGATTGCAGAGCCTTCAAAACCTTCCCCAGGTGGACCAGGTGATCCTGCCAGGTGGAGCTAAAGACAGCAATATCATCAAGATAAGCTGTGCTAAAGGACTCCAAGCCAGCAAGGACTTGATTCACCAACCTTTGGAAGGTGGCAGGGGCATTCTTTAAACCAAAGGGCATAGCAGTAAACTGATAATGCCCATCAGGTGTGGAGAATGCTGTCTTTTCTTTTGCTCCAGGTGCCATTTTTATTTGCCAGTACCCTGCTGTCAAGTCAAAGGTACTTAGGAATTTGGCAGCACCTAATTTGTCTATGAGCTCATCAGCTCTTGGAATTGGATGAGCATCTGTCTTGGTGACAGAATTGAGCCCTCTGTAGTCCACACAAAACCTCATCTCTTTCTTTCCATCTTTGGTGTGAGGTTTGGGGACTAAGACCACTGGGCTAGCCCAGGGGCTGTCAGAGCGCTCAATTACTCCCAATTCTAGCATCTTGTGGACTTCCACCTTGATGCTTTCCTTAACATGGTCAGACTGTCTAAAGATTTTGTTCTTGACAGGCATGCTGTCTCCTGTGTCCACATCATGGGTACACAGGTGTGTCTGACCAGGGGTCAAGGAGAAGAGTTCAGGAAACTGTTGTAGGACTCTCCTACAATCAGCTTGCTGTTGGCCAGAGAGGGTGTCTGAGTAGATCACTCCATCTACTGTACCATCTTTTGGGTCTGATGACAGAAGATCAGGGAGAGGTTCACTCTCTGCCTCCTGATCCTCATCTGTTACCATCAACAGATTGACATCAGCCCTGTCGTGGAAGAGTTTAAGGCGGTTTACATGGATCACCCTCTTGGGGCTCCTGCTTGTGCCCAGGTCCACCAAGTAGGTGACCTGACTCTTCCTCTCTAGAACTGGGTAAGGGCCACTCCATTTGTCCTGGAGTGCCCTGGGAGCCACAGGCTCCAGAACCCAGACTTTCTGCCCTGGTTGGAACTCAACCAGTGCAGCCTTTTGGTCATACCAAAACTTCTGGAGCTGTTGGCTGGCCTCAAGGTTTTTGGTTGCCTTTTCCATGTACTCTGCCATTCTAGAGCGAAAGCCAAGTACATAGTCCACTATGTCTTGTTTTGGCTCATGGAGAGGTCTCTCCCAGCCTTCTTTAACAAGAGCAAGTGGTCCCCTTACAGGATGACCAAACAGAAGTTCAAAGGGGGAGAATCCTACTCCCTTCTGTGGCACCTCTCTGTAAGCGAAAAGCAGACATGGCAAGAGGACATCCCATCTCCTTTTGAGCTTTTCTGGGAGCCCCATGATCATGCCTTTTAATGTCTTGTTGAATCTCTCAACCAAGCCATTAGTTTGTGGATGGTATGGTGTAGTGAATTTATAAGTCACTCCACACTCATTCCACATGTGCTTTAGGTATGCTGACATGAAGTTGGTACCTCTGTCAGACACCACCTCCTTAGGGAAACCCACTCTGGTAAAGATACCAATGAGGGCCTTGGCTACTGCAGGGGCAGTAGTCGACCTAAGGGGAATAGCTTCAGGATACCTGGTAGCATGATCCACTACTACCAGGATATACATATTTCCTGAGGCTGTGGGAGGTTCCAGTGGACCAACTATGTCCACACCCACTCTTTCAAAGGGAACCCCCACCACTGGAAGTGGAATGAGGGGGGCCTTTGGATGCCCACCTGTCTTACCACTGGCTTGACAGGTGGGGCAGGAGAGGCAAAACTCCTTAACCATGTTGGACATATTGGGCCAGTAGAAGTGGTTGACTAACCTCTCCCACGTCTTGGTTTGTCCCAAATGTCCAGCAAGGGGAATGTCATGGGCCAATGTTAGGATGAACTTCCTGAACAGCTGAGGCACTACCACTCTCCTAGTGGCACCAGGTTTGGGGTCTCTGGCCTCAGTGTACAGGAGTCCATCTTCCCAATAGACCCTATGCGTTCCATTTTTCTTGCCTTTGGACTCTTCAGCAGCTTGCTGCCTAAGGCCTTCAAGAGAGGGACAGGTTTCTTGTCCCTTACACAGCTCCTCCCTTGAGGGTCCCCCTGGGCCTAAGAGCTCAACCTGATAAGGTTCAAGCTCCAAAGGCTCAGTTCCCTCAGAGGGCAGAACTTCTTCCTGAGAAGAGAGGTTCCCTTTCTTTTGCTGTGCTGCAGTTGGTTTCCCAACTGACTTTCCTGTTCTCTTGGTAGGCTGGGCCATTCTTCCAGACTCCAGCTCTACTTGTTCACCCTGTGCCTTGCACTGTGCTCTTGTTTTCACACACACCAGTTCAGGGATACCCAGCATTGCTGCATGGGTTTTTAGCTCTACCTCAGCCCATGCTGAGGACTCCAGGTCATTTCCAAGCAGACAGTCCACTGGGATATTTGAGGAGACCACCACCTGTTTCAGGCCATTGACCCCTCCCCATTCTAAAGTAACCATTGCCATGGGATGTACTTTTCTCTGATTGTCAGCGTTGGTGACTGTGTAAGTTTTTCCAGTCAGGTATTGGCCAGGGGAAACCAGTTTCTCTGTCACCATGGTGACACTGGCACCTGTATCCCTCAGGCCCTCTATTCTAGTCCCATTAATTAAGAGTTGCTGTCTGTATTTTTGCATGTTAGGCGGCCAGACAGCTAGTGTGGCTAAATCCACCCCACCCTCAGAAACTAGAGTAGCTTCAGTGTGGACCCTGATTTGCTCTGGGCACACTGTTGATCCCACTTGGAGACTAGCCATACCAGTGTTACCTGGATGGGAGTTTGGGGTGGAACCTTTCTTGGGACAGGCCTTGTCTCCAGTTTGGTGTCCATGCTGTTTACAGCTATGACACCAGGCCTTTTTGGGATCAAAGTTTTTACCCTTGTACCCATTGTTTTGTGAAGAGGCTCTGGGCCCACCCTCCTGTGCAGGTTTTTGGGGGCCTGTAGAAGACTCTTGACTATTTTTAGTTTTGGTTGTCTCATCACCCTTCCCCTGGGGAGTCTTTGTGACCCCTTTCTTTTGGTCACCCCCTGTTGAAGTCTTGGACACCCTTGTCTTGACCCAATGGTCCGCCTTCTTTCCCAATTCTTGGGGAGAAATTGGTCCTAGGTCTACCAGATGCTGATGCAGTTTATCATTGAAACAATTACTTAACAGGTGTTCTTTCACAAATAAATTGTACAGCCCATCATAATTACTTACACCACTGCCTTGAATCCAACCATCTAGTGTTTTCACTGAGTAGTCTACAAAGTCAACCCAGGTCTGGCTCGAGGATTTTTGAGCCCCCCTGAATCTAATCCTATACTCCTCAGTGGAGAATCCAAAGCCCTCAATCAGGGTACCCTTCATGAGGTCATAAGATTCTGCATCTTGTCCAGAGAGTGTGAGGAGTCTATCCCTACACTTTCCTGTGAACATTTCCCAAAGGAGAGCACCCCAGTGAGATCTGTTCACTTTTCTGGTTACACAAGCCCTCTCAAAAGCTGTGAACCATTTGGTGATGTCATCACCATCTTCATATTTAGTTACAATCCCTTTAGGGATTTTCAACATGTCAGGAGAATCTCTGACCCTATTTATGTTGCTGCCACCATTGATGGGTCCTAGGCCCATCTCTTGTCTTTCCCTCTCTATGGCTAGGATCTGTCTTTCCAAAGCCAATCTTTTGGCCATCCTGGCTAACTGGATGTCCTCTTCACTGGGGCTATCCTCAGTGATTTCAGAGGTGTTGGTCTCTCCTGTGAGGGAACCAGCATCTCTGACTATTATTTTTGGAGTCAGGGTTTGAGGGACCCTGTTCTCCCTAGATAGGACTGGTAGGGGGGAATTGTCCTCCAAGTCACTATCCTCTTCCTCTGAGTTGCCACCCTCAGAGGGGTTGGCCTTTTCAAACTCTGCCAAAAGCTCCTGGAGCTGTATTTTGGTAGGTTTGGGGCCCATTGTTATTTTCTTTATTTTACAGAGTGACCTTAGCTCCCTCATCTTAAGATGGAGGTAAGGTGTGGTGTCGAGTTCCACCACAGTCACATCTGTGCTAGACATTTTGCTTCTAAAAGTTGGAATACTTTTTAAGAATCTACAACTGGTTCTAGAATCTAATTCAAACTTTTACAAACTTTTAAACTCTAAAAGAAATGCTAAACAGGATCTAACACAAGGCCCTAGCAGGTCTTTTAAGAATTTAGAAAACTTTTCAAATTGCAAAAATCAATTTCTAATGACAATTTTGGAATTTGTCGTGTGATCAGGTATTGGCTGAGTAGTCCAGCAAATGCAAAGTCTTGTACCCCACCGCTGATCCACCAATGTAGGAAGTTGGCTCTGTATGTGCTATTTCAAAGTAAGGAATAGCATGCACAGAGTTCAAGGGTTCCCCTAAGAGGTAAAATAGTGGTAAAAATAGATAATACTAATGCTCTATTTTGTGGTAGTGTGGTCGAGCAGTAGGCTTATCCAAGGAGTAGTGTTAAGCATTTGTTGTACATACACAAGGCAATAAATGAGGTACACACACTCAGAGACAAATCCAGCCAATAGGTTTTTATATAGAAAAATATCTTTTCTTAGTTTATTTTAAGAACCACAGGTTCAAATTCTACATGTAATATCTCATTCGAAAGGTATTGCAGGTAAGTACTTTAGGAACTTCAAATCATCAAAATTGCATGTATACTTTTCAAGTTATTGACAAATAGCTGTTTTAAAAGTGGACACTTAGTGCAATTTTCACAGTTCCTAGGGGAGGTAAGTATTTGTTAGGTTAACCAGGTAAGTAAGACACTTACAGGGTTCAGTTCTTGGTCCAAGGTAGCCCACCGTTGGGGGTTCAGAGCAACCCCAAAGTCACCACACCAGCAGCTCAGGGCCGGTCAGGTGCAGAGTTCAAAGTGGTGCCCAAAACACATAGGCTAGAATGGAGAGAAGGGGGTGCCCCGGTTCCGGTCTGCTTGCAGGTAAGTACCCGCGTCTTCGGAGGGCAGACCAGGGGGGGTTTTGTAGGGCACCGGGGGGGACACAAGTCCACACCGAGATTTCACCCTCAGCGGCGCGGGGGCGGCCGGGTGCAGTGTAGAAACAAGCGTCGGGTTCGCAATGTTAGTCTATGAGAGATCTCGGGATCTCCTCAGCGCTGCAGGCAGGCAAGGGGGGGATTCCTCGGGGAAACCTCCACTTGGGCAAGGGAGAGGGACTCCTGGGGGTCACTTCTCCAGTGAATGTCCGGTCCTTCAGGTCCTGGGGGCTGCGGGTGCAGGGTCTCTCCCAGGCGTCGGGACTTTAGGTTCAAAGAGTCGCGGTCAGGGGAAGCCTCGGGATTCCCTCTGCAGGCGGCGCTGTGGGGGCTCAGGGGGGACGGGTTTTGGTACTCACAGTATCAGAGTAGTCCTGGGGTCCCTCCTGAGGTGTTGGATCGCCACCAGCCGAGTCGGGGTCGCCGGGCGCAGTGTTGCAAGTCTCACGCTTCTTGCGGGGAGCTTGCAGGGTTCTTTAAAGCTGCTGGAAACAAAGTTGCAGCTTTTCTTGGAGCAGGTCCGCTGTCCTCGGGAGTTTCTTGTCTTTTCGAAGCAGGGGCAGTCCTCAGAGGATGTCGAGGTCGCTGGTCCCTTTGGAAGGCGTCGCTGGAGCAGGATCTTTGGAAGGCAGGAGACAGGCCGGTGAGTTTCTGGAGCCAAGGCAGTTGTCGTCTTCTGGTCTTCCGCTGCAGGGGTTTTCAGCTGGGCAGTCCTTCTTCTTGTAGTTGCAGGAATCTAATTTTCTAGGGTTCAGGGTAGCCCTTAAATACTAAATTTAAGGGCGTGTTTAGGTCTGGGGGGTTAGTAGCCAATGGCTACTAGCCCTGAGGGTGGGTACACCCTCTTTGTGCCTCCTCCCAAGGGGAGGGGGTCACAATCCTAACCCTATTGGGGGAATCCTCCATCTGCAAGATGGAGGATTTCTAAAAGTCAGAGTCACCTCAGCTCAGGACACCTTAGGGGCTGTCCTGACTGGCCAGTGACTCCTCCTTGTTTTTCTCATTATTTTCTCCGGCCTTGCTGCCAAAAGTGGGGCCTGGCCGGAGGGGGCGGGCAACTCCACTAGCTGGAGTGTCCTGCTGGGTTGGCACAAAGGAGGTGAGCCTTTGAGGCTCACCGCCAGGTGTGACAATTCCTGCCTGGGAGAGGTGTTAGCATCTCCACCCAGTGCAGGCTTTGTTACTGGCCTCAGAGTGACAAAGGCACTCTCCCCATGGGGCCAGCAACATGTCTCGGTTTGTGGCAGGCTGCTAAAACTAGTCAGCCTACACAGATAGTCGGTTAAGTTTCAGGGGGCACCTCTAAGGTGCCCTCTGTGGTGTATTTTACAATAAAATGTACACTGGCATCAGTGTGCATTTATTGTGCTGAGAAGTTTGATACCAAACTTCCCAGTTTTCAGTGTAGCCATTATGGTGCTGTGGAGTTCGTGTTTGACAGACTCCCAGACCATATACTCTTATGGCTACCCTGCACTTACAATGTCTAAGGTTTTGTTTAGACACTGTAGGGGTACCATGCTCATGCACTGGTACCCTCACCTATGGTATAGTGCACCCTGCCTTAGGGCTGTAAGGCCTGCTAGAGGGGTGTCTTACCTATACTGCATAGGCAGTGAGAGGCTGGCATGGCACCCTGAGGGGAGTGCCATGTCGACTTACTCGTTTTGTCTTCACTAGCACACACAAGCTGGCAAGCAGGGTGTCTGTGCTGAGTGAGAGGTCTCCAGGGTGGCATAAGACATGCTGCAGCCCTTAGAGACCTTCCTTGGCACCAGGGCCCTTGGTACTAGAAGTACCAGTTACAAGGGACTTATCTGGATGCCAGGGTCTGCCAATTGTGGATACAAAAGTACAGGTTAGGGAAAGAACACTGGTGCTGGGGCCTGGTTAGCAGGCCTCAGCACACTTTCAATTGTAAACATAGCATCAGCAAAGGCAAAAAGTCAGGGGGCAACCATGCCAAGGAGGCATTTCCTTACAGCTAGGCACTGTTGTAAGGGCCTCATGTGCAGTCTTGCGTTTGGGACAATGGCTATGCATGAAGACATCATGCCTAGGAGTTGTAGTACCATCTTTGCGTGTATCTTTTGTGTTGGATACATGCGTTGTATGATGGTGTTGAAATTTCGAATTCTTTGTGGACTTGGAGTGGCTACTCCTTTTGATGTGTCTATTATGGCTCCCAGGTATTGTTGTACCTTGCGCGGCAGAATTTTGGATTTTGTGAAATTGACGGTGAACCCTAGTTTGAAGAGGGTTTGTATGATATGATTTGTGTGATTTGAGCACTGTATTAACGAATGGGCCTTGATTAGCCAGTCGTCTAGATATGGGAACACATGTATTTGCTACCTTCTTATGTGTGCAGCGACTACCGCTAGACATTTGGTAAAGACTCTTGGTGCGGTTGTTAATCCGAAAGGCAGTACCTTGAATTGGTAATGTATTCCCTTGAATACAAACCTTAGGTATTTCCTGTGCGATGGGTGTATTGGTATAAGAAAAATAAGCATCCTTGAGGTCTAAAGTTGCCATGTAGTCGTGTAGTTTTAGCAATGGCAATACTTCTTGTAGTGTGACCATGTGAAAGTGGTCTGATTTGATGAAAGTGTTCACTACTCTGAGGTCTAGGATTGGTCTCAGCGTTTTGTCCTTCTTTGGTATCAGAAAGTACAGTGAGTAAACTCCTGTGTTTATTTGTGTGTTTGGCACTAATTCGATTGCATTCTTTTGCAATAGTGCCTGCACTTCTATCTCCAGGAGATTGGAATGGTGTGTTGTTAAATTTTGTGCTATGGTGGTATGTTTGGAGGGAATTGTAGAAATTCTATGCAATAACCATGTTGGATAATTGCTAGAACCCAAGTGTCTGTAGTGATTTCCTCCCATGCTTTGTAATAATGACTTATTCTTCCCCCCACTGGTGTTGTGTGGAGGGGGTGAGTGACATGTAAGTCACTGTTTAGTAGTAGGGGTTTTGGGGCTCTGAAATCTTCCTCTATTTCTAGGGAATTGCCCTCCTCTATATTGTCCCCGAAAACCTCCTCTATACTGTCCCTGGTAACTGGACGGTGTTGCTTGTGAGGTGCTGGCTTGTGTGCTCTGACCCCGAAACCCCCCTCGAAAGGGTGTTTTACGGAATGTGCTGTAATTCCCTCTGCTCTGCGGGGAGTAGAGTGCGCCCATGGCTTTGGCAGTGTCCGTATTTTTTTTGAGTTTCTGAATCGCTGTGTCCACTTCTGGACCGAACAGTTCTTTTTCATTAAAAGGCATATTGAGAACTGCTTGTTGAATCTCTGGTTTAAATCCAGACGTTCAGAGCCATGCATGCCTTCTGATAGTTACAGATGTATTAATTGTCCGTGCAGCCGTATCTGCAGCGTCCATGGAGGAGCGGATCTGGTTGTTGGAAATGGTCTGTCCCTCCTCAACCACTTGTTTTGCCCTATTTTGTAAGTCCTTGGGCAGATGTTCAATGAGATGTTGCATCTCGTCCCAGTGGGCTCTGTCATAGCGCGCAAGTAGTGCCTGGGAGTTCGCGATGCGCCACTGGTTTGCAGCTTGTGCTGCGACTCTTACCAGCTGCATCGAACTTGCGGCTTTATCTGGGGGTGGTGCATCTCCAGATGTGTGAGAGTTGGCCCTTTTTCTAGCTGCTCCTACAACGACAGAGTCTGGTGGCAGCTGTGTAGTGATGAAAACCGGGTCTGTAGGAGGCGCCTTATACTTTTTTTCCACCCTTGGTGTGATTGCCCTAGTTTTGACCGGCTCCTTAAAGATTTCTTTCGCGTGCCGGAGCATACCAGGGAGCATAGGCAGGCTTTGGTATGAGCTGTGGGTTGAGGAGAGTGTGTTGAATAAAAAATCATCCTCGACCTGTTCTGAGTGGAGGCTTACGTTGTGAAATTGTGCTGCTCTAGCCACCACTTGAGAATACGCGGTGCTGTCTTCTGGTGGAGATGGCTTCGTAGGGTATGCCTCCGGACTGTTATCTGACACTGGGGCGTCGTATAGGTCCCATGCGTCTTGATCTTGGTCACCCTGGCTTATGGTGGTGTGAGCTGGGGAGTGTGATGGAGTTCGTGCTGGTGAGACGTTAATCACGGGCGGAGGAGAGGGTGGTGGGGTAACTCTTTTCACCACTTTTGGTTGTGGTGTCTGTTCAGTTTGGAACTCCAACCTTCTCTTTCTCCTAATGGGGGGAAGGGTGCTTATTTTTCCTGTCCCCTGCTGTATGAAGATACGCTTTTGCGTATGGTCCACATCAGTTGATTGTAGCTCTTCCTCAAACCTATGCTTTTGCATTTGGGAGGTTAGCGAGTGCTCTTCTGTATAAGAGCCTGAAGCTGGGTCGCTTGCAGTTTGTTTCGGCACCGAAACCCTGTCTGCGTGTTTTTTCGGCTCCGAGGTGACTTTTTTCTTTTTCGGGGCCGAAACCTCTCGGCGTCGATCTTCTTCGGTGCCGCTGTCTCGGCGTCGAGCCGTGTCCACACCGGCATCTCGGTGTCGAGGCTTGTCTCCAGCACTTTCTCGGTCCCGAGAAGGCTGCGTGCCGGTGTCTCGACCGGAGTCGGACGATCTCGGCACTGTTTGTGCCTTTTTCGTTGCCGACGGTCGGTCACCGAATTTATGGGTGGAGCCATGGCCTGATGGCAGTGGCGTCCCCTGGGCCTTGTAAATCTTCCTCTGTGTGGTTTTCGACGTCTTACTCACGGTTTGTGTATCGTCGAATCCTTCGGAGTCCGATTCTTGGATCGAGAAGGTACCTTCCTCTTCCTTTTCCTCGAACTCTCGGTGGGCTGTCGGCGCGGACGCCATCTGAAGTCTTCTGGCTCGACGGTCTCGGAGTGTCTTTCGGGACCGGAACGCATGACAGGCCTCGCAGGTGTCTTCACTGTGCTCAGGTGACAGGCACAGGTTACAGACCAAGTGTTGGTCTGTATAGGGGTATTTATTGTGGCATTTGGGGCAGAAACGGAACGGGGTCCGTTCCATCGGCGTTCTTCAGCACGCGGTCGGGCCGACCAGGCCCCGACGGGGGATCGAAAAACTACCCCGAAGGGCACCGGAGCTCTTCGATCTTCGATGCGGTGTTGAATCTAAGTACGCCGATCCCGAACGCAACAATACCGACGAAAATCTTCCGAAATTAGCTAATTTTCCGTTCCGAAACTCGGAGCGACAGGAACACGTCCGAACCCGATGGCGGAAAAAAAACAATCGAAGATGGAGTCGACGCCCATGCGCAATGGAGACAAAAGGAGGAGTCACTCGGTCCCGTGACTCGAAACACTTCTTCGAAGAAAAACAACTTGTAACACTCCGGCCCAACACCAGATGGCGAGCTATTGCAAAACATGCGTATCTACAGCGACAGATGCCATCGAACATCTGGATTCGACAGCTGGTGAGGACTTGGTGAAGTTGGCTTTGACGAGTAGATGCCACTGCAAGCCTGATTAGGTGTCCACAGGCCATGAAGGTGTTAAAGATGCACAGATGCATTCTGTCCGAACCCAATGCCGTAAAAAACACCAATTTAATATTGGAGTCGGTGAACATGCACATTCTCTCATAGAATAAGAGACTTAATGTCACATCAGCAATAACAACAAGACTTCTAAGAGAAAAACTAATTTTAAAGTCCAAGCCCAACACTAGATGACTGGAGTGTGCATAGCATGTCTAGCTGCAGCAAATGCATGCTATGAATGGGATGCTTGTGAACAGTCATGTATCAGAATTCCTATGTAAGGATTCTTTTGCAGCTCATATGAAAAGATCTAAACTGCTATGTAATGAACATCTAAATCCTCTGAAAACAGAGGTTCACCAAACTGCGTTAAGAATTTGGCGATTGCTGCTAGATGAACTCTCAGGGTATACTATGTGATTAGATACCCTGATGAGGGGCAGTAATGCAAAACCCCTGCCAATTCCTGAGATACGTTCCCATACAGGCAAGAGTGCTGGCCAATGGCATTAACTTCTTTAAGCCACTGCCTGGCATTCAGGCTCTTGCAGTTGGCCGGGGTAAGGAAATGCCTTCCTTGGCATGGTTACCCCCTGACTTTTTGCCTTTTGTTGATGTCAGTTATGATTGAAAGTGTGCTGGGACCCTGCTAACCAGGCCCCAGAACCAGTGTTCTTTCCCTGAACTGTACCTTTGATCTCACACTTGGCACAGCCCTGGCACACAGATAAGTCCCTTGTAAATGGTACCCCTGGTACCAAGAGCCCTGTTGCTAGGGAAGGTCTCCAAGGGCTGCAGCATGTCTTATGCCACCCTGGGGACCCCTCACACAGCACATGCACACTGTCTCACAGCTTGTGTGTGCTGGTGGGGAGAAAATGACTAAGTCTACATGGCACTCACCTCAGAGTGACATGCCAACCTCTCACTTCCTATGGCATAGGTAAGTCACCCCTCTAGCAGGCCTTACAGCCCTAAGGCAGGGTGCACTATACCCCAGGTGAAGACATAAGTACATGAGCACTATCCCCTACAGTGTCTAAGCAAAACCTTAGACACTAAGTGCAGGGTAGCCATAAAGAGTATATGGTCTGGGAGTTTGTCAATTACGAACCCCACAGTTCCATAATGGCTACACTGAAATCTGGAAAGTTTGGTATCAAACTTCTCAGCTCAATAAATGCACAATGATGCCAGTGTGGGATTTATTTTAAAATACACCCAGAGGGCATCTTAGAGATTTCCCCCTGAATACCAGTCAGACAGCCTGCCACAATCAGACGAGTTTCTGGCCACATGGGGTGAGTGCCTTTGTCACTCTGTGGCTAGGAACAGAGCCTGTACTGGGCTGCAGGAACTGTAACACCTGGCGGTGAGCCTCAAAGGCTCATGCCTTTTGTTACAGCACCCCAGGGCATTCCCAGCTAGTGGAGTTGCCCACCCCTCCGGCCACTGCCCCCACTTATTGTGGCAAGGCTGGAGGAGATAATGAGAAAAACAAGGAGTAGCTTTCCACCAGTCAGGACAGCCCCTAAGGTGCCCTGAGCTGAGGTGACTCCTGCCTTTAGAAATCCTCCATCTTGAGAATGGAGGATCCCCCCAATAGGAATATGGATGTGCACCCCTCTCCTCAGGAAGGAGGCACAAGGAGGGTGTAGCCACCCTCAAGGACAGTAGACATTGGCTCCTGACCCCCCAGACCTAAACACACCCCTAAATTGAGTACTTAGGGGAGACCCTGAACCCAGGAAATCAGATTCCTGCAACCTACAACAAGGACTGCTGACCTGAAAGCCCCGCAGAGATGACAGACATCAACTGACTTGTCCCCAGCCCTACCGGCCTGTCTCCGGACTCAAAGAACTTGCACAGCGACGCATCCGACGGGACCAGCGACCTCTAAGGACTCAGACTGTCCTGAATCCAAAGGACCAAGAAACTCCAGAGAACAGTGGCACTGTTCAGAAACGACATCAACTTTGCGACTTTAAAGCAGCTTTTAAAGAACTCTCTCCTCCCGCTGGAAGCATGAGACTTCTCACTCTCCACCCGACACCCCCGGCTCGAGTTCAGGAGAACCAACACCGCAGAGAGGACTCCCAGGCGACTACGATGACATGGTTACCCTGAGTCGACCCCCCTGCACACCCACAGCGACGTCTGTAGATAGGATCCAGAGGCTCCCCCTGATCGCAACTGCCTGGTAACAAGGAACCCAACACCTGGACCAAGCACTGCACCCGCAGCCCCCAGGACCGAGAGGAACCACCTTCCAGTGCAGAGTGACCAGCAGGCGGCCCTCTTCCTAGCTGGCCCGAGAAGCCCCCCTGTGCCCTGCCAGCATCACCTGAGTGACCCTCCATTGCTTTCAATAGCAAACCTGACGCCTACTTTGCACACTGCACCCGGCCGCCCCTGCGCCGCTGAGGGTGTGTTTTGTGTGCCTGTTTGTGTCCCCCCCATTGCTCTACAAAACCCCCCTTGTCTGCTCCCCTAGGACGCAGGTACTTACCTGCTAGCAGACTGGAACCGGAGCACCCCTGTTCTCGATAGGCGCCTATGTGTTTTGAGCCCTCCTTTGACCTCTGCACCTGACCGGCCCTGTGTTGCTGGTGAGGTGACTTTGTGGTTGCCTTAAAGCCCCAACGGTGGGCTGCCTATGCCCAGGAGACTGACTAAGTGCTTTACTTACCTGAGAAACCTAACCAGACTTACCTCCCCCAGGAACTGTTGATTTCTGCTCAATGTCCACTTTTAAAACAGCTTATTGCCATGTTAACTAAAACTGTGTGAACTACTGCTTTGAATCAAAGTTCTATACCTACCTGTGTGAAGTACCTTGCATTTTATATACTTACCTCAAGCCTTTAATCTTGTGGTTCTAAATTAAATTAAGAAAATAATTTTTTCTTTATAAAAAACTATTGGCCTGGAGTTAAGTCTTTGGGTGTGTGTTCCTCAATTATTGCCTGTGTGTGTACAACAAATGCTTAACACCACCCTCTGATAAGCCTACTGCTCAACCACACTACCACAAAATAGAGCATTAGTATTATCTAATTTTGCCACTATCAACCTCTAAGGGGAACCATTGGACTCTGTGCACACTATCTCTCACTTTGAGATAGTATATACAGAACTAACTTCCTACAGCTGGTTCCTGGATGACACTGAGTAGTGGCCCAGAAATAGTTGATTCAGCAAAAAGATGTGCTCATATTTACTGGACACAAAAAGCACACCCATATCTGCACCCCCTTCTCACCCAACCTCTGCCCAGCATTTTCAATCACTACAGTCTGCTAAAATAGCAGTGTACTGTATTAGCATGTATGGAGCTTTATAATCATTCAATGTGCTTTCAGGCGGCTGTGGCAGGATAAGTAATGTATGCATTTTCCACATGGCCTATACGGGAACCATTTTGCTCTCAGGCATGAGGTCTTGGTGTAAAGCTCATATCTCAACAGTCTTGTGGCCACACTTAAGCACAGCATGTACAGAAAATGTGGAAGTAATAAGCACTACTGCGTATTTATTTACTATACCTAACTACGTTTTTTAGGTGCGAGAGGTGCTGGATTAGGGAAGTTCACCTCATGGCCACCTTAACAGAAACAAAAGACTTCATACAACCATAAAAAGCAGCAGGCTACCAGACAAAGGGATACGTAGCACTCATTTGCTCCGGTGAAAGTCTGTATTCCAGCAGGTCGGTTACTTGCGTGGATAATCAAGCTTGAGGCCAAAATCTCCTGAAGAGACATCTGATTTTACAGTTTCACTCTTATTCAAGGATGATAATGGCTTCATTTTTTTTAATAAAGCAACAATAGGACAATGGGATCAGGACACTGTACTGAACTCTTGTGGCTTCCTGGCAAAAGAAGAGTATAATTCGGTGAAAGCAACAAAGAACATGCTTATGCCTATCACCATCTGTGATCACAGGACAAAGAAAGGCCCACTCGAGGAGCTGGATAGGCTACTCTATTAAAAGATTTAGGAGGATTCTGAGTTCAACCATTGATATTCAGTCAAAGTATTGTATCTCTGAAGGATCCAATGTGGGAGGGGGGTAGAACAAAGGCAAGAAGGATGTTGTGAGAGTAGGTGCTGAAAAGTGTAGGTAAAAGGTAATTGGCTAGGATCATAGGGTCTAAGGAATGGGGAAGGAATGATGGGTACAGGAACCTAAGCATTGCAATTTAACCAGGGAACTGGAGTGTGGAAACAAAAAAAGGGGTATGGAAACAGAGGGGAGGCTTAAAGCGAGAGGATGGCAGAGCACAGAAAAGGAGTTGTGGGTAAAGCGTAGAAGAGGAGAGATAACAAAATGGACATGATGGGAAAGGATGGCAGAGAAAATAAATTGATAGCTGAGCCACGCAGAGAAGACCGACAAGACTAGGAGCAAACTTACAAGGATATGATGGCAAACCAGAATTGAGAAAAGGGCTTGAAGGAGGAGAACAGCAAAGCCTTACCCTGTTGGCCAGATGGTGTCATTATGAAGCACACAGATTTGGTGCATCTTCCGGCTGCATTCTATACATTCAACAAAGCTGATGAAAAAAGAAACTGTGTTATAATAGACCACAAAAGCTTCCGCCGGGCTTCATTTTCATGTCAAGAGATCAGGGCCTAGAGGTCACACTTCTCTACAGAGGTCACGTCCTACACAATGCACGCTCTTGTATAGACATCAGCATTTGCTCCTCTGATAAATGAATCACAGGCTGTTGCAGAGGCCAGGAACATGGGCACTTTGCATACGGAAGGCTTGTTAAAGTTTATTGCCACATGCTATGATATGGCCAAAACACTTGCACTTCAACCAGATGAGAGGTCACAGAATCACTTACAGCTCAGGGTCCAGTGTGTCGTTCTTCCGCTTGGAAAATTGCTCTTTGCCAATTGTCCTAAAGAGAGAATACATATTTGTACTTAATCTAACTGCAGGCATCTTGTTGGCGTAACACACACATGACAAGTTTTCAAAGTCATACACCTGTGACTGAACCACAAGCCTGCATGAGCAATACACATGCATTCCAATCACCTTATACACTTTTGCCATGTCTGACAAAGAATACCAATTTCAAACATTCTCAAGTTATACATATGTTATGAAATCACATCATACATTCACAAGATTGGACAAAAGCGACCAGTCACAGAGCAAACAATCTTCATGTGAAAAATGTTCTCACACAATACTCGGCCAGATCTAATACAGGGCATCAGTCACTTAAGAGACGTTCAAAAGCATCCTTGAGAGATAAGGGAAAGTTACTATGTCACACAGTACTGGTATTTCACTCACAACCTCTGAATACTTTCCACACTATAAAGAAGATCCCACACAGTATTGAAACAGTCAGAATATAGCAGAGCTTGGGATTTAAGACTATGTTACGGTTATGAAAAGTATTCCAACAATGACTGATCTTTGGGGGGCATTTTTAAAATACACTGGTAACCAACACATGAGCAAAACCATAGAAAATGGAAGGGTCAAAAATATCAGAGGAAGATGGCCATCTGGACAGCAAATACATTTCCAGTCTTCACTATAAATGTTTCATCTAATTTGAAGGAGCAAAAACAGTCAAAAGGGTATGCCTAAGGGAGTTCAGTGCTATAGCAGATTTGCATGTTATACCTTCAAGTGAACGTTTGAATCCATGCAATATTTTATTCAGAACATCTGGACAGAAAACAATGCATTGTCCTACAGACCTCTGCCAGGACTTTATTTCTAGTCAGCACTGCTACTAAACAAAGCCTCACCTGAAGAAGTCCTTGGAAAACCCATCAATGCCAAATTCATTGATTTCACTGAATATGAAATCCAGCCACTTCATCATCAGGAAACATCTTATAAGATCTGAAAGTGATTCACAAATTTGCCTTCCCTTGTGGGGAGACTTAAGTAACAAGTTACTTACCTTTAGAATAGGTTTTTAGGTTGAATGGTGGTAAGTTTGCATCCTCTCCTTATCTTGTCTTCTGGCAGATGGGCCTGGAAGTTTAGTTTTCTTAACATAAATGGGATCTTTATCACTTAAAACCTGGTTACCTTTCTTATGTTAGCTACTACCTCAACATCACACATCTGACGTCAACAGGCAGCTCTACTCCAGCTTGATGACAACCATGAGACTGGGCCAATGTCAGCAAGATGCAGTAAAGGGGGTGGGCGTCTGAAGGGCCACGAGTAGGTAACGCGGGATTCCAAAGGGAGAAGAGGTGCTTTTCCAAAAATATGAACACTTTCCCTTTGTTACTCCGAAGTTGTGTAGTGGTAGGGTGTGTCTGCACAAATCACAACAAAGTGGTCTTACATAGTTCTCTACTCAAGAAGGCATTTGCTTTTGCAGAAACTTTGGTGGAATGACCACAAGGCTCACTTTTTCCATTTCTTTAGTGAATTGATGGGTCTAACATCACAGACCCAGCAGTGAAGCAAGAACTGAAGGCACTCAGTAGTCGAAGTGTGTCTGAGATTACTTTCTTGCTCAGATTAAAGAGTACTTCTGGAGTGTATCCAACTGTCTCAAACACACAAAAGGAGTTCAGAAACCTCAGATATAAATTAAGACTCTACAGAAAGGATAAATTGCTGAACTATAATTCTAGTTCTCTTCCAGGGGAATCCTTCTCAAAGTCATAAGCACTGAATAGTCCTGCCCACTTGGGTTGATCCTGGAGCACTTTACAAATATTATACCTACTGGCGGTCTCGCCAGTAGGCAGTTATAGTTAGGACCAAATTTCCAATGGAAAAGTACCTTTTGACTTGCCTATATCTTTGGCGACGTTTGACGATTCTTCATGAATTTTTCAAAAAATAAAGTGTGCCCGAGAATCTTGCTGTACATGGGAAGTTTTGGAGTGATCCACCAAGCGAGGGTAGAGAAAGAACAAAAAACAAAAAAAAGGGGGGGGTTTCTAAAAAAAAAAAAAAGTGCATTTCCCATTTTGACCATGACTACAGCCCAAACTGCTTGACGGATTTCGGAATGACACCAAATGTGGCAGAAAGGTAGCTTTTAGCCCAGAAAGAAGCCTTTTTGTTGTTTGGTGTAAATCTGTTTAGTAGTTTTTGGAGATATTAAAAGAAAACTAAATATGTATATCTGAACGTGTGAAGGCTTCGCTAATACTGCTGATCTAGTGCACAGAGCTGATTGGCTGCTAACACTTCAACCAGGACGTGTTGACAGCCATCATGGGACACGGCTTTAGCAAAGGGGGGACGGTAGGGACACTCTGATCTTCATCTCTTAGCTCTGGTGTCGGCAGATCTGCGAATCCAGGGAAAACTATATGGAAAATGTCATTTACCCAGTGTACATCTGTTTGTGGCATGTTGTGCTGCAGATTCACATGCTATGCATATCGAGTCCGACATCTAGTGTTGGGCTCGGAGTGTTACAAGTTGTTTTTCTTCGAAGAAGTCTTTTAGAGTCACAGGATTGAGTGACTCCTCCTCTTCGGTTCCATTGCACATGGTCATCGACTCCATTGTTAGATTGTTTTCTTTCCACCGTTGGGTTCGGACAGGTTTTCGCTCGCTGCGAGATTTAGATTCGGAAAACTCCCGGGGGCATTGTGGGGTGAAAAAAAGAAGAGTGGCACACGAGGCCCAAGTCCTAGGGCTTTTCAAAGCCCGGGAGACAACCACCTCCCCTATGCATGAAGCCATCATTCCAAATCGTTTCATCACCAACTTTAGTGTGGTTGCATTGTAGCGGAGTTACTAGATTGTGAAATGCTCAAATTCTGACTAGGTTTGGGTATGCTCATCCTGATTGTGTTGGGAATTGCTCCAAGATAAGGCTGTATCTGTGCTGGTTGTAGGTGAGACTTTTGATAATTAATTGTGAATCCTAAATTGTGTAGTATGTCTATGGTATATTGATTAAGTTGACAGATTTGGATTGTACTGGCTTTTATGAGCCAGTCATCCAGATATGGGAAGACATGTATGTTTTGTCTTATGGGGAATGCTGCAACTACCGCTAGACATTTGGTGAATACCCTTGGTGCTGTTATCACCCCGAATGGTAGCACTTTGAATTGGTAGTGCTTTCCTGCTATAACAAATCTTAGACATTTTCGATGTGCTGGATGTATGAGATTGTGGAAATAAGAATCTTTGAGATCTAATGCTGTCATGTAATTTTGTTTTTGTAGTAGGGGAATTATGTCTTGTAGAGTGACCAAATGAGAGTTCTGAAAGGATGTATTGATTGAGGGGTCTGAGATCTAAGACTGGTCTGAGAGTACCATCTTTCTTTGGTATAAGGAAGTATAGTG
The DNA here is from genome assembly GCF_031143425.1 of Pleurodeles waltl. NCBI lineage: Eukaryota > Metazoa > Chordata > Amphibia > Caudata > Salamandridae > Pleurodeles > Pleurodeles waltl. Next base: position 283,155,937 of record NC_090443.1, read on the forward strand.
AATATACCCCGGCTCCTTGTTGGGATAGAGGTACCATCTCTATGGCATCTTTGAGTAGTAACGATTATAACTCCTGTTTTAATAACCGGATATGTTCCAGAGTAAGTAAGTGTGAACAAGGGAACATTTTTGGTGGAGTAGAGATGAGTCCAGGCAACAGCCATGTTGGATAATTGATAGAACCCACTGATCTGTAGTAATGTTGCGCCATGGTGGGTAAAAATGTACCGCTCTTCCTCCTACAAGAGATGTATGCTCTGTGGGGATGTGTAATAAGTCACTATTTTGTTGAGGAGAGGAACCTCTTGGAGCGGCTGATTTACCTCTTCCTCTATAATTTGTTCCTCTGTAAGAGCCTCTAAATGAACCTTTGTTGTAGAAGTGTGGCCCTTGTTTTTGTTGGGATGTGGATGGCTCTGTGGTTGATTTGAAATCACCCCTAAACTGTGGCCTACAAAAAGTTCCCCGATTGGATGTAGTATATAACGCACCCATTGCTTTAGCTGTCTTAGAGTCCTTTTTGAGCTTGTCTATTGTAGCATCAACTTCTGGCCCAAATAAATGTTGTTTAACAAAGGGCATACATAATAACGCTTGTTGTATCTCTGGCTTAAAACCTGAAGCCCTTAGCCATGAATGTCTCCTAATGATGATGCTGGTGTTGACTCCTCTTGCTGCTCTATCAGCTGCATCTATAGCAGATCTGATTTGTTTTTTAGAAATAGCCTGTCCTTCAGCTATTTGTTGTGTCCTTTTTGATGCTCTGATGGAAGATGTTGCAACAGGAGGGCGCATGTGAATCTGCAGCGGAACATGCCACAAACAGATGTACACTGGGTAAGTGACATTTTCCGTTCGATGGCATGAGTAGCTGCAGATACACATGCTTTGCATAGACTACAAAGCAGTAATCCTACCCTAAGCGGTGGTCAGCCTGTAGGAGTTGAAGTTGTCTGAAATAATGTTCTTAATACAGCCTGCCCTACTGTGGCCTGTTGTGTCGCTAACACATCTACACAGTAATGCTTGGTAAACGTATGAGGTGTAGACCAAGTGGCTGCCTTACAAATCTCTGTCATTGGTATGTTACCTAGAAAGGCCATTGATGCTCCTTTCTTTCTAGTGGAGTGTGCCTTTGGTGTAATGAGTAACTCTTTTAGCTTTGAGGTAACAAGTTTGGATACATTTCACTATCCACCTGGCTATGCCTTGCTTTGATATAGGATTACCAGTATGGGGTTTTTGAAATGCGAACAATTGTTTAGTTTTACGAAATGATTTTGTTCTGTCAATGTAATACATTAACCGCTTGAGAGCGGGCGTCGGCCACTGGCCGACGCCCACACACCCTCCCTGGTGCTGGTCACGACCAGTGGCCGACACCAGGAAGGGCATTAATAAATCCTCGGGTGCGTCGCGCCCGAGGATTTTTTTTTTTTTTTACTACCCCCGGGAGACACGGAAGCTACCGTGTCTCCCCCGCCCCCCACCCGCCCCTTTGTGACGTCGCGGCACGCTGACGTTGCAAAGGTGTTTTCCCCACCGGCCGCTTCCTGCTTTCATGGGGAAAACGGCCTTTTACACGTTCGGGAAGGCCTCGTAAGAAAGGGGAGAGTCTCCCCTTTCTTACGAGGCCTTCCTGAAAGTGTTTCCTGGCCCCCGATCGCGCCTCCCCCAGGGGATTTTTTTTTTCAAAAAATAAATAAAATTTTAAAAAAAATGAAATGACAGGGGGTCGCCCGTGGGCAGGGTGACCCCCTGTGGGGGCAATTTTTTTTTTTAGATGTTGTAGGGTTTCCCTGGGGGCCATTTTGGCCCCCAAGGAAACCATACAGCAACTAAAAAAAATATATATGTATATATCTATATATATATATATCTATGTAGATAGATATATCTAGGTACATGGATATATCTATAGATATATCTATGTAGAGAGATATATATATATATATATAGGTAGATCTGTATCAAAGAGATTTATAAAGCGCGCTACTCACCTGTGAGGGTCTCAAGGCGCTGCAGGGGGGGGGGGGGGGGGGGGGGACAGGGGGAGGGAAAGGGGCTAGGAGGTTCACTGTTCAAAAAGCCAGGTTTTGAGGCCCTTCCTGAAAAGAAGTAGGTTTTGGGTCTTGCGAATGTGGGTTGTGAGTGCGTTCCAGGTTTTGGGTGCAATGTAGGAGAAGGATCTGCCCCCGGTGGTGGTGTGTTTGATGCGGGGGACAGAGGCGAGAGAGAGGTCAGCTGAGCGGACGTTTCGTGTGGGGGTGTGGAAGGTGACTCTCGTTGAGGTAGGCAGGGCCTGTGTTGTGGAGTGATTTGTGTGCGAGGATGAGGATCTTGAAGGTGATCCTTTTGTCAATGGGGAGCCAGTGGAGGGATTTGAGGTGTGGAGAGATGTGTTCGTGTCGGCGGAGGTCGAGGATGAGTCGTGCTGCTGAGTTCTGGATGCGTGTAGTTTGCACTTGACTTTTAGAGTGGTGCCGGCGTAGAGGGCGTTTCCGTAATCAAGCCTGCTGCTGATGAGTGCGTGAGTGAAAGTTTTTCTGGTCTCTGTGGGGATCCATTTGAATGTTTTTCAGTATACGGAGTTTGTTGAAGCATGAGGAGGTAAGAGCGTTGATTTGTTGGGTCATAGAGAGGGAGGAGTCTAGGATGATGCTGAGGTTGCGTGCGTAGTTGGCGGGGGTGGGTGCAGGGCCTAGCGTGGTGGGCCACCATGGGGGGTCCCAGGTGTTTTTGTGTGGGCCAAAGAGGATTATTTCGGTTTTGCTTGAGTTGAGTTTCAGGTGGTTGGCTGTCATATATACATCACTTTTGTCAATATGTGTGTGGTTTCCCTGGGGGGAAAAGGGTCCGACTTGTCTAGTGGCAGTTTTAGTGCCATAAAGAAGCGCAGAAGGTTTATATGCCTACTGCAAAGAGCACATCTGTATTTTATGTAAATAGCTGAGTACATTAGTAAAGTCTATGGAGAGATGAAGGGCACTTTTGCTGGGTGGTAATGAGGGAATCCGAGGAGGAGGGAGTGGGAGCACCAATAATGATTGTTGGACTGGGCGCAGGAGGTGCTAAAGACTGTGACGAATGGTATGTGACAAGGTGTTTTTTGAGTGTCTTGAAAGTACGTGCTGATTGAGGGACGAAGCGCAGGTAAGGTGGCCTCTACTGTTGCACGTATCTCACACACACCATCGATTTTGTGACTGTCTACGTAGGCTAGTGTTTTAGAGCAACAGTTTAGCCAATAGCAGAGATGGCATCTTGATGGATGACTGCTGCCTGCACTTGGGTTATAGAGGACCGCTCTGACATAGGATCAGAGACTGAGACATCAGATACTGAGACAGCATCTGAGGGATAGGACAATGGCGCAGACTCTGGGAGTGATTTTTCAGTCAGAGGAGTCCCATTCGAAAACTCCTCTTCCAGTACATTATGAGGGAGGTGATGAGGACAGTCCTGCTGTCCCTTCGCAAGCTGTTCGTGCAACTGGGTAATAGTGGGTTAGGCCAACCCAGAGAGCAGGTGAATGCGGCGGCAAGCAGAGAGAGAGTGCTCTCTTGGGAGCTCACCAATTTAGTTCAGCCCCAAATTCCACCACCCAAATCATATTGTGGAGACATCAAAATTGTCTATGGCAAAACACACTGGTTTTGTAAGGCAGGCACCTGTGTTTTTGGTCCTGGATTCGGCGGCCATATAGAGAAACACACTAAACCCAAACATTTCTGGAAACTAGACATTCGGGGGAGTCCACAGAGGTGTGACTTGTGTGGATTCCCCAAAGTTTTCTTACCCAGAATACCCTGCAAAGCTGAAATGTTGAAAAAAAACTCAATTTTTCTCGCATTTCTGTCACACAAACTACAGGAATATGCTGGGATCCACAACATTCCTACCACCCAGTGACTCCTCACCTGTCCTGATAAAAACACTACCCCACTTGAGTGCCTACACCTAGTGCCTGTGTCAGGAATGGATCACCCCAGGGTCAACAGCTGCCTCACGTAAGGACCAACATTGACCGTTGTGTGATCTATTCCTGTCGCAGGCACCAGGCCTAACCACACAAGTGAGGTATCATATTTATCGGGAGACTTGGGGGAGCGCTGGGTGGAAGGAAATTTGTGGCTCCTCTCAGATTCCAGAACTTTCTGTCACCGAAATGTGAGGAAAACGTGGTATTTTAGCCACATTTTGAGGTTTGCAAAGGATTCTGGGTAACAGAACCTGGTCCGAGCCCCACAAGTCACCTCATCTCGGATTCCCCTGGGTTTCTAGTTTTCAAAAATGTGCTGGTTTGCTAGGTTTCCCCAGGTGCCGGCTGAGCTAGAGGCCAAATTCCACAGGTAGGCACTGTTTTCTATGAAAAAATGTGATGTGTCCACGTTCTGTTTTGGGGCATTTCCTGTCGCGGGCGCTAGGCCTACCCACACAAGTGAGGTATCATTTTTATCGGGAGACTTAGGGGAACGCCGGGTGGAAGGAAATTTGTGGCTCCTCTCAGATTCCAGAACTTTCTGTCACCGAAATGTGAGGAAAACTTGTTTTTTTAGCCACTTTTTGAGGTTTGCAAAGGATTCTGGGTAACAGAACCTGGTCCGAGCCCCGCAAGTCACCCCTCCTTGGATTCCCCTAGGTCTCTAGTTTTCAGAAATGCACAGGTTTGGTAGGTTTCCCTAGGTGCCGGCTGAGCTAGAGGCCAAAATCTACAGGTAGGCACTTCTCAAAAAACTCCTCTGTTTTCTTCCAAAAATTTGGATGTGTCCACGTTGCGCTTTGGGGCGTTTCCTGTCGCGGGCGCTAGGCCTACCCACACAAGTGAGGTATCATTTTTATCGGGAGACTTGGGGGAACGCCGGGTGGAAGGAAATTTGTGGCTCCTCTCAGATTCCAGAACTTTGTCACCGAAATGTGAGGAAAACTTGTTTTTTTAGCCACTTTTTGAGGTTTGCAAAGGATTCTGGGTAACAGAACCTGGTCCGAGCCCCGCAAGTCACCCCTCCTTGGATTCCCCTAGGTCTCTAGTTTTCAGAAATGCACAGGTTTGGTAGGTTTCCCTATGTGCCGGCTGAGCTAGAGGCCAAAATCTACAGGTAGGCACTTTGGAAAAAACAGCTGTGTTTTCTATAAAAAAAATAGGATGTGTCCATGTTGTGTTTTGGGGCATTTCCTGTCGCGGGCACTAGGCCTACCCACACAAGTGAGGTATCATTTTTATCGGGAGACTTGGGGGAACACAGAATAGCAAAACAAGTGTTATTGCCCCTTATCTTTCTCTACATTTTTTCCTTCCAAATATAAGAGTGTGTGTAAAAAAGACGTCTATTTGAGAAATGCCCTGCAATTCACATGCTAGTATGGGCACCTCGGAATTCAGCGATGTGCAAATAACCACTGCTCCTCAAAACCTTATCTTGATCCCATTTTGGAAATGCAAGGTTTTCTTGATACCTCTTTTTCACTCTTCATATTTCAGCAAATGAATTGCTGTATACCCAGTATAGAATGAAAACCAACTGCAGGGTGCAGCTCATTTATTGGCTCTGGGTACCTAGGGTTCTTGATGAACCTACAAGCCCTTTATATCCCCGCAACCAGAAGAGTCCAGCAGACAAAACGGTATATTGCTTTCAGAAATCTGACATCGCAGGAAAAAGTTACAGAGTAAAACATAAAGAAAAATGGCTGTTTTCAGCTCAATTTCAATATTTTTTTATTTCAGCTGTTATTTTCTGTAGGAAAACCTTGTAGGATCTACACAAATGACCCCTTGCTGAATTCAGAATTTTGTCTAGTTTTCATAAATGTTTAGCATTCCGGGATCCAGCATTGGTTTCACACCCATTCCTGTCACTAACTGGAAGGAGGCTGAAAGCACCAAATATAGTAGAAATGGGGTATGTCCCAGTAAAATGCCAAATTTGTGTTGAAAAATGTGTTTTTCTGATTCAAGTCTGCCCGTTCCTGAAAGGTGGGAAGATAGTGATTTCAGCACCAGAAACCCTTTGTTGATGGCGTTTTCAGGGAAAAAACCACAAGCCTTCTTCGGCAGCCCTTTTTTCCCATTTTTTTGGAAAAAACTAAATTTTCACTGTATTTTGGCTATTTTCTTGGTCTCCTCCAGGGGAAACCACCAACTCTGGGTACCATTAGAATCCCTAGGATGTTGGGAAAAAAGGACGCAAATTTGGCGTGGTTAGCTTATGTGGACAAAAAGTTATGAAGCCCTAAGCGCGAACTACCCCAAATAGCCAAAAAAGGGCTCAGCACTGGGGGGGAAAAGGCCCAGCAGCTAAGGGGTTAAAGCTCTCTTAATATCTAATGTATGTAGTGCTCTTTCTGCCACTGAGTCTGGCTGTGGGAAGAAGACTGGGAGTTCCACCGTTTGAAGTGAAACGGTGAAATGACTTTAGGTAGAAATTTAGGGTTTGTGCGAAGTACAACCTTATGTTTATGTACTTTTATAAATGGTTGTTCAATAGTGAATGCTTGTATTTCACTAACTCTTCGTAATGAAGTGATTGCTACTAGAAATGCTACTTTCCAAGTTAGGAATTGAATCTGACAAGAGTGCATGGGTTCAAAGGGTGAACTCATGAGTCGTGTAAGTACAATGTTAAGATTCCATGAGAGTACTGGTGGCATTCTTGGAGGTATGCTTCGTTGCAGACCCTCCATGAAGGCTTTAATGACTGGCACTCTAAATAGAGATTTGGTTTGTTTATCTTGCAAATAAGCAGAAACTGCTGTGAGATGTATTGTGATGGATGAAAAAGCTAAATTTGCTTTTTGTAGGTGGAGTAAATAACTTACGATGTCTTGTATGGATGCATCTAAGGGTGTTATGTGTTTTGCTTGACAGAAGAAAACAAATCTTTTCCATTTGTTAGCATAACACTGCCTGGTAGTAGGTTTTCTTGCTTGTTTAATGACTTCCATACATTCTGGTGGAAGATTTAGATACCCAAACTCTAAGATTTCAGGAGCTAGATTGCCAGATTGAGCATCGCTGGATTGGGGTGTCTGATCTGCTGTTTGTTTTGCGTCAGCAGGTTTGGTCTGTTTGGGAGTTTGACGTGTGGTACTTTTGACAGGTCTAGCAGTGTGGTGTACCATGGCTGGTACGCCCACGTTGGTGCTACAAGTATGAGTTTGATTTGATGCAGTTTGTTGACCAAAAATGGAATGAGCGGAAGAGGGGGAAAAGCGTAAGCAAATATCTCTGACCAGTTGATCCATAGAGCATTCCCCTTGGATAGAGGGTGTGGGTACCTGGACGCGAAGTTTAGGCATTTCGTGTTTTGTTTGGTGGCGAACAGATCTATGTCTGGTGTCCCCAACTGACGAAAGTATTTGTGAAGTACTTGGGGGTGAATCTCCCACTCGTGAGTTTGTTGGTGATCTCGACTGAGGTTGTCTGCTAACTGACTGTGAATCCCTGGAAAGTATTGAGCTACCTGGTGTATGATGTTGTGAATTTCCCAATGCCAAATTGTTTGTGCTAGAAGGCAAAGTTGTGATGTGTGGGTTCCTCCCTGTTGTTTAAGTAGTACATTGTTGTCATATTGTCTGTTCTGACAAGAATGTGTTTGTGGGCAAGAAGAGGTTGAAAGGCTCTTAGTGCTAGGGAGACTGCTAGCAGTTCTAAGTGATTTATGTGAAACTGTTTGTTTGTTGTCCCATTGTCCCTGAATATTGTGATTGTTGAGGTGTGCTCCCCATCCAATCATTGATGCATCTGTTGTGAGAATGGCGTGAGGCACAGGGTCTTGAAATGGCCACCCTTTGTTTAAATTTGTAGGATTCCACCACTGAAGCGAAATGTGTGTCTGGCGGTCTATCAACACTAGATCTTGGAGATGACCCTGTGCCTGCGACCATTGTTTTGCGAGGCACTGTTGTAAGGGCCGCATGTGTAACCTTGCGTTTGGAACAATGGCGATGCATGATGCCATCATACCTAGCAGTTTCATGACAAAACGGACAGTGTAGTGCTGGTTTGGCAGAATTTTTGGCAATATGGTGTGGAACGATTGCACTCTTTGTGGGCTTGGACTTGCAAGCGCTTTTTGAGTTTTTAGTGTAGCCCCTAAGTACTGCTGAATTTGCGATGGTTATAGTTGTGATTTTTGGTAATTTATTGAGAACCCTAGTGTGTGTAGGGTGTCTATTACATAATGTGTGTGATGTTAACAAACCTGAGGTATTTTCTGTGAGCTGGATGGCTGGGTATGTGAAAATACGCATCTTTTAGATCCAGTGTTGTCATAAATGTTCCCTATTGTAGCAGTGGGACCACATCTTGTAGTGTTACCATGTTAAAGTGTTCTGATCGGATGTAGAGGTTGAGAATACTGAGATCTAATATTGGTCTTAATGTTTTGTATTTCTTGGGAATAAGGAAGTACAGGGAGTAAACCCCTGTTCCTTTTTGATGATGCAGCACCAGTTCTATAGCTTGTTTGAGTAATAGTGAATGTATTTCTGTTTGTAACATTGCAAGATGTTGCAATGAAAGTTTGTGCGCTTTTGGGGGAATGTCTGGAAGAATTTTGTGAACTCTATGCAGTAACCATGTTGGATAATGGATAGTACCCATGTGTCTGTTGTGATGTTTAACCATTGGTCGTGTAACATTTTCAGTCTTCCTCCCACAAGGGAAGTGTGTTGAGGGAAGGTGATGATAAAGTCACTGTTTGTTATTAGTGGCTTGTTTTGAGGATTGGTATTTTCCTCTAGATTAGGGAAATTGTCCTCTGTAGGATCCCCGAAATCCCCCTCTTTGGTATTGTGTCTGGTACGAGGGCTTGGATTGTGAGGTGGATGGCTCGGAGGGCTGTGGCCTGAAGCCTCGCCTATACTCAAGCTCCCGAAATGAGCCTCTGTATTGGGATGAATAAAGCGATCCCTCGCTTTGGCAGTGTTGGCGTCTTTTCATCTTATCTATGGCTGTGTCTACCTGTGTGCCGAATAATTGTTGCTGATTAAAACGCATGTTGAGGACGGCTTGTTGGATTTCAGGTTTAAAACCTGATGAAGTGAGCCATGCATGTCGCCTAATGGTGACAGCCGTATTTATAGTCCTTGCGGCTGTATCTGCTGAGTCTAGCGCCGATCTTATTTGTTTGTTCGTAATTGCCTGTCCCTCCTCTACTACCTGCTGGGCTCTCTTCTGTTGGTCCTTGGGGAGATGCTGAATAATGTCCTTCATCTCATCCCAATGAGCCCTATCGTATCCAGCTAGACGGGCCTGCGAATTAGCTATGCGCCACCGATTGGCTGCCTGTGACGCCACCCTTTTCCCTGCAGCATCAAATTTTTTGCTTTCTTTATCAGGAGGGGGTGCATCTCCAGAGGATTGTGAGTTAGCCCTTTTCCTCGCTGCGCTGACCACTACTGAATCGGGGGGCAACTGTTGTGCGATATAAACGGGGTCCGAGGGTGGTGCCTTGTATTTTTTCTCTACCCTTGGGGTTATAGCCCTTCCTTTAACCGGTTCTAGGAATATCTGCTGCGCATGTTTGAGCATACCGGGGAGCATGGGTAGGCTTTGGTATGTGGCATGAGTTGAGGACAATGTATTGAACAGGAAGTCGTCCTCTAGAGGTTCTGTGTGCATGGTCACGTTGTGAAAAGCTGCTGCCCTAGCTAGAGCCTGTGTATACGAGGTGCTATCCTCAGGTGGCGATTGCTTAGATGGGTAGCACTCTGGGCTAGTGTCTGAGACTGGGTCGTCATAGAGATCCCATGGATCTGTGTCCTGATGTGACTGCATAGTGTGTGATGGAGACACTGCAGTGGGTGTAGCAGGCGGGGAGACAGTACGTTGAGGAGAGTGAGGAGGAGACTGGTAAGGAGAAAACTGGAGAGGCGGAGATTTCTCTCTTGGCACTTTAGCCATTGGCTGATCAGTGTCCAAACGTCCGTGGAAGGCCAGTTTTCTTTTTATTTTGAGAGGAGGTGCTGTGAGGATCTTGCCAGTGTCCTTGTGGATCTGTATCCTGGCCTGTTTGTCATCGAAATCCTCCATTTGTTGCAATTATTCCTCAAATCTATGGCTTTCTTTTAACTGTTTCGCAAGTCCATGCTCCTCTGTATAGGAATGTTTTTTCGGCTCCGAAGCAGTTTATTTCGGCAGCGAAGGGTCTGGAGTAGTTGTTGGCCTCGGTTCCGAAAGTGACTTCTGGGGTCTCGACGCGATGGGTCGGTGTCGTATGCTTTCGGAGCCTGTGCCTCAGCTCGAGTCCAAAGGCTTCGTTACGGGCGTGGCCTTTTTCAGTGCCGAAGATGTTACTTGGTCACTGGTTGCTTTTTTCCGGGTGGAGCCATGGCCTTCCGGCAGTGGCGTCCCCAAGGCCTTGTGTTTGGGCTTGGTTTGGGTCGGGGCAAGCGTACTCACATGCTGGCCCGCCGTCAGTGGTCTGTCGACGTCAGACTCTTGTTCGGAATCAAATCCCCGAACGGAGATGGCGGTGTGAATCATCTCCTCCTCTTCTGCGTCGAGGCATTCGGTGCTTCTGGACGCCATCTCTAACCTTCGCGCTCTTCGGTCTCAAAGTCTTTTTAGAATGGAAGGATTTACAGGCAACACAAGTATCCTCTCGATGATCTTGAGATAAACACAGGTTACAAACCAGATGCTGATCTGTGTAGGGATTCTTGGCGTGGCACCGAGGGCAGAATCTAAACGGGGTCCGGTCCATGAGGCTTTAACGATACCTTTGGTCGGGCCGACCAGGCCCAAGTTGGGCGCGGGTGCCCCGAAGGGCAATCAAAGATGTGTATCCGCCGGTACCGAGGTGTCGATGCTGGATGGGACGCGATTGAAAACAATACCGACGATTTTTAGATGATTTATAAGATTTTCCGACTCGAAGAACCGGAGTGAAGAGGAACACGTCCGAACCCGATGGCGGAAAGAAAACAATCTAAGATGGAGTCGATGCCCATGCGCAATGGAGCCGAAAAGGAGGAGTCACTCAGTCCCATGACTCGAAAAGACTTCTTCAAAGAAAAACAACGTGTAACACTCCGAGCCCAACACTAGATGGCAGGACCTGTGCAAAGCATGTGTATCTGCAGCTACACATGCCATCGAACATATATATGTTTTATTTTTATTTTTTTAATCTACCTTAGGTATAATGACTCTTGATTTTACTGATTCTTTAAAAATATCTTTAGCAAGTTTAAGCATGCCTGGACGCATAGGGAGAGACTGATGCTCTTTATGAGTAGACGTAAAGGTGTTAAATAAAAAAATCATCCTCAATGGGATCTGTTGCTTTTCTCGGCTCCAAGGTGGAAGAGTCAGATTTTCGGCTCGGTACCGAAACAGATGTGCCACGTGGATTCCTACATATTGAGGCTAAGCCAAAAAACCACGCCAACTTCCAGTCTCCCTGATGTTTATCCTGAAAATGTTTGGCTGTACCATACAAACCATTATTATTGGATATAGCCAGCCAATGCTCCAAAATTAGTTTTTTAACCAGAAACATAGTAGATCCAATATACCACAGACCACACGGACAAACCATAATATATACTAAAAATTCTGTAGTGCATGTTATGAACTTAGTAATGTTCCATTTTCTTTGAGAACCCTTCTAGGAAAGTCTCTCTTTTTAGCATGACTACCCCATCTTTTGCCTGTTGTCAGTGTGCTTAGACTGTTTTCACTGGGATACTGCTAATCAGAACCACAGTGATTGTGCTCTCTACCCTTTGAATTTGGTTGTCTTGGTACTCTCTACACCCCACAATTAGCATACTGGTGTATCCCTGTAAGTCCCTATTATAGAGTACTTAGATACCCAGGGCACTGGTACACCAGGTGTCAAACATAGGCTCCAGCATGTATTAGGCCATCCATGAGAGCCCATACAAACAGTGTCTGCATGCCTGCCATTTGCAGCCTGTGTGAAAAGGTGCATGCACCCTTTCACTGATGGTCACTACACCAGGTAATTATAAGTCAACCCTATGGTAGGACCTTCCAGCCCTAAGTGCAAGGTGCGGGTCCTTGTGTGTATAGGCACCCCTGCAAGAGCAGAGGTGACCCTATGAACCCCAGTTCCAATTCCCTGGAGTTCGTAAGTACGGGGAAGCCATTTTAGCTATGTACTGGCCATAGGTCACTACCTATGTTCCAGCTACATAATGGTAACTCTGAACCTAGACATGTTTGGTATCAAACATGTTGGAATCATACACAATACTTATGACCGTATTGGTGGCATGATTTCATGCACTCTGGGGGCACCTTAGAGGAGCCCCCCACCTCAGTATTGCTCCTACCAGTCTTCCACGCTCTGCAAGCAGCCAACGCTGCTGCAGCCCCTCAGACAGGATTTTGCCCTCCTGCTGCTTGACCAGCTCAAGCAGGGGAAAGAAGAACAAAGGATTTCCTGTGGAAGAGGGGTCCAACCTCCTCTACCTCGGAAATAATTGTTACAAGGCTGGGGAGAGGTAGCCTCTCCTGACCACCAGCTTGGTTTGTTCTTTGCATAATCCTGTTTGCACCAGTCCAGGGACCCCTGGTCTCTACTTTGGCCCGAAACTGCACAAAGGGAAGGGGAGTGACCACTCCCCTGTCCATCACCAACCCAGGGATGGTGCCCCGAGTTCCTCCAGGTGGGCACTTGATTCTGCCATATTGAATCCGAGGTGGGCATAGGCCCCTGAGAGCATCTGGCTGGTCTGGTTAGACAGATGACATCAGTGACCTCCTCTAATGGGTTGTCAACTTGCAATGTGGACCAAGCCCCTTTTTGGGTTATTTAAGGAGTCTCTTCCGGGTGGGTCCCCAGATTCAGCATGGAAGACCCCACCAGGACTCCTCTGCAAAGATCTCATGCTCCTGGACACCAAAACCGCTGCTGGATTCCACATGACTCGAACAAGACTGCAGCACTGAGCTGACTTCTCCTTGCAACATTGTTTCTGCAGTTTCTGTTAGCAACTTGCAACATTTCCACCGCTGTGCATCCTCTGGGTCGGCAAGACTTCAGCTGCATCAAAGAAGCAAGAAGGAATCTCCCTTGGAGTGAAGGAGTCACTCCCCTGCATCTACAGGCACATAAGGCAACGACATTCGGCTGCTGAGAGCTTCTCTCCTCTGGATATGCAAAGATTCTCCAACACAGGTGATGATTCTGAGGGTTCCTCTCTGCCTTCTGTCAAACTTGGGAGACGGCGAACCCTTGCCTCTTCCTCCAGGACAGAATCCCTGTGCACCGCAACTGTTGCAGCAACCAAGGCTTGTTGACTCCTGCTCCGAGAAATCTTCAGGCTCCAGGTAGCCCCGGCCCCCAGCACTCTATCGCTGCAAGGACAGTCTCCACTCTGCTGCTCCAGCAACATGGGATTCATCTTCAGGTGTGCTGCCTGGGCTTCATTGCGACTTACTAAGCCTGCTGCCAGTGGGTTGCTCGTGGGGGATTCAAATGCTTCTGCCGGCTCTCCTGTCTTACTGAAGTCAGCTCGAGACCCCAGGACCTTGCTGATCCTCTTCAGCGCTGCAAGCCTCCAATAGATCCAGTTGCATTTGCTTTGTGATTGTTTGTGGTCCTCCTGACCACTGAACCGTTTGCAATCCGGCAACCATCAAGGGACAGCTCCTAGTCGACTTCAGGGACTCCTCTGCAGCCCCTGGACTCCGTAGCTGCACTTCATCTACCACAGTCGACCCACATCTTCACTCACAGAAGGGTCAGCATTGCCTCCTGCCCCACCTGGACACTCCAGCGTGGAATGGACTCTGTCCCCTTCTTTTGCAGGTCCTGTCCATCCAGAAACCACCGGCCTGGACCTTTCTTGCAATATTCCATTTACGAGTCCCCATGTTAGCCTATGAGGCGATCGGGTAACTCACCTCTGCCTTCCTGGTCGCTGGGGGTCTCCTAAATATTTACACCTCTTGGGGTTCCACTCTCTCCCATCCCTTGGCTAAATACTGTGGGGGGGAGGGGGTCCCATTCTTGCATTCCACTTTTTTAGTATATTGTTTCATTTCAATGTTAGAGGAATTATGACCGATGTTATATATTAGTTAGTTATCAGTGAGTACGTTGATGTTGTTTTAGGAATCTGAAGTTTGTTTTTCATTGTGATTGTAGTCCTTTAAAATGCACTGTATGATGAACTACATGATCAAGACCTGTTATGGTCGAAACACATTGTGGGTCTTGGTTTCTCTGCATTTAGTAGAGCCGCTTTTTTCAAAGATTCCGGCGATATGGCTTGTCCTTTATCTCCAGGCATGGACTGCTGGAAGGCGTGCTGTGAAAAATAAATACCATCGAACACGCACACACAAAATGTCACTTACCTAGTGTACATCTGCTCGTGGCATGTAGTGCTGCAGATTCACACGTTATGCATATCTCTTCTGACATCTATCTAGTGTTTGGCTCGGAGTGTTACAAGTTGTTTTTCTTTGAAGAAGTCTTTTCGGAGTCACAGGATCAAGTGACTCCTTCTCTCGATTACAGTGCGCATGGGCATTGACTCCATTGTTAGATTGTTTTCCCGCAAAGGGTGAAGGAAGGAGTGATAGAGTATGAGAATATAAAGAGATGTCCATGCAAATGTAAATGTATCTACATATGTACAAATGATAAACTTAAACGACTACAGGCTTCCAGGGGAGGAGGGATGGTGCATGTGGATCTGCAGCACTACATGCCACGAACAGATGTACACTAGGTAAGTGACATTTTCCGTTCGACGGCACGTGTAGCTACAGATACACATGCTATGGCATATATTACAAAGCAGTTAATTATCCCAAAAATAAGAGGTGGCTAGCCTATAGGAGTTGAAGTTGTTTGAAATAGTGTTCAAACAGCTTGTCCAACATTGGCCTGTTGCTTTGAAAATACATCCACACAATAATGTTTGTAAATGTATGAGCAGACCACCATGTGGCAGCTTTACATATATCAGCCATTGGTATGTTTCCTAGGAATGCCATAGACGCACCTTTCTTTCTTGTATAATGTGCTCTAGGAGTGATCAAAATGTGTCTTTTTGCCTTAATGTATCATGTTTGTATGCATCTGACAATGCACCTTGCTAACCCTTGTTTAGAGATAGGATTGCCTTTATGTGGTTGCTGAAAAGCAATGAAAAGTTGTTTTGTTTTCCTAATAGTTCTATCTATGTAGTACACAAGAGCTCTTTTAAGATCCAGGGTACGAAGGGCTCTTTCTGCAACTGAGTCAGGCTGTGGAAAGAAGACTGGCAATTCCACTGTTTGGTTGATGTGAAGAGGAGATACTACTTTTGGGAGAAATTTTGGATTTGTTCCAAGTACAACTTTATGTTTGTGTACTTGGAAAAAAGGTTCCTCAAGAGTCAATGCTTGTATATCACTAACTCTTCGTAATGAAGTAATAGCTGTGAGGAAGGCAACCTTCCATGTTAAAAATTGAATTTGACCAAGAGTGGATGGGTTCAAAAGGGGGCCCCGGAGTCTGGTAAGTACGATATTTAGATTCCAAGAAGGGACAGGTGGTGTTCTAGGTGGAATAATGCGTTTTAATCCTTCCATGAAGGCTTTAATAACAGGAACTCTGAATAGAGAAGTGTGTTGAATAGTCTGTAAGTATGCAGATATTGCAGTGAGATGAATTTTGATGGATGAAAAAGCCAAATTAGATTTTTGCAAATGAAGTAGGTAACATACAATATCTTGTACTGATGCTGTAAGTGGATCAGTGTTTTTAGATTGACAGTAGTAAACAAATCTTTTCCATTTGTTAGCATAACATTGTCTAGTAGTAGGTTTATGTCCCTGCTTAAGCACTTCCATACAATCTAATGGAAGTATTAGATATCCAAATTCTAGGACTTCAGGAGCCAAACTGCTAAATTGAGAGCACTGGGGTTTGGGTCCCTGATTGGACCTTTGTTGTGCGTTAACAAATCCAGTCTGTTTGGGAGTTTGGAATGAGGTACTACAGACAAGTCTAGGAGTGTTGCGTACCAATGATGTTGTGCTCACGTTGGGGCTATGAGTATCATGGTGAGAGAGGTCTGACGTAGTTTGTTGACCAGAAAGGGAAGGAGAGGGTGAAAAGCATATGCAAACATCCCTGACCAATTGATCCATTGCCCCTGGATAGGGGATGAGGGTGTCTGGATGCAAAGTTTTGGCATTTTGTGTTTTTGCTTGTTGCGAATCAGGTCTATTTCTGGTGTTTCCTTTTTTTTTTTTTTTTTAAGTACTTTTGAAGTACCTGTAAGTGAATCTCCCATTTGTGTATTTGTTGGTGATTTCTGCTTAGGAGATCCACCAGCTGACTCTGTATTCCTGGAATGTATTCTGCTAACAGATAAATGCAATTGTGAATTGCCCATTTACATATTGTCTGGGCTAGTAGAGACAGTTGAGATGAATGTGCCCGCCTTGTTTTCTGAGATAATACATGGTCGTCATGTTGTCTGTTTTTAGCAGAACAAACTTGCGTTTGAGAAGGGGTTGAAATGCTTTTAGGGCAAGAAACACAGCTAATACTTCTAAATGGTTTATGTGAAATTCTCTCTGTTTGGAAACCCATTCCACTTGAATGGTATGGTTGTGGAGATGAGATCCCCAACCTATCATTGATGCATCGGTTATTGTAGTCTGAGGCCCAGGGTCTTTAAATGACCGCCACTTTATTAGATTGCTGAGATTCCACCATTTAAGGGACATGTGCGTTTGGCGGTCTATCAACACTACATCATGCAATTGACCATGTGCCTGAGACCATTGTTGTGAGAGGCATTGTTGTAAAGGCCTCATGTTGAGTCTTGCATGTGAAACTATCGCTATGCAAGATGCCATCATTCCTAGAAGCTTCATGATAAATCTTACAGTGTATTGTTGATTTGGATGTATGTGTGGTATGAGATTTTGGAAAGCCTGTATCCTTTGTGTATTTGGATATGCTAGGGCTTTTTGAGTATTTAGAATAGCACCAAGGTAAGCTTGTACTTGTGCTGGTTGAAGGTGAGATTTCTGGTAATTTAGAGTGAACCCTAGTGTATGTAGGTTTTCTATTAGATACGGAGTGTGTTGTTGGCATTGTGTAAAATTGCTTGATTTTATTAGCCAATCGTCTAGATATGGAAAGACGTGAATGTGTTGCCTTCTTAAGTAGGCTGCTACTACTGCTAGACATTTTGTGAACACTCTTGGAGCTGTTGTTATGCTGAATGGTAGAACTTTGAACTGGTAATGTTTTCCTACTGACAAACCTCAGGTATTTTCTGTGAGCTGGATGGATGGGTATATGGAAATACACATCTTTGAGGTCAAAAGCAGTCATGTAATCTTGTTTCTCTAGTAGTGGAATGACGTCCTGCAGAGTTACCATGTGAAAGTGTTCTGACAGGATGTATAGATTGAGAGGCCTGAGGTCTAGGATAGGCCTTGGAATGCCATCTTTTTGGGGAATGAGGAAGTATAGTGAGTATACTCCTGTTCCTTGTTGAGAATGTGGGACCAATTCTATTGCTTGTTTTAGTAGTAGTGATTGTACCTCCTGTTGCAACAGAACTTTGTGTTCTGAGGACACTTTGTGGTAACGTGGTCGAATAATTTGGAGGGGTGGAGATTAATTCTAGGCAATAGCCATTGCGGACAATTGATAACACCCAATTGTCTGTGGTGATATTTTGCCAATGAGAGTGGAATTGCTGTAGTCTTCCCCCCACAAGAGATGTGTTGGGTGGAGGGGTGGGAAAGAAGTCACTGTTTGAATGGTGTAGTGGCTTGTTTTGAGGCTTGGAATTTGCCTCGGTTTCTAAAATATTGGCCTCTATAGGACCCTCTAACCCCCCCCCCCCCACCCCACCCCCACCCTCACTTCTATGGTTGCTGCTTGTAAGGAAATGCCTCCTTGGCATGGTTGCCCCCTGACTTTTTGCCTTTGCTGATGCTATGTTTACAATTGAAAGTGTGCTGAGGCCTGCTAACCAGGCCCCAGCACCAGTGTTCTTTCCCTAACCTGTACTTTTGTATCCACAATTGGCAGACCCTGGCATCCAGATAAGTCCCTTGTGTAGGAAGTTGGCTCTGTATGTGCTATTTCAAAGTAAGGAATAGCATGCACAGAGTCCAAGGGTTCCCCTTAGAGGTAAAATAGTGGTAAAAAGAGATAATACTAATGCTCTATTTTGTGGTAGTGTGGTCGAGCAGTAGGCTTATCCAAGGAGTAGTGTTAAGCATTTGTTGTACATACACATAGACAATAAATGAGGTACACACACTCAGAGACAAATCCAGCCAATAGGTTTTGTTATAGAAAAATATCTTTTCTTAGTTTATTTTAAGAACCACAGGTTCAAATTTAACATGTAATATCTTGTTCGAAAGGTATTGCAGGTAAGTACTTTAGGAACTTCAAATCATCAAAATTGCATGTATACTTTTCAAGTTATTGTCAAATAGCTGTTTCAAAAGTGGACACTTAGTGCAATTTTCACAGTTCCTGGGGGAGGTAAGTTTTTGTTAGTTTTACCAGGTAAGTAGGACACTTACAGGGTTCAGTTCTTGGTCCAAGGTAGCCCACCGTTGGGGGTTCAGAGCAACCCCAAAGTCACCACACCAGCAGCTCAGGGCCGGTCAGGTGCAGAGTTCAAAGTGGTGCCCAAAACACATAGGCTAGAATGGAGAGAAGGGGGTGCCCCGGTTCCGATCTGCTTGCAGGTAAGTACCCGCGTCTTCGGAGGGCAGACCAGAGGGGTTTTGTAGGGCACCGGGGGGGACACAAGTCCACACAGAAATTTCACCCTCAGCAGCGCGGGGGCGGCCGGGTGCAGTGTAGAAACAAGCGTCGGGTTTTCAATGTTAGTCTATGAGAGATCTCGGGATCTCTTCCGCGCTGCAGGCAGGCAAGGGGGGGATTCCTCGGGGAAACCTCCACTTGGGCAAGGGAGAGGGACTCCTGGGGGTCACTTCTCCAGTGAAAGTCCGGTCCTTCAGGTCCTGGGGGCTGCGGGTGCAGGGTCTCTCCCAGGCGTCGGGACTTTAGGTTCAAAGAGTCGCGGTCAGGGGAAGCCTCGGGATTCCCTCTGCAGGCGGCGCTGTGGGGGCTCGGGGGGGACAGGTTTTGGTACTCACAGTATCAGAGTAGTCCTGGGGTCCCTCCTGAGGTGTTGGATCGCCACCAGCCGAGTCGGGGTCGCCGGGTGCAGTGTTGCAAGTCTCACGCTTCTTGCGGGGAGCTTGCAGGGTTCTTTAAAGCTGCTGGAAACGAAGTTGCAGCTTTTCTTGGAGCAGGTCCGCTGTCCTCGGGAGTTTCTTGTCTTTTCGAAGCAGGGGCAGTCCTCAGAGGATGTCGAGGTCGCTGGTCCCTTTGGAAGGCGTCGCTGGAGCAGGATCTTTGGAAGGCAGGAGACAGGCCGGTGAGTTTCTGGAGCCAAGGCAGTTGTCGTCTTCTGGTCTTCCGCTGCAGGGGTTTTCAGCTAGGCAGTCCTTCTTCTTGTAGTTGCAGGAATCTAATTTTCTAGGGTTCAGGGTAGCCCTTAAATACTAAATTTAAGGGCGTGTTTAGGTCTGGGGGGTTAGTAGCCAATGGCTACTAGCCCTGAGGGTGGGTACACCCTCTTTGTGCCTCCTCCCAAGGGGAGGGGGTCACAATCCTAACCCTATTGGGGGAATCCTCCATCTGCAAGATGGAGGATTTCTAAAAGTTAGAGTCACCTCAGCTCAGGACACCTTAGGGGCTGTCCTGACTGGCCAGTGACTCCTCCTTGTTTTTCTCATTATTTTCTCCGGCCTTGCCGCCAAAAGTGGGGCCTGGCCGGAGGGGGCGGGCAACTCCACTAGCTGGAGTGTCCTGCTGGGTTGGCACAAAGGAGGTGAGCCTTTGAGGCTCACCGCCAGGTGTGACAATTCCTGCCTGGGAGAGGTGTTAGCATCTCCACCCAGTGCAGGCTTTGTTACTGGCCTCAGAGTGACAAAGGCACTCTCCCCATGGGGCCAGCAACATGTCTCGGTTTGTGGCAGGCTGCTAAAACTAGTCAGCCTACACAGATAGTCGGTTAAGTTTCAGGGGGCACCTCTAAGGTGCCCTCTGGGGTGTATTTTACAATAAAATGTACACTGGCATCAGTGTGCATTTATTGTGCTGAGAAGTTTGATACCAAACTTCCCAGTTTTCAGTGTAGCCATTATGGTGCTGTGGAGTTCGTGTTTGACAAACTCCCAGACCATATACTCTTATGGCTACCCTGTACTTACAATGTCTAAGGTTTTGTTTAGACACTGTAGGGGTACCATGCTCATGCACTGGTACCCTCACCTATGGTATAGTGCACCCTGCCTTAGGGCTGTAAGGCCTGCTAGAGGGGTGTCTTACCTATACTGCATAGGCAGTGAGAGGCTGGCATGGCACCCTGAGGGGAGTGCCATGTCGACTTACTCGTTTTGTCCTCACTAGCACACACAAGCTGGTAAGCAGTGTGTCTGTGCTGAGTGAGAGGTCTCCAGGGTGGCATAAGACATGCTGCAGCCCTTAGAGACCTTCCTTGGCATCAGGGCCCTTGGTACTAGAAGTACCAGTTACAAGGGACTTATCTGGATGCCAGGGTCTGCCAATTGTGGATACAAAAGTACAGGTTAGGGAAAGAACACTGGTGCTGGGGCCTGGTTAGCAGGCCTCAGCACACTTTCAATTGTAAACATAGCATCAGCAAAGGCAAAAAGTCAGGGGGCAACCATGCCAAGGAGGCATTTCCTTACACCTTGTAACTGGTACTTCTAGTACCAAGGGCCCTGATGCCAAGGAAGGTCTCTAAGGGCTGCAGCATGTCTTATGCCACCCTGGAGACCTCTCACTCAGCACAGACACACTGCTTGCCAGCTTGTGTGTGCTAGTGAGGACAAAACGAGTAAGTCGACATGGCACTCCCCTCAGGGTGCCATGCCAGCCTCTCACTGCCTATGCAGTATAGGTAAGACACCCCTCTAGCAGGCCTTACAGCCCTAAGGCAGGGTGCACTATACCATAGGTGAGGGTACCAGTGCATGAGCATGGTACCCCTACAGTGTCTAAACAAAACCTTAGACATTGTAAGTGCAGGGTAGCCATAAGAGTATATGGTCTGGGAGTCTGTCAAACACGAACTCCACAGCACCATAATGGCTACACTGAAAACTGGGAAGTTTGGTATCAAACTTCTCAGCACAATAAATGCACACTGATGCCAGTGTACATTTTATTGTAAAATACACCACAGAGGGCACCTTAGAGGTGCCCCCTGAAACTTAACCGACTGTCTGTGTAGGCTGACTAGTTCCAGCAGCCTGCCACACCAGAGACATGTTGCTGGCCCCATGGGGAGAGTGCCTTTGTCACTCTGAGGCCAGTAACAAAGCCTGCACTGGGTGGAGATGCTAACACCTCCCCCAGGCAGGAGCTGTGACACCTGGCGGTGAGCCTCAAAGGCTCACCCCTTTGTCACAGCCCAGCAGGGCACTCCAGCTTAGTGGAGTTGCCCGCCCCCTCCGGCCACGGCCCCCACTTTTGGCGGCAAGGCTGGAGGGAACAAAGAAAGCAACAAGGAGGAGTCACTGGCCAGTCAGGACAGCCCCTAAGGTGTCCTGAGCTGAGGTGACTCTGACTTTTAGAAATCCTCCATCTTGCAGATGGAGGATTCCCCCAATAGGGTTAGGGATGTGACCCCCTCCCCTTGGGAGGAGGCACAAAGAGGGTGTACCCACCCTCAGGGCTAGTAGCCATTGGCTACTAACCCCCCAGACCTAAACACGCCCTTAAATTTAGTATTTAAGGGCTACCCTGAACCCTAGAAGATTAGATTCCTGCAACTACAAGAAGAAGGACTGCCTAGCTGAAAACCCCTGCAGAGGAAGACCAGAAGACAACAACTGCCTTGGCTCCAGAAACTCAACGGCCTGTCTCCTGCCTTCCAAAGAACTCTGCTCCAGCGACGCCTTCCAAAGGGACCAGCGACCTCTGAATCCTCTGAGGACTGCCCTGCTTCGACGACAAGAAACTCCCGAGGACAGCGGACCTGCTCCAAAAAGACTGCAACTTTGTTTCAAGAAGCAGCTTTAAAGAACCCTGCAACTCCCCGCAAGAAGCGTGAGACTTGCAACACTGCACCCGGCGACCCCGACTCGGCTGGTGGAGAACCAACACCTCAGGGAGGACCCCCGGACTACTCTACGACTGTGAGTACCAAAACCTGTCCCCCCTGAGTCCCCACAGCGCCGCCTGCAGAGGGAATCCCGAGGCTTCCCCTGACCGCGACTCTCTGAAACCTAAGTCCCGACGCCTGGAAAAGACCCTGCACCCGCAGCCCCCAGGACCTGAAGGACCGGACTTTCACTGCAGAAGTGACCCCCAGGAGTCCCTCTCCCTTGCCCAAGTGGAGGTTTCCCCGAGGAAGCCCCCCCTTGCCTGCCTGCAGCGCTGAAGAGATCCCTTGATCTCTCATTGACTTCCATTGCGAACCCGACGCTTGTTCTAACACTGCACCCGGCCGCCCCCGCGCCGCTGAGGGTGAAATTTCTGTGTGGGCTTGTGTCCCCCCCGGTGCCCTACAAAACCCCCCTGGTCTGCCCTCCGAAGACGCGGGTACTTACCTGCAAGCAGACCGGAACCGGGGCACCCCCTTCTCTCCATTGGAGCCTATGCGTTTTGGGCACCACTTTGAACTCTGCACCTGACCGGCCCTGAGCTGCTGGTGTGGTAACTTTGGGGTTGCTCTGAACCCCCAACGGTGGGCTACCTTGGACCAAGAACTGAACCCTGTAAGTGTCTTACTTACCTGGTAAAACTAACAAAAACTTACCTCCCCCAGGAACTGTGAAAATTGCACTAAGTGTCCACTTTTGAAACAGCTATTTGTCAATAACTTGAAAAGTATACATGCAATTTTTATGATTTAAAGTTCCTAAAGTACTTATCTGCAATACCTTTCGAATGAGATATTACATGTAGAATTTGAACCTGTGGTTCTTAAAATAAACTAAGAAAAGATATTTTTCTATACAAAAACCTATTGGCTGGATTTGTCTCTGAGTGTGTGTACCTCATTTATTGTCTATGTGTATGTACAACAAATGCTTAACACTACTCCTTGGATAAGCCTACTGCTCGACCACACTACCACAAAATAGAGCATTAGTATTATCTATTTTTACCACTATTTTACCTCTAAGGGGAACCCTTGGACTCTGTGCATGCTATTCCTTACTTTGAAATAGCACATACAGAGCCAACTTCCTACATTGGTGGCAGCGGTGGGATACAAGACTTTGCATTTGCTGGACTACTCAGCCAATACCTGATCACACGACAAATTCCAAAATTGTCATTAGAAATTGATTTTTGCAATTTGAAAAGTTTACAAAAATTCTTAAAAGACCTGATAGGGCCTTGTGTTAGATCCTGTTTAGCATTTCTTTTAGAGTTTAAAAGTTTGTAAAAGTTTGAATTAGATTCTAGAACCAGTTGTAGATTCTTAAAAAAGTATTCCAACTTTTAGAAGCAAAATGTCTAGCACAGATGTGACTGTGGTGGAACTCGACACCACACCTTACCTCCATCTTAAGATGAGGGAGCTAAGGTCACTCTGTAAAATAAAGAAAATAACAATGGGCCCCAAACCTACCAAAATACAGCTCCAGGAGCTTTTGGCAGAGTTTGAAAAGGCCAACCCCTCTGAGGGTGGCAACTCAGAGGAAGAGGATAGTGACTTGGAGGAAAATTCCCCCCTACCAATCCTATCTAGGGAGAACAGGGTCCCTCAAACCCTGACTCCAAAAATAATAGTCAGAGATGCTGGTTCCCTCACAGGAGAGACCAACACCTCTGAAATCACTGAGGATAGCCCCAGTGAAGAGGACATCCAGTTAGCCAGGATGGCCAAAAGATTGGCTTTGGAAAGACAGATCCTAGCCATAGAGAGGGAAAGACAAGAGATGGGCCTAGGACCCATCAATGGTGGCAGCAACATAAATAGGGTCAGAGATTCTCCTGACATGTTGAAAATCCCTAAAGGGATTGTAACTAAATATGAAGATGGTGATGACATCACCAAATGGTTCACAGCTTTTGAGAGGGCTTGTGTAACCAGAAAAGTGAACAGATCTCACTGGGGTGCTCTCCTTTGGGAAATGTTCACAGGAAAGTGTAGGGATAGACTCCTCACACTCTCTGGACAAGATGCAGAATCTTATGACCTCATGAAGGGTACCCTGATTGAGGGCTTTGGATTCTCCACTGAGGAGTATAGGATTAGATTCAGGGGGGCTCAAAAATCCTCGAGCCAGACCTGGGTTGACTTTGTAGACTACTCAGTGAAAACACTAGATGGTTGGATTCAAGGCAGTGGTGTAAGTAATTATGATGGGCTGTACAATTTATTTGTGAAAGAACACCTATTGAGTAATTGTTTCAATGATAAACTGCATCAGCATCTGGTAGACCTAGGACCAATTTCTCCCCAAGAATTGGGAAAGAAGGCGGACCATTGGGTCAAGACAAGGGTGTCCAAGTATTCAACAGGGGGTGACCAAAAGAAAGGGGTCACAAAGACTCCCCAGGGGAAGGGTGATGAGACAACCAAAACTAAAAATAGTAAAGAGTCTTCTACAGGCCCCCAAAAACCTGCACAGGAGGGTGGGCCCAGAGCCTCTTCACAAAACAATGGGTACAAGGGTAAAAACTTTGATCCCAAAAAGGCCTGGTGTCATAGCTGTAAACAGCATGGACACCAAACTGGAGACAAGGCCTGTCCCAAGAAAGGTTCCACTCCAAACTCCCATCCAGGTAACACTGGTATGGCTAGTCTCCAAGTGGGATCAACAGTGTGCCCAGAGCAAATCAGGGTCCACACTGAAGCTACTCTAGTTTCTGAGGGTGGGGTGGATTTAGCCACACTAGCTGTCTGGCCGCCTAACATGCAAAAATACAGACAGCAACTCTTAATTAATGGGACTAGAATAGAGGGCCTGAGGGATACAGGTGCCAGTGTCACCATGGTGACAGAGAAACTGGTTTCCCCTGGCCAATACCTGACTGGAAAAACTTACACAGTCACCAACGCTGACAATCAGAGAAAAGTACATCCCATGGCAATGGTTACTTTAGAATGGGGAGGGGTCAATGGCCTGAAACAGGTGGTGGTCTCCTCAAATATCCCAGTGGACTGTCTGCTTGGAAATGACCTGGAGTCCTCAGCATGGGCTGAGGTAGAACTAAAAACCCATGCAGCAATGCTGGGTATCCCTGAACTGGTGTGTGTGAAAACAAGAGCACAGTGCAAGGCACAGGGTGAACAAGTAGAGCTGGAGTCTGGAAGAAGGGCCCAGCCTACCAAGAGAACAGGGAAGTCAGTTGGGAAACCAACTGCAACACAGCAAAAGAAAGGGAACCTCTCTTCTCAGGAAGAAGTTCTGCCCTCTGAGGGAACTGAGCCGTTGGAGCTTGAACCTTACCAGGTTGAGCTCTTAGGCCCAGGGGGACCCTCAAGGGAGGAGCTGTGTAAGGGACAAGAAACCTGTCCCTCTCTTGAAGGCCTTAGGCAGCAAGCTGCTGAAGAGTCCAAAGGCAAGAAAAATGGAACACATAGGGTCTATTGGGAAGATGGACTCCTGTACACTGAGGCCAGAGACCCCAAACCTGGTGCCACTAGGAGAGTGGTAGTGCCTCAGCTGTTCAGGAAGTTCATCCTAACATTGGCCCATGACATTCCCCTTGCTGGACATTTGGGACAAACCAAGACGTGGGAGAGGTTAGTCAACCACTTCTACTGGCCCAATATGTCCAACATGGTTAAGGAGTTTTGCCTCTCCTGCCCCACCTGTCAAGCCAGTGGTAAGACAGGTGGGCACCCAAAGGCCCCCCTCATTCCACTTCCAGTGGTGGGGGTTCCCTTTGAAAGAGTGGGTGTGGACATAGTTGGTCCACTAGAACCTCCCACAGCCTCAGGAAATATGTATATCCTGGTAGTAGTGGATCATGCTACCAGGTATCCTGAAGCTATTCCCCTTAGGTCGACTACTGCCCCTGCAGTAGCCAAGGCCCTCATTGGTATCTTTACCAGAGTGGGTTTCCCTAAGGAGGTGGTGTCTGACAGAGGTACCAACTTCATGTCAGCATACCTAAAGCACATGTAGAATGAGTGTGGGGTGACTTATAAATTCACTACACCATACCATCCACAAACTAATGGCTTAGTTGAGAGATTCAACAAGACATTAAAGGGCATGATCATGGGGCTCCCAGAAAAACTCAAAAGGAGATGGGATGTCCTCTTGCCATGTCTGCTTTTCGCTTACAGAGAGGTGCCACAGAAGGGAGTAGGATTCTCACCCTTTGAACTTCTGTTTGGTCATCCTGTAAGAGGACCACTTGCTCTTGTTAAAGAAGGCTGGGAGAGACCTCTCCATGAGCCCAAACAAGACATAGTGGACTATGTACTTGGCCTTCGCTCTAGAATGGCAGAGTACATGGAAAAAGCAACCAAAAACCTTGAGGCCAGCCAACAGCTCCAGAAGTTTTGGTATGACCAAAAGGCTGCACTGGTTGAGTTCCAACCAGGGCAGAAAGTCTGGGTTCTGGAGCCTGTGGCTCCCAGGGCACTCCAGGACAAATGGAGTGGCCCTTACCCAGTACTAGAAAGGAAGAGTCAGGTCACCTACTTGGTGGACCTGGGCACAAGCAGGAGCCCCAAGAGGGTGATCCATGTGAACCGCCTTAAGCTCTTCCATGACAGGGCTGATGTGAATCTGTTGATGGTAACAGATGAGGATCAGGAGGCAGAGAGTGAACCTCTCCCTGATCTTCTGTCATCAGACCCAAAAGATGGCACAGTAGATGGAGTGATCTACTCAGACACCCTCTCTGGCCAACAGCAAGCTGATTGTAGGAGAGTCCTACAACAGTTTCCTGAACTCTTCTCCTTAACCCCTGGTCAGACACACCTGTGTACCCATGATGTGGACACAGGAGACAGCATGCCTGTCAAAAACAAAATCTTTAGACAATCTGACCATGTTAAGGAAAGCATCAAGGTGGAAGTCCACAAGATGCTGGAATTGGGAGTAATTGAGCGCTCTGACAGCCCCTGGGCTAGCCCAGTGGTCTTAGTCCCCAAACCTCACACCAAAGATGGAAAGAAAGAGATGAGGTTTTGTGTGGACTACAGAGGGCTCAATTCTGTCACCAAGACAGATGCTCATCCAATTCCAAGAGCTGATGAGCTCATAGATAAATTAGGTGCTGCCAAATTCTTAAGTACCTTTGACTTGACAGCAGGGTACTGGCAAATAAAAATGGCACCTGGAGCAAAAGAGAAAACAGCATTCTCCACACCTGATGGGCATTATCAGTTTACTGTTATGCCCTTTGGTTTAAAGAATGCCCCTGCCACCTTCCAAAGGTTGGTGAATCAAGTCCTTGCTGGCTTGGAGGCCTTTAGCACAGCTTATCTTGATGATATTGCTGTCTTTAGCTCCACCTGGCAGGATCACCTGGTCCACCTGAAGAAGGTTTTGAAGGCTCTGCAATCTGCAGGCCTCTCTATCAAGGCATCCAAATGCCAGATAGGGCAGGGAACTGTGGTTTACTTGGGCCACCTTGTAGGTGGAGGCCAAGTTCAGCCACTCCAACCCAAGATCCAGACTATTCTGGACTGGGTAGCTCCAAAAACCCAGACTCAAGTCAGGGCATTCCTTGGCTTGACTGGGTATTAGAGGAGGTTTGTGAAGGGATATGGATCCATTGTGACAGCCCTCACTGAACTCACCTCCAAGAAAATGCCCAAGAAAGTGAACTGGACTGTGGAATGCCAACAGGCCTTTGACACCCTGAAACAAGCAATGTGCTCAGCACCAGTTCTAAAAGCTCCAGATTATTCTAAGCAGTTCATTGTGCAGACTGATGCCTCTGAACATGGGATAGGGGCAGTTTTGTCCCAAACAAATGATGATGGCCTTGACCAGCCTGTTGCTTTCATTAGCAGGAGGTTACTCCCCAGGGAACAGCGTTGGAGTGCCATTGAGAGGGAGGCCTTTGCTGTGGTTTGGTCCCTGAAGAAGCTGAGACCATACCTCTTTGGGACCCACTTCCTAGTTCAAACTGACCACAGACCTCTCAAATGGCTGATGCAAATGAAAGGTGAAAATCCTAAACTGTTGAAGTGGTCCATCTCCCTACAGGGAATGGACTTTATAGTGGAACACAGACCTGGGACTGCCCATGCCAATGCAGATGGCCTTTCCAGGTTCTTCCACTTAGAAAATGAAGACTCTCTTGGGAAAGGTTAGTCTCATCCTCTTTCGTTTGGGGGGGGGGGGGGGTTGTGTAAGGAAATGCCTCCTTGGCATGGTTGCCCCCTGACTTTTTGCCTTTGCTGATGCTATGTTTACAATTGAAAGTGTGCTGAGGCCTGCTAACCAGGCCCCAGCACCAGTGTTCTTTCCCTAACCTGTACTTTTGTATCCACAATTGGCAGACCCTGGCATCCAGATAAGTCCCTTGTAACTGGTACTTCTAGTACCAAGGGCCCTGATGCCAAGGAAGGTCTCTAAGGGCTGCAGCATGTCTTATGCCACCCTGGAGACCTCTCACTCAGCACAGACACACTGCTTGCCAGCTTGTGTGTGCTAGTGAGGACAAAACGAGTAAGTCGACATGGCACTCCCCTCAGGGTGCCATGCCAGCCTCTCACTGCCTATGCAGTATAGGTAAGACACCCCTCTAGCAGGCCTTACAGCCCTAAGGCAGGGTGCACTATACCATAGGTGAGGGTACCAGTGCATGAGCATGGTACCCCTACAGTGTCTAAACAAAACCTTAGACATTGTAAGTGCAGGGTAGCCATAAGAGTATATGGTCTGGGAGTCTGTCAAACACGAACTCCACAGCACCATAATGGCTACACTGAAAACTGGGAAGTTTGGTATCAAACTTCTCAGCACAATAAATGCACACTGATGCCAGTGTACATTTTATTGTAAAATACACCACAGAGGGCACCTTAGAGGTGCCCCCTGAAACTTAACCGACTGTCTGTGTAGGCTGACTAGTTCCAGCAGCCTGCCACACCAGAGACATGTTGCTGGCCCCATGGGGAGAGTGCCTTTGTCACTCTGAGGCCAGTAACAAAGCCTGCACTGGGTGGAGATGCTAACACCTCCCCCAGGCAGGAGCTGTGACACCTGGCGGTGAGCCTCAAAGGCTCACCCCTTTGTCACAGCCCAGCAGGGCACTCCAGCTTAGTGGAGTTGCCCGCCCCCTCCGGCCACGGCCCCCACTTTTGGCGGCAAGGCTGGAGGGAACAAAGAAAGCAACAAGGAGGAGTCACTGGCCAGTCAGGACAGCCCCTAAGGTGTCCTGAGCTGAGGTGACTCTGACTTTTAGAAATCCTCCATCTTGCAGATGGAGGATTCCCCCAATAGGGTTAGGATTGTGACCCCCTCCCCTTGGGAGGAGGCACAAAGAGGGTGTACCCACCCTCAGGGCTAGTAGCCATTGGCTACTAACCCCCCAGACCTAAACACGCCCTTAAATTTAGTATTTAAGGGCTACCCTGAACCCTAGAAGATTAGATTCCTGCAACAACAAGAAGAAGGACTGCCTAGCTGAAAACCCCTGCAGAGGAAGACCAGAAGACAACAACTGCCTTGGCTCCAGAAACTCACCGGCCTGTCTCCTGCCTTCCAAAGAACTCTGCTCCAGCGACGCCTTCCAAAGGGACCAGCGACCTCTGAATCCTCTGAGGACTGCCCTGCTTCGACGACAAGAAACTCCCGAGGACAGCGGACCTGCTCCAAAAAGACTGCAACTTTGTTTCAAGAAGCAGCTTTAAAGAACCCTGCAACTCCCCGCAAGAAGCGTGAGACTTGCAACACTGCACCCGGCGACCCCGACTCGGCTGGTGGAGAACCAACACCTCAGGGAGGACCCCCGGACTACTCTACGACTGAGTACCAAAACCTGTCCCCCCTGAGTCCCCACAGCGCCGCCTGCAGAGGGAATCCCGAGGCTTCCCCTGACCGCGACTCTCTGAAACCTAAGTCCCGACGCCTGGAAAAGACCCTGCACCCGCAGCCCCCAGGACCTGAAGGACCGGACTTTCACTGCAGAAGTGACCCCCAGGAGTCCCTCTCCCTTGCCCAAGTGGAGGTTTCCCCGAGGAAGCCCCCCCTTGCCTGCCTGCAGCGCTGAAGAGATCCCTTGATCTCTCATTGACTTCCATTGCGAACCCGACGCTTGTTCTAACACTGCACCCGGCCGCCCCCGCGCCGCTGAGGGTGAAATTTCTGTGTGGGCTTGTGTCCCCCCCGGTGCCCTACAAAACCCCCCTGGTCTGCCCTCCGAAGACGCGGGTACTTACCTGCAAGCAGACCGGAACCGGGGCACCCCCTTCTCTCCATTGGAGCCTATGCGTTTTGGGCACCACTTTGAACTCTGCACCTGACCGGCCCTGAGCTGCTGGTGTGGTAACTTTGGGGTTGCTCTGAACCCCCAACGGTGGGCTACCTTGGACCAAGAACTGAACCCTGTAAGTGTCTTACTTACCTGGTAAAACTAACAAAAACTTACCTCCCCCAGGAACTGTGAAAATTGCACTAAGTGTCCACTTTTGAAACAGCTATTTGTCAATAACTTGAAAAGTATACATGCAATTTTTATGATTTAAAGTTCCTAAAGTACTTACCTGCAATACCTTTCGAATGAGATATTACATGTAGAATTTGAACCTGTGGTTCTTAAAATAAACTAAGAAAAGATATTTTTCTATACAAAAACCTATTGGCTGGATTTGTCTCTGAGTGTGTGTACCTCATTTATTGTCTATGTGTATGTACAACAAATGCTTAACACTACTCCTTGGATAAGCCTACTGCTCGACCACACTACCACAAAATAGAGCATTAGTATTATCTATTTTTACCACTATTTTACCTCTAAGGGGAACCCTTGGACTCTGTGCATGCTATTCCTTACTTTGAAATAGCACATACAGAGCCAACTTCCTACACTGCTGTTGTCCCTGCTTTGCCTGGGAGGTAGAAGCTTCAGAGGATTGTGGTTTGAATCCTCCCCTAAATTGCGGCCTGCGAAAGGAACCTCTATACGGTGACATGTATAATGTTCCCATTGCTTTGGCAGTATCTGAGTCTTTCCTCAGCTTTTCTATGGTTGTTTCGACCTCAGGCCCAAGTAAGTGTTTCTTGTCAAAAGGCATGTTGAGTACTGCCTTTTGGATTTCTGGTTTGAAGCCAGAAGAGCATAAACATGCATGCCTTCTTATTGTAATGGCAGTATATACACTCCTTGCAGCTGTATTGGCAGCATCAAGGGCAGACCTTATTTGGTTGTTACTTATGGCCTGTCCCTCTTCTACGATCTGTTGTGCTCTCTCTGTTGATGCTCTTTTGGGAGGTGCTGTATGAGTTCTTGCATCTCATCCCAGTGGGCTCTATCATATCTGGCAAGAAGTGCTTGCGAATTTGCAATTCGCCATTGGTTGGCCGCGTGCGTGGCCACTCTTGCCAGCAGCATCAAACTTCCTACTCTCCTTATCAGGTGGAGGAGCATCCCTTGAGGATTGGCTATTAGCCCTTTTTCTAGCCGCACTCATCCCTACTGAATCTGGAGAAACTTGGTGTGTGATGTAATGGGTCTGTAGGAGCAGGTTTGTACTTTTGGCAATATGTGGAGTAATTACTCTAGCTTTGACTTGCTCAGTAAAAATTTGTTCTGCATTTTTGACCATTCCAGGCAACATGGAAAGGCACTGCTATCTAGAGTGGAAGACAGAGTGTTGAACAAGAAATCCTCCTCTAGGGGCTCAGTATGCATAAGCATCCCATGATAAGCAGCTGTCCTGGAAACAACCTGCATGTATGCAGTAGTGTCCTCTGGTGGAGAAGGCTTGGAGGGGTATAAGTCAGGATCATTATCTGGAAAAGGATCCGGGTCATATAGATCCCAAGTGTAAGGAAATGCCTCCTTGGCATGGTTACCCCTAACTTTTTGCCTTTGCTGATGCTAAGTTTTGACTGAAATTGTGCTGGGACCCTGCTAACCAGGCCCCAGCACCAGTGTTCTTTCCCTAAACTGTACCTTTGCTTCCACAATTAGCACAGCCCTGGCACTCAGATAAGTCCCTTGAAACTGGTAACCTGGTACCAAGGGCCCTGTTGCCAGGGAAGGTCTCTAAGGGCTGCAGCATGTCTTATGCCACCCTGGGGACCCCTCCCTCAGCACATGCACACTGCCTCATAGCTTGTGTGTGCTGGTGGGGAGAAAAAGACTAAGTCGACATGGCACTCCCCTCAGAGTACCATGCCAACCTCACACTGCCTGTGACATAGGTAAGTCACCCCTCTAGCAGGCCTTACAGCCCTAAGGCAGGGTGGACTATACCACAGGTGAGGGCATATGTGCATGAGTACTATGCCCCTACAGTATCTAAGCAAAACCTTAGACATTGTAAGTGCAGGGTAGCCATAAAGAGTATATGGTCTGGGAGTTTGTCAAACACAAACTCCACAGTTCCATAATGGCTGCACTGAAAACTGGGAAGTTTGGTATCAACTGCTTTGACCCCAGCCCTACCGGCCTGTCTCCTGATTCGAAAACCTGCAACCAGTGATGCATCCGACAGGGACCAGCGACCTCTGAAGCTTCAGAGGCCTGCCCTGGACTAAAGGACCAATAAACTCCTGTGAGCAGCGGCTCTGCTCAACAACAGCAACTCCTTTGCAACAAAGAAGCAACTTTTAAAGACTTCATGTTTCCCGCCGGGACTTCCCACTCTGCACCCAACCCCCCCCCCGGCTTGAGATCCAGAGAACTAACACCACAGGGAGGAATCCACGGCGGCTGCGAGCCCGTGAGTAGCCTGAGACGACCCCGCCGAGCCCCCACAGCGACGCCTGCACAGAGAATCCAGAAGCTCCCCCTGACCGCGACTGCCTGCAACAAGGGAACCGACGCCTGGAACCAACACTGCACTCGCAGCCGCAGCCCCCAGGACCTGAAGGAACCGACCCTCAGAGCAAGAGTGACCCCCCAGACGACCCTCTGCCTAGCCCAGGTGGAGGCTGTCCTGAGAAGCCCCCCCCGTGCCTGCCTGCACCACTAGAGTGACCCCCGGATCACTCCATTGAATCCTATCTGAAACCAGATGCCTGCTTTGCACACTGCAGCCCCCTGCCTCTGTACAGCGGAGGGTGGGTTTTGTGTACCTACTTGTGCCCCCCCGCGCTCTACAAAACCCCCCCATGGTCTGCCCCCGAGGACGCAGGTACTTACCTGCTGGCAGACTGGAACCGGAGCACCCCCTGTTCTCCATAGGCCCTTATGTGTTTTGGGCACCTCGTTGACCTCTGCACCTGACCGGCCCTGAGCTGCTGGTGTGGTAACTTTGGTGTTAACTTGAACCCCCAACTGTGGGCTGCCTATGCCCAGGAACTGAGACTTATAAGTGTCTTACTTACCTCACAATCTACCCTTTACTTACCTCCCCAGGAACTGATTTTTGCACTGTGTCCACTTTTAAAATAGCTTATTGCCATTTTAACAAAGACTGTATATGATATTGCTTTTATTCAAAGTTCCTAACTTACCTGTGTGAAGTACCTTGCATTGTATGTGTTTACTTCAAATCTTGAACGTGTGGTTCTCAAAATAAACTAAGAAAATATATTTTTCTATATAAAAACCGATTGTCTCTCATCCATAACCTCTAGTACGGGCTGAATCTCAGAGTCCTCATCAGAAGGCCTGTAAGATTCCTGCATTGGCTTCAAACTTTGTGTGAGGCGGCTCGAAAGTCCTTGTTCCTCTGTTTAAGAAGGTTTCTTGGGTTTCGAAGTTTGGACCTTTTTCGGTCCCAAAAATGGAGTTGGCTGTTTCGGCTCCGAAGCAGGGCGTCGAAGCTTCGACTCCGAGGAGTGAGGACGCTTACTGGAGTCCGAGACAGAACATTTTACCAATTTACTTGACTCTGAAGTGGACGGAGAAGTGGCCTTTTTCGGCGCCGAACATGAAGGTCTGTCGACGACAGTCTTTTCTCGGGTCGAACCATGGCCTTCTGGCAGTGGTGTACCCAAGGCCTTCAGTGTTTTTTTGTATGTGGGCGTAGGGGCAGACGTACTCACGTGCTGGCCAGCAGTGATAGGCCTGTCTTCTTCAGATTCTTGCTTGGAGTCGGGTGTCTCAGATGGAGACTGCTGTCTGCGCCTGTTCTTCTTCCATGACTTCAAGATGCTCTGTACTTTTCGACGCCATCTCTAACCTTCTGGCTCTCTGATCCCGCTAGGTCTTCTTGGATTGTAACGATCAACAGGCCTCACAATCCTCTTCGCGGTGGTCTGGAGAAAGACAGATTACAAACCAGGTGTTGGTTTGTATAGGGAAACTTCGCATGGCACCGAGGGCAGGAACAAAATGGAGTACGATCCATAAGGCTTCCATGCGGTAGGCCAGAACAGGCCAGAGTCGGGAGCGCGCGCCCAGAAGGGCAAAATCTATATTCCGACGGTACTATCGGTTTGAGGCTAGATGGAATGCGATTGAAACAATACTGACGATTAAATGAGTTTTCTAAGGTTTCCAATTCAAAATCTTGGAGCGAGAGGAAACACGTCCGAACCAGACAGCGGAAAGAAAACAATCTAACAATGGAGTTGATGCCCATTCACATTGTAACCGAGAGGAGGAGTCACTCAATCCCGTGACTCCGAAAAGACTTCTTCGAAGAAAAACAACTTGTAACACTCCAAGCCCAACACTAGATGTCGGAAGAGATTATGCATAGCATGTCTATCTGCAGCTACACATGCCATCGAACATATCTATCTAAATATCTATATATATGGAAAATGTTACCTACCCAGTAGACATCTGTTCGTGGCATGTAGTGTTGCAGATTCACATGCTCTGCATAAGTCCACCATCTAGTGTTGGGCTCGGTGTGTTACAAGTTGTTTTTCTTCAAAGAAGTTTTTTCGAGTCACGAGACACTGTTGCAGGGGTCTCATGTTTAGACGTGCATTGGGCACTACTGATATGCAGGATGCCATCATTCCTAATACTTTCATAAACATTACTGTTTAAGTTTGATTGTTTTGTAGCTGAGATATGAGACTGTGGAACACTTGATTCTTTGTGGGTTTGGGTAAGCTAATGCTGAGTGAGTGTTCAGAATTTCTCCCAGATATGGTTGTATTTGCGCTGGCTGGTGGTGAGACTTCTGGTAATTGACTGTGAACCCTAGACTGTTTAGGGTAATGATTGTGTATTGTCTGTGTTGTTGACAGGTTGGAATGGTGCTGGCTTTTATGAGCCAGTCGTCCAGATAGAGAAAGACATGTATATACTGTCTTCTGAGGTATGCTGCAACCACTGCAGGGCATTTGGTAAGTACCCTTGGTGCTGTTGTTACTCCAAAGGGTAGCACTTTCAATTGCTAGTGCTTGCCTCCTATCACAAACCTTAAGTATTTGCAATGTGCTGGATGTATGGGAATATGGAAGCAAGCATCTTTTAGATCTAATGCTGTCATGTAGTCTTGTTTTTGTAACAAAGGGATGATATCCTGAAGAGTGACCATGTGGAAATGCTCAGAGAGAATGTATTGATTGAGGGGTATGAGATCGAGGATTGGTCTGAGTGCGCCATCCTTCTTTGGTATGTGTCCTGTCCCTTGTTGAGTTAAAAGTACTACCTCTATTGCACCTTTGAGTAGAAGTGATAGCAAAACAAAGTGTTCTAGAGA
Organism: Pleurodeles waltl; assembly: GCF_031143425.1. NCBI lineage: Eukaryota > Metazoa > Chordata > Amphibia > Caudata > Salamandridae > Pleurodeles > Pleurodeles waltl. The sequence goes on from NC_090443.1 coordinate 283,191,706, forward strand.
AAGCCTGTGTGAGTGAGGGGAAATATTTGGTGGAGTGGAGATGAGTTCTAGGCAAGAACCATTGTAGATAATTGACAGTACCCATTGATCTGATGTAATGTTGTGCCACTGATGGCAGAAATGTTGCTGTCTTCCTCCCACAGGAGATGTGTACTGTGTGGGGATGCTGAGGAAAGTCACTACTTTGATGGGGTGGAGGCACCTCTTGTGGCAGAGGATTTCCCCCTAACTCTAAAGTGGTTTCCTCTATAGGATCCCTTGAAAGACCCTCTAGAGCCATAATGCTGCCCCTGCTTTTGTTGGAATGTAGAGGCCTCTGATGTTTGGGGTTTAAAACCCCCTCTGAAGTGTGTCCTGTGAAAAGTACCCCAAACAGGTGTTGCGTAAAGGGTACCCATGGCCTTAGCTGTGTCAGAGTCCTTTTTTAATTTTTCTATGGTGGTATCCACCTCTGGTCCAAATAACTGCTGTTTGATAAATGGCATATTATGGACCACTTGCTGTATGTCAGGTTTGAAACCTGAGGATCACAACCAAGCATGCCTCCTGATTGTTATGCTAGTGTTTATAATCTTACCTGGGGTGTCTGCTGCATCTAGGGCAGATCTAATCTGGTTGTTGGAGATAGCCTGTCCTTCTGCAACTATCTGCTGTGCCGTTTTTTGGTGTTCCAGTGTGAGATATTGCAGGAACTCCTGTGTAGGAAGTTGGCTCTGTATGTGCTATTTCAAAGTAAGGAATAGCATGCACAGAGTCCAAGGGTTCCCCTTAGAGGTAAAATAGTGGTAAAAATAGATAATACTAATGCTCTATTTTGTGGTAGTGTGGTCGAGCAGTAGGCTTATCCAAGGAGTAGTGTTAAGCATTTGTTGTACATACACATAGACAATAAATGAGGTACACACACTCAGAGACAAATCCAGCCAATAGGTTTTTATATAGAAAAATATCTTTTCTTAGTTTATTTTAAGAACCACAGGTTCAAATTTAACATGTAATATCTTGTTCGAAAGGTATTGCAGGTAAGTACTTTAGGAACTTCAAATCATCAAAATTGCATGTATACTTTTCAAGTTATTGTCAAATAGCTGTTTCAAAAGTGGACACTTAGTGCAATTTTCACAGTTCCTGGGGGAGGTAAGTTTTTGTTAGTTTTACCAGGTAAGTAGGACACTTACAGGGTTCAGTTCTTGGTCCAAGGTAGCCCACCGTTGGGGGTTCAGAGCAACCCCAAAGTCACCACACCAGCAGCTCAGGGCCGGTCAGGTGCAGAGTTCAAAGCGGTGCCCAAAACACATAGGCTAGAATGGAGAGAAGGGGGTGCCCCGGTTCCGGTCTGCTTGCAGGTAAGTACCCGCGTCTTCGGAGGGCAGACCAGGGGGGTTTTGTAGGGCACCGGGGGGGACACAAGTTGACACAGAAATTTCACCCTCAGCAGCGCGGGGGCGGCCGGGTGCAGTGTAGAAACAAGCGTCGGGTTTGTAATGGAAGTCAATGGGAGATCTAGGGATCTCTTCAGCGCTGCAGGCAGGCAAGGGGGGGATTCCTCGGGGAAACCTCCACTTGGGCGAGGGAGAGGGACTCCTGGGGATCACTCCTCCAGTGAAAGTCCGGTCCTTCAGGTCCTGGGGGCTGCGGGTGCAGGGTCTCTCCCAGGCGTCGGGACTTTAGGTTCAAAGAGTCGCGGTCAGGGGAAGCCTCGGGATTCCCTCTGCAGGCGGCGCTGTGGGGGCTCAGGGGGGACAGGTTTTGGTACTCACAGTATCAGAGTAGTCCTGGGGTCCCTCCTGAGGTGTTGGATCGCCACCAGCCGAGTCGGGGTCGCCGGGTGCAGTGTTGCAAGTCTCACGCTTCTTGCGGGGAGCTTGCAGGGTTCTTTAAAGCTGCTGGAAACAAAGTTGCAGCTTTTCTTGGAGCAGGTCCGCTGTCCTCGGGAGTTTCTTGTTTTTTCGAAGCAGGGGCAGTCCTCAGAGGATGTCGAGGTCGCTGGTCCCTTTGGAAGGCGTCGCTGGAGCAGGATCTTTGGAAGGCAGGAGACAGGCCGGTGAGTTTCTGGAGCCAAGGCAGTTGTCGTCTTCTGGTCTTCCGCTGCAGGGGTTTTCAGCTGGGCAGTCCTTCTTCTTGTAGTTGCAGGAATCTAATTTTCTAGGGTTCAGGGTAGCCCTTAAATACTAAATTTAAGGGCGTGTTTAGGTCTGGGGGGTTAGTAGCCAATGGCTACTAGCCCTGAGGGTGGGTACACCCTCTTTGTGCCTCCTCCCAAGGGGAGGGGGTCACAATCCTAACCCTATTGGGGGAATCCTCCATCTGCAAGATGGAGGATTTCTAAAAGTTAGAGTCACCTCAGCTCAGGACACCTTAGGGGCTGTCCTGACTGGCCAGTGACTCCTCCTTGTTATTCTCATTATTTTCTCCGGCCTTGCCGCCAAAAGTGGGGCCTGGCCGGAGGGGGCGGGCAACTCCACTAGCTGGAGTGTCCTGCTGGGTTGGCACAAAGGAGGTGAGCCTTTGAGGCTCACCGCCAGGTGTGACAATTCCTGCCTGGGAGAGGTGTTAGCATCTCCACCCAGTGCAGGCTTTGTTACTGGCCTCAGAGTGACAAAGGCACTCTCCCCATGGGGCCAGCAACATGTCTCGGTTTGTGGCAGGCTGCTAAAACTAGTCAGCCTACACAGATAGTCGGTTAAGTTTCAGGGGGCACCTCTAAGGTGCCCTCTGTGGTGTATTTTACAATAAAATGTACACTGGCATCAGTGTGCATTTATTGTGCTGAGAAGTTTGATACCAAACTTCCCAGTTTTCAGTGTAGCCATTATGGTGCTGTGGAGTTCGTGTTTGACATACTCCCAGACCATATACTCTTATGGCTACCCTGCACTTACAATGTCTAAGGTTTTATTTAGACACTGTAGGGGTACCATGCTCATGCACTGGTACCCTCACCTATGGTATAGTGCACCCTGCCTTAGGGCTGTAAGGCCTGCTAGAGGGGTGTCTTACCTATACTGCATAGGCAGTGAGAGGCTGGCATGGCACCCTGAGGGGAGTGCCATGTCGACTTACTCGTTTTGTCCTCACTAGCACACACAAGCTGGCAAGCAGTGTGTCTGTGCAGAGTGAGAGGTCTCCAGGGTGGCATAAGACATGCTGCAGCCCTTAGAGACCTCCCTTGGCATCAGGGCCCTTGGTACTAGAAGTACCAGTTACAAGGGACTTATCTGGATGCCAGGGTCTGCCAATTGTGGATACAAAAGTACAGGTTAGGGAAAGAACACTGGTGCTGGGGCCTGGTTAGCAGGCCTCAGCACACTTTCAATTGTAAACATAGCATCAGCAAAGGCAAAAAGTCAGGGGGCAACCATGCCAAGGAGGCATTTCCTTACATCCTGCATCTCATCCCAATGGGCCCTATCGTACCGGGCTAAAAGAGCTTGGGAGTTTGCAATTCTCCACTGATTTGCAGCTTGAGTTGCCACTCTTTTGCCTGCTACATAAAATTTCCGGCTTTCCTTTTCGATGGAGGAACATCCCCGGTGAACTGACTGTTTGCCCTCTTTCTTGCTGAACTCACAAAAATAGAATCAGGTGGCAATTGTTAAGTGAGGAAGAGTGGATCTGATGGTGCAGCTTTATATTTTTTGTCCACTCTTTTAGTGTCAGTACCCTAGCTTTTACTGGCTCTTTAAAAATGTCATCAGCATGTTTTAGCATGCCTGGTAGCATTGGTACTCTTTGTGCGTAGATGATAGTGTGTTAAATAAAAAATCATCCTCTATGGGATTGGAGTGCAGCTGCACATTGCTACTCTAGCGATAACCTGACTGTATGCCGTGGTGTCTTCAGGTGGAGATGGCCTAGTGGGATACACATCAGCATCGTTAGATGGGACATGGCCTGGTTCATACAAATCCCATGGATCTACACTAAGTGTTGACACCCAGGAAATCACCATGCGAGGAGAGGGGGATTGCGGAGAAAACTGTGTAGGTGAAGGTGGAGGTGGAAGTGGAGGAGTATCAGTTGGTAGAGAACTGGGAAGCAAAGGAGAACGCGTTGGTGAAGGCTGTTGTATTGCCTTTGGTTTCTCCTTGTGTTTGAAGATTTTAGCAGGTGAAGGCCCAGCGTCCACAGTCTCGTGGAAATATAGTTAACTTTTGGTTATAGGAGGAGGAGAGGCAATCCTTCCAGTATCCTTATGGATTTGGATTTTTCACTGTTTATGGTCCATCACTTCAAGTATGGACCTAATGTCTGTTGATTCTTCTACAGATGGAGCATAGTTCTTTCCCACAGTTTTGAGCTTTAAAAGCTTGGTGACCGATTGCTTTAATCAGGCCACAAATGTTGACTCTGAAGCAGATGGAAGTTTTTTCAGCTCCGAAGAGGAGCATGGGTGTTTCGGCTCAGAAGTGGAAGACAAATGCTTCGGTTTCGAAGTGGAAGCCTCCACTTTTTGATTCGATCACGAAACAGGGGTGCCAGTCTGTTCCGTTGACTTCAAATGCATTTTGGTCTTTTGACACCAAACCCGAGGGCCGGTCATCAAGATGTAACTTTCGGGTCTGACCATGGCCGCAAAGCAGAGGTGGACTCAAGACCAGTTTTGTTGATTTTTTTTGGTGATGGGAAGAGGCTGTCGTACTCGCAAACCGTGCAGCTGGAATCACTTGGCTGTCCCCATCGGAGTCACGGTCAGAATCAGAGTCTGCGAAGGAAACTGCAGTCTGTGCCTGTTCCTCTCCGAAAATGTCAGGCGTTTGTTGTTCGGTCGACTTCGATGCCATCTCTAGCCGACGTGCTCTTGGATCTCGCAGTGTCTTTTTGGAGCGGAAGGATCGACATGCCTCACAGTTTCTTCTTTGTGATCGGGAGAGAGGCAAAGGTTGCACAGAGTGTTGGTGAACTTGGCGTGGCACTGAGGGCAGAATCGAAACTGAGTCCGATCCATGAGCTTGTGCCGCAGCCGGCCAGAGAAGGGCCCGTGACCCGAAAGGGCGTTTAATGGACCCCGAAAATACAATCGAATTTAAGTGTAAAAAACGTGATCGAAAACGTTAAGACGATTAGAAAAAGTTCAGATAATACCGAACCGAGATCAACTAGAGTGAGAGGAAACGCGTCAAAACTACACGGTGGAAAGAAAACAATCTAACAAAGGACTTGATGCCCATGCGCACTAGCACCGAGAGGAGGAGTCACTCGATCTTGTGACTCGAAAAAGCTTCTTAGAAAAAAAACAACTTGTAACACTTCGAGCCCAACATTAGACTGAGGACTTATGCAAGCATGTGTATCTGCAACTACACAGGTCATCGAACATATAAACATATAGATATGTATATAAAATATATATAATATTTGAAAACTGCTCCAGGGTTCCCAGACGTGGGCAGGACTATTCAGTGCTTGTGACTATTGAGAAGGATCCCCTGGAAGAGACCAGCATGTTTGTAGCCTTCTTCAAGCATGGTTACCCCCACTTTTTGTTTGTTTGTTAGTGTGCTTGACTGTCTTCACTGGGATCCTACTAACCAGGACCCAAGGGATTATGCTCTCTCCCTTCTAACTTGGTAACTTGTACCATTTCCACCCCACATTTGGTATAATGGTGCTCCCATGTATGTCCCTAGTATATGGTACCCAGGGCATCAGATATCAGGGGATCCCCCATGGGCTGCACCATGTATTATGCCACCCATGGGGAGCCCATGCAAAGTGTTCTGCAGGCCTGCCATTGCAGCTTGTGTGAAAGGGTGAATGCACCCTTTTTCACCATAGGTCACTACACCAGGTCACTAAGTCACCCCAATAGCAGGCTCTCCTAGCCCAGAGGGCAGGGTGAAAGTACCTGTGTTTGACGGCACCCCTGCACTAGCAGAGGTGCCCCCACAAACTCCAATGCCATTTTCATGGACTATGGCAGTCCTGGGATGCCATTTTACGTGTGTACTTGGCATAGGTCACCACTTATGTCCAAGGTACACAATGGTAATGCCGAACCTAGGCATGTTTGGTATCAAACATGTTGGAATCATATCCCAATACTGTTGCCACTATTGGAAATATGCTTCCATGCACTCTGGGGACTCCTAAAAGGACTCTAAGCATTGCTACCACCAGTCTTCTAGGATTTCCCAGGCAGCCCAAGCTGTTGCCACCCCACAGGTTTCTACCCTCCTGCTGCTTGATCTGATCAAGCCCAGGAAGGCAGAATAAAGGACTTCCTTTGGAAGAGTCAGTTAACACCCTCTCCCCTTAGAAATAGGTGTGACTGGCTTGGGAGAGGTAGCCTCCCCAAGCGACAGGTATGCTTTGAAGGGCACATTTGGTGCCCTCCGTGCTTAAACCAGTCCACACCTGTTCCCTGGATCGCCAGTCCCTGCTCTGGCGCGAAAGTGGACAATGGAAAGGGGAGTGACCAATCCCTTGTCCATCACTACCCCAGGGGTGGTGCACAGAGCTCCTCCAGAGGATCCCTGGGTTCTGTCATCTTGAACCCAAGGTTGGCAGGGACCTCTGGGAGCATCCGAGTGGCCAGGCAAGGCAAGTGGCGTCAGAGCCCCCGCCTGATAGGTGTTCACCTGGCTAGGTGACTAATCCCCCTATCAGGGGGTATTAAGGGTCCTCAGTGGGTAGGTCCTCAGATTTGGCGTGCAAGATTGCAGCAGACCTCCTCTGCAACCTCCACGTCGACTTCTAACCACTGGAACTACAACTGGACCATCTAGGAACCAACAATCTGCATCCACGAAGAAGACTCTTCTTGCAACATTGTTTCCACGGCTCCTTCGAGCTTCTGCATTATTTCCCCAGCTGTGCATCCTCTGAGAGCAGCAAGTCTTCAGCCTGCA